>NC_044980.1:57550382-57880580 GCF_008728515.1 Papio anubis | reverse complement strand
CTGCAAAGTTGCCTTCCACACTTCCACAGATTCAGTTGATAGAAAGCAATGAGTCCAGATGGATTTAGACAGTTATTACTTTCAGTAATAATAACATCTTGGCACCATTTTTCCCCAAGCTCCAGTTTCCACGGAGTGATATCATGAGGTCAGGTATTGCGTGCACACATGGTGGGGATACATTATAGGAGAACCCCGAGACTGAGAGGCTGATCTTAGATAGGGGCTATTAGAAAATGTGCCTATCCTCTCCACTGGAGAGATGCATTATTCCTTTTTCCCTGAAACATAAGCAAATCTTTCTGTGAAAAGGAAGGAAGTATCTCTATCTTTAATGTTAGGAATATGTTAGGAATATAAGTAAATTTGCTCCAGAGGGAGTCACTCCTCTGTCTTTCCAAGGCCATCTATTTATACCAACCTTCCTAAAAAGATAGTCTTGGAACATTTGGCTAACAATGCCTAGACATGCAGAAATTTGAGAGATTTATAGAGAATGGTCTCCCAACAGTCCTTTATAGCATATTATATTTATATGTTAAAATAAAATTGTTATGTATCTCTTTTAACTGTACAAATAGAATCTAAATAGCATCATAATACTCACTGTTATTCATTTAACAATTATATAAACAAACTCTTAGAGATTTTAATTATTTTTTTCTACTTGAATTTATAGTTCCATTCCACTTTCAGCACATAATTTAATCCCTATAATTTTATATCTGAAAATATTTTTATTAATGATTCTATCATGTTTATTTATAATTAAAATTTGTTATGGTACCATAAAATTGTAAGGATTAAAATTTAATGCATTTAAAATTAAAATTATATTGGAAATGCATTTTTATGTGAAAAATAGCCTTTAAAATTTAGCTTATGTATTCTGTCCCTTGGTGAGTATCATCTACTACCAGGGCAAAACAGTTTCAAGATCAGTTCTATTCTAATTTTTTTGGTAGAAACATGCTAAAAATCTCTATGTACCTAAAAGTTAAAGTAAGTCAGAGGAATTTTATACTGCAAATTACACACTAATCTGTCACACAAAATAGTTTCAATGATCTATCAGCTCACAATTATTCAAAAGAAAAGAATTGGAAACCAAATGACTTGTGAAAGGATTTGTTATAGCCATCATTTTTTAAACATTTATTAGAAGTGCATCTATATAACAAAGAAAGGTTTGTCCCTTGCCCATCTCCTGGAAGGTAACCCCTATGCTCTTGGAATATCTTGCCTGGTAAGGGTGTCTCTGTTTTCCTGGAGGCCTTGAGCCAACTCCAGATAATGTATACTAATGATGTGGCTTATGGTGAGGCCTTGGGCCATGCAACACCATCTTGACCTCTGAAGGGGCTAAAGACTAAGGTCAGCCATGCAGACATTCAACTTTGCCTATGTGACTGAGCTCCAACAAAAACCCTGGACACCAAAGCTCAGGTGAGCCTCCTGGGTTGGTAATAGTCTGTGCATGTTGTCAGTCATCATTGCTGAAAAATTAAATTTGTCCACATGACTTCACTGAAAAAGTTCAACAGGCAGGTGGTATTTGGTGTCCCCTGTACTTTGCCTTATGTGCTTTTTTCTGTTGCTTATTTTAATCACTATCCTTTCACTCTAGTAAGTCATGACTTTAATAAATCATGAGCATAACAGCTGTTTTGAGTCTGTGAGTCCTTCTAGCAAATGACTGAACGGTCTTGGAGACCAGGTGAAGCTATTTACCCTATGAATTTAAACAGCTTCTCATGAAACTATTACACACTAACTGAACTGTGACATCTGTTCCCTTTTAGCACTGATCAGATGCAGGTAAAATCTCTCCCTTTCTGAATGCTACATATTGCAGCTAAGGTAGAAACCAAGACCTGAGAGTATGAAAGTGCTCACCAAGCTCTTTCTCATTCATGAGAATGATTAAAGTGGCAAGGGCATCCTGCATTGCCAAATTGTTTCCGAGAATTTTACAATCTTATTTTCCTGTTTATGAGTTCGATAGGTACATAAGGTATATAGCCTTGCCATGAGTTGGTCATCTAGATGAAAGGAAATGCTGCTATCGCTATTATTTTTTTATGATGCTCTTCTTGTTCTGCTCTCATGATACACTTCCCCAGGTGCAACATGTCAACAGATCATGGAGTAAAAGTAACAAAGTTTTGAAAAAACAAATGTTTAACCATTTCATTGCCCATTAATACTACATACTATATCTGAATTCAGATTATCTCAATATAGGTCAAAATATCAATTTCTAATCCAACATTTTTCTTCAAATATGTAACACAAATCTAAAATAAGAAAAGACGTGAAACACTACCACAAGTCTATGATGATTTGATTATAAAGAGCATCACAGCACTCCCAGTTCTGCCAAGATGAAGTAGGTTCATTCCTCCCAGGTCTGTCCTCTTACAACAAAAAACCCTGGACATAGCAAAACAAATAAACATAGAAAGATGCTGAAAACAGAAAAGAAAAAAGTCAGACTGCCTAGAGACGTCAGGATCCAAGGAACAACAGAGCAGTGAGCTCCCCAAGCCTTTTTACGGCCTCCTGTATATTTCAGATAGGGCACCGCAAGACCCTCCAACTCAGAACCACCAATAGGAACAGATTTTAAGAAAGCTCCAAAACCCTGTTTATACTACACTGTTTTCTACAAACTACTGTTTATTCCAAAGGCAACATATGTGTATATTTACATTTGAAGAATTACTGACAGTCAGAAGACAACAGCAAGAATACACTCTTCACCTCCCACTGGATAAATAATTATAAAGTATGTTTCTGTCTAGACTAGTGGTTCCCAAACTTTAGCTTTAATCACAATCACCCAGAGGGTTTGTTGAAATACGTTGCTGGAATATACACTCAAAATTTCTAATTCAGTAGATCTGGGATGGGACCTAAGAATTTATATTTCTAAAAAGTTAATACCAGCACAATCCAAAGATCAAGTATCTAAACCAAGCAATGCTCAATCTAACTGTAGTGTTGAGGCTCTCCCATAGATCATGTAATTTGAACCAAAAATTCCAAATAACAATGTACTGATAATAGAGAATTACATTCTACTTGTACCATTCAAAAAACAAAGACATTATCCTCTGGGTAGACAATATGGTTTAGCTGGAAGGAAGAGACTATCGCCAAGGTCTATCATAGTGAGAAGAGATAGATTCAGAAGCAGAAAATTAGCATGTGGAAGGCAAGCCTTAGAGTGTGAAGTCAGATGAGTCAGAGGAACATTTCTTCTTCTTGAGTTCCATAGCTATTGAAGGTCGAATACAAGAAGTATACAGATGAAACCCTTCCAAGACTAAAGTCATGGAAGTTAGTCTTTTTTAGAAGGCTAAACAAGTAGCACCATAGTCTGTGAAAAAGAGACATTAGGTGTTTTGGAGTTAGAGTTGATACTTATGTAGGAAAATAGAACAGTGGTTTGGGTTCTATACAGTGGCAGACATACCATAAGTGATTCTGTCTCAGAACTTCTGGAGCTAACTACCTGGAATGACGGTAAATAGCTTATAATGGGCTAAAATATATTGACACTAAAAATCAGAGTGTGACTGAGTGACTAAGAATTTGGGGTATTCTTAGTCAAGCTCAGCACTAAAGGACTGTCCAACCTCAAAGAACCACAGTAGCCTCTGCAGGAATCTGGGTCACATAGACCTCGTGATATCAGAGATTCCATACTAATTCTCTGACGGAACAGGACTAAACTCCAAAGTTTAGTGTAGCAATAGATGTCATGGCAGGGGACTGGTAAGGCCCCAGAATTCTCTCTTGCTGGAGCAAAAATATGAGCTGCTTTAGTGCTGTGTCCGATGCTGAAGTTCTGTACAAAATAAAGGCAAAGGGAAACCCCAAGAGGGAGATTCTAGGTTTCCTGATAAATAAGAAAGTTGGGTACTGAAGTGATTAATTGAAAAATTAAGGAGATGTGACCAAAATGGTCTTCTGAGTTAGTGGAGCATTTCATATCAATTACATGGTTGTTGTTAAATTCCCTGTGGCTGGTTGGCTCATTGGTTAAATCACGATGCTAAGAAAAAGTGGGAAGATTTAATTTTGCACTTGAAGAGGCTAGTTTGCTCATGGTCATGTGGATTCTGGATTCTCTCCTAACACTGGCCAGTAATTTTACAAAAGGATGAAGATAATTGAAATTAGGAGCTTGAAGAGATCATGGCTGATGAGTGCAAATTCATTACCAGAGCTGAAACAAACAGCTCTAAAATATGTCTAATGCCAGTGGGCAATTGTATCAACTTGGTATTTCAATTTAACTATTATGAAAGAGCAGAATTCCAAATTAACTAAGAAATGTCATTTTTACGTTTATGGAGATCCTTAAAATTAATTCAAAAATTTCTTATATGCCAGACATGCTATGCTAAATGCTTTAATATCCATTTAATCTGTATAACAACTATATGAGATAGGTATTATCCTTCAATTACAGTTATAGAAACCATGATTTAGAGAAATTTAATTATACAATTTAATTTAATGATAATTTGAAATTATAATTATGCAATTTAATTTAATTATAATTTGAAATTTTTTCTGAAAGAAGGTTCTGAGTTGTTAGAGTGGTGCTATCAAAACAAGTTAAGTTTTATCTACTTAACATGGATTTCATTAAGTCCAATCAGTACACAGGCATGAAATAACCAAGGTCAGAATTTTATCAAAATGACTTGTACCCATGTAATTATAAACTAACATTATGCCTGAAGAACTCCTCTGAGACTCTTTAACGTAGTTTAATTTTAAGGTTCCAAACCTGTGTATGAAATTTACTTGGAGAATATTTTTTTTTTAGTAAGATTCCCTAGTTCTACCCAAGAGTACAAATCTATATTTTGCTAAAGCTCTCCAAGGTCTTTCTGATGCACAGTCAAGTTTATAAACCACTAGTTTACTTTGTTCTTTGTCCCAAAGAGCTAGAATAAGCAATACATACAGATAGAAGCCCAAAGAGTGTCACAGAATTTTGTGACACCTCAGAGGAGGTAGGTTGAAAAGCCCATTTACTTCAAATAACATAGACATTTTGTAGATTACCACAAAGGGATTTTTTGCAAATTATATAGAGAATAATAAATACAGTAAAGTATACAAATCATAAGCATCAGCTCAATGAATTTTTACAAACTGAACAAACTCATGTGCATAGCACACAGAACAAGATACAGAATATTACACACATTCCAGAAGCCATCCTTATGTTCTCTTCCTGTCACTACTTGAACTCAATTCATCCCAGGATAAGCACCATCTGACTCAAAATAGCACAGATTAGTTTTGCCTAGTTTTGTATATAAATTAGTCATATGGTACATCTTTGCTGTATAATTTTTTTTGTTGTTGATGGTTGAACCTCAATGCAGTATAGAATTCCAGAATGTATCCATTCTATACCACTATTTATTCATTCTATACTCAAAGCGCATTTGGGTAGTTCCCATTTTTGAGCCTCCACAAAAAGTTCTGCTCTGAAATTTCTTGTGCATGTCTTTTGATGAAAACATCCACCTATTTCTATAGGGTATATATCTATAGGTGTAATTGCAGTATCATAGGAATGTATATATCAGTTTTAGTAAACACAGCCAGTTTTACAAAATGGTTACACTGATTTATACTCCCATCAACAGTACAGGAGAATTCCAATTCCTCCCCATCCTAGTCAACACTTAGTATTTTTTATCTTTTTTATTTAAACAAACTTGGCTTTGTTGTGCTATCTCATTCTGATTTTGATTATTATTCTGCTATTGGTCGATGAATTTGCTTGTATTTTCACGTTTATTGATATTCAAATAAAAGATAGCTCCTGCTATCTTTTTTGTTGTATCCGATCATCTCTTTTCTTTTTGTTGGCTTGTAGAATTTCTTTACAAATTCTGGATATGAAAATTATTTGTTGGATTCATATTCTGAAAATATCTTCTCCCACTGTGTAGGTTGCCTTTTCATTCTCCTAATGGTATTATTTGGTGCACAAAAGATTTTAATTTCAGTACAGTTCGATACCAATCTTTTTAGGATTTTGTATTTTGTTCTGTCAAGAGATATTTGTCTGTCCCAAGGTGATTAAAATTTCCTCTCATGTTATAGTCTAAAATCTTTGTTGTTTTATCTGTTACAATGAGATCTCTAAGCTATTGACATTTTAAATAAATTTTTGTGTGTGGCATGAAGAGTCATGGTTCATTTTTATCATATATATTCAATTGACTTAGTACAATTTATTGAAAATACCATGTTACCCCCACTCAATAGCAGTAATGCCTTCATTGTAAATCTGTTAAACCATTTGGATGTGACTGTTTCTAGACTACTTTTTTTCCATTGTTGCATTTTTCTATTCTTTCACCAGTATCACACTGTCTTAATACTATAGCTTTATAGTAAGTCTTAATACCTCATAGTTTGAGTTTTCCCACTTTGTTCATCTTCAAGATGTTATTGGCTATTTGAGGTCCTTTTCATTTTCATGTAAAGGATAGTACCAACTTGTCAATTTCCAACAAAATGGACCCTGGAATTTAGATTGAGATTGCATTGAAACTATGGGACAATTTGTATAAAATCAAACTGTCAGCAATATTGAATACTATGATCCATGAACACAGAGCACTTGTCTATTTAAGTCTTATTAATTTCTCTCAGCAAAGTTTTGTAGTTTTTCATATTGAGGTCTTACACAATCTTCCTTTGAATTATTCTTAGCTATTTAATTTTTTATAATATTATAAACTTCATTTTCTGGCATTTGATGCTAGTATATAGAAACAAAATTGATTTTTGTATATTTACTTTTATCCAGCTGCCTTGCAAATTTTGCTTATCAGTTCTGTTTATAGATTCCTTTGAATTTTCCATGTACAGCATTGTATGATTTATGAATAATAACAGCTTTCCTTTTTTCTTTTTAAGGCTCGCATCTTGTATATATTTTTTAAATTTTATTGCCCTATTTCTCTAAGATATCCAAGAACAATGTTGAATGGAACTGGTGATACAATGAGGTAACCTCTTGTTATGTTCCAGAACTCAGAGTGTATGTGTTCAATATTGCAACACTAAGTGTAGAGTTTAAGATTTTTCGTAAATTTTTTTATCATATTAAGAAAATTATCTTTCATAATTTCTGAGAATTTACCTCCAATAGAAACTAAGTAAAGAAAATTATAAAGCAAACACTTTAAGCAAAATGAGTCCAAAAAAGAGTCTAAGATGAAAGAAGGAAAATAAGTATATATACACATTGGTAAATGTAAACAAATACTTATTTTATCAAACTTAAAATAACATCTGATTTGAAGGGGTTTTAAATAAACATATATTGATAGAAATATGGCAGTAGCTTTATTTTGAATCTTCTGGTTTCTGCTCCAGGAAACCAAAAAGAATAAAGTACATTTCCTATTTCTCTCTTTCTCACTCTCTCATTCTCTCATTTTCAGGGAAACTAGATTCAGAAAAATCAGCAATCTCTAAAATATATGTAATGATACCAAAATCCAAGCCAGGCCATAAGCAGCTGTGATGGTGCAACAGGGGGAGACAGGATGTCTAGGGCATTCCTATTACAGCAGTGATTTAGCAAATACTCACTTTCAGGAAAAAAAGGCCCCAGTGACCAAACTGACATAAGGGGGCTGAGATGCAACTCTACTTTTCTGTGGAAAGTAAAGAAAGAAGTTCCAGAAAGTACCCAGGGCAACCACAATGAAGCGGATCTCAGAAAATACTCTGAAAAATGACTCAGCCACCTGGCAAGCAGAGGTCCCTGGATGATGGTTGTCTCTCAGCCAGCCTGTGAAGAAACTTGGCAGTCCCAGGAGTGACCCTGGAACTTCTCCTGAACCAGATGATATTCTGAGATTCAGAGAAGCTTCAACATACGGGAGAACCATATTCTGTGGAAATAGACTATAGTTACAGCAACTAAAGGAACTCTGAACTGAGAGGTTTGTGAAACTACTCAGGCTTCTCCCGCTACCATCTCCCACAGGAACTTCATGCTAATAGTCTAAGAAAAGTCAACTCAATCAACTTTGAGTAACAACAAAAATAGATTCTGTTTGATGTCATCAGAATAAAAAGGGAAATGAGCAGTACAACCATTTAACAGGTGATGAAAACTCACTGGAAAAATGGAGCTGCAAAGCAGATAAAAAGTATAAACCAGGCTTGTGGTTTCAGCTCTGAGATGTTAAGAGTTTTTAATACGTTACTCTGTGTTTACAAGAAGAACAAAAAACGAGAAACTTAAAAATCAAGGACTTTTCTTGAACCCATCAGAGAACCGAGGTTGCAGAGCAAATCACCACACTGAAATGTGGAGAGCCAGGTACAGCCAGAGGGATATAGTTCCCGATATACATTTATTTGAAAGAGAAGCTGCTAGATGTCATAAGCTGGTATGAAAACTGAAAGGTATTTTTGACAAATTGCTGGAGACTGGGTATGGACAAGCTTAAAAGTGAAGGGTGTTGGGGCCCACAGTCATAGGAGGACACCCTCTACGTGCCCACTGTCACAGACTTTTCCTCCAGGAAATCCAGTTCAGGGGAGCTTTCAACATCAGATAATCTAAGATGTCCAAGAATAAAGAAAGCATATATTTCAGTGATAGAAAACTTAGGGATTAAAGTTAGTATTTATTATATAAATATCGTTAAAATTTGTTAAAATCTTAAAGTACAAAGGTCATCTGTGAGCTAAAGATTACGTTTAGAATCCTTTGGGTATATACCCAGTAATATGATGGCTGGGTCATATGGTACATCTAGTTCTAGATCCTTGAGGAATTGCCATACTGTTTTGCATAATGGTTGAACTAGTTTACAATCCCACCAACAGTGTAAAAGTGTTCCTATTTCTCCATATCCTCTCCAGCACCTGTTGTTTCCTGACTTTTGAATGATCGCCATTCTAACTGGTGTGAGATGGTATCTCATTGTGGTTTTGATTTGCATTTCTCTGATGGCCAGTGATGATGAGCATTTTTTCATGTGTCTGTTGGCTGTCTGAATGTCTTCTTTTGAGAAATGTCTGTTCATATCCTTTGCCCACTTTTTGATGGGGTTGTTTGTTTTTTTCTTGTAAATTTGTTTGAGTTCTTTGTAGGTTCTGGATATTAGCCCTTTGTCAGATGAGTAGATTGTAAAAATTTTCTCCCATTCTGTATGTTGCCTGTTCACTCTGATGGTAGTTTCTTTTGCTGTGCAGAAGCTCTTTAGTTTAATGAGATCCCATTTGTCAATTTTGGCTTTTGCTGCCGTTGCTTTTGGTGTTTTAGACATGAAGCCTTTGCCCATGATCATGCTGCTATAAAGACACATGCACACGTATGTTTATTGCAGCACTATTCACAATAGCAAAGACTTGGAATCAACCCAAATGTCCATCAGTGACAGACTGGATTAAGAAAATGTGGCACATATACACCATGGAATACTATGCAGCCATAAAAAAGGATGAGTTTGTGTCCTTTGTAGAGACATGGATGCAGCTAGAAACCATCATTCTTAGCAAACTATCACAAGAACAGAAAACCAAACACCGCTTGTTCTCACTCATAGGTGGGAACTGAACAATGAGATCACTTGGACTCGGGAAAGGGAGCATCACACACCGGGGCCTATCATGGGGCGGGGGAGGGGGGAGAGATTGCATTGGGAGTTATACCTGATGTAAATGACGAGTTGATGGGTGCTGACGAGTTGATGGGTGCAGCACAGCAACATGGCACAAGTATACATATGTAACAAACCTGCACGTTATGCACATGTACCCTAGAACTTAAAGTATAATAATAAAAAATAATTTAAAAAAAAAGATTACGTTTAGAACTTTTATTATAAGAACACTTGATAACAAATGATTTTTGGTATAAAATAATCCATATGAAACTGAAAACAAATTTTAAAGTCTCATGTTTCTATCTTATCTTAACAAACTTGTAAAAGTCAAGATTTTAAAATAACTATTAATCCTGGAAACAGCTAATTTTAGAAAGAAGAAAACAATATTATAGCAATGCTACTGTTTTCCCAAGAAAGAAGACACATAAGATTTAAGAGATTATTTATAAAAGTATTATTTAAGTATAATTGGTTTACATGACTACTTTTGAAATAAGTTTAATCTTTAAGACAAAATTATGAAGACTGTTAAAGAGTGAAAGAATGTGTTACTAACAAATACCTTGAAAGAATTTAATTTTTTTGAAGTAATTTAATACAAATTCAGCAAAATTTTTACAGAGTCTGCATGTGGAAAACTAGAACATGATAAAAGAAATCAAAGATCTAAATAAATGTAAAGATGATCAGTCAATATCCATTAATTGGAAGACTTAATATTGTTAAAATGTTAATTATTTCCAATTTGGTCTATAGATACAATGCAATCCCAATCAAAATCCAGGCTAGCTCTTTTTGTAGATATTAACAAATAGATTCTAAAATTTATATGGAAAGGCAAAAGTACTAGAATAACCAGCACAATTCTGGAAAAAAAGAAAAAAGTTGAAGGATTCACATTACCTATTTTCAAGATTTAATGTAAAGCCATAGTAATCAAGGCAGCATGGTATTGGTAAAAGAATAAGCATATATATCAATGAGACAGAATAGAAAGCCCATATATACACCCACACTAATAGAGTCAACTGAGTTTTGACAAAGATGCAGAAGCAATTTAATGGAAACAGGATAAACTTTTCAGCATATGGTGGTGGAAAAATTGGACATTCATTACCAAAAAAATGAACCTTAATACAGACCTCACATTTTACATAAAAATTAACTCAAAATGGATCATGGACTTAAATGAGAAAGGCAAAACTATAAACATCTAGAAGAAAGGAGAAAATCTGAAGGACCTTGGATTTGGTGGTAAGTTTTCACATATCACATACCAAAAACATGATCCATGACAGAAAAAAAATAATCAGTTGGGCTTTATTAAAAACTTTTGCTCTGCAGAAAACACTGTTGAGAGAATTAGAAGATAAGCCACCGACTTAACATTTGCAAATCATGTATCTTATAAAGAATGTATATCCGGATATACAACAAACTTAAAACTCAACAAGATAAGGAACAATTCTCCAAAATGGGCAAAAGATCTGAACAGACACCTCACCAGAGAAAACATACAAAAGGCAAAGTGTATGAAAAGATGCTCAACATCATGCCAAATAATGTAAGCTGATATTCCCCACTCAAGGAAGTGGAGAATAACTCCCTACCCCTAAATTGTGGGCTACACTTGATAACTTGCTTCCAAAGAGCAGTATAGGAAAAGTAACTTTACAGTGGAGAAAACTGGCAAGCATTATCCCAGCTAGGTGAAAAATGTTAGCATCATAAATAAGAAGTCATATGTCATGTTGATAGCACATACTTTGTTTTCAATTTTTTAATTTTCTAAGATATATATAACATTTACCATCTTGACCGTTGAGGGTATGTACTCTTGATATTACAGTAGTCCCCCTCTTATCTGCGGTTTTGCTTTACACGTCACCTGTGGTCAACCATAGTCCAAAAATATTAAATGGAAAATTCCATAAATACACAATTTATAAATGTTAAATTACACGCCATTCTGAGTAGTGTGATGAAATCTCATTTTGTCCTACTGTCCTGTTCAGGGTGTGAATCATTCCTTTACCAAGAAGAACCAAGCAGTAAGCCCTTTCTGCCTATTAACCATTTAGTAACTGGCTCGGTTATCAGATCAATTGTGGCAATATCGCAGTGCTTGAGTTCAAGTCACCCTTATTTTACTTACGAATGGCCCCAAAGCACAAGAGTAGTGAGATATGTATAGGAAAAAACATAGTGTATATAGAGGGTTCAGTACTATTGGCAATTTCAGCCATCCACTGGGGGGAGTCTTGGAATGTACACCCTGTGGATAAAGGGAGACTTCTGTATATGTTTAAAATAGCTTTCCTTTCAGTGGTCTTCCTCTCAAAAAAAAAAAAACCCTAACTTCTGTCCAAACATGAGAAAAACTCGATTGAGAGATAGTCTACAGAATACCTTATTATTACCGCTCAGAACTGTCAATGCCATTGAAAACAAAGTCTAAGTGTATCTAAGTGTCTCTAAGTCAGGTTTCTACTACAGAAATAGAACCAGTAGGAGAGAGAAAGAAAAAGACAGCAATTTAAAGAAACTGTTTTATGTGATTCTGGGGACTGTACAGTCTGAAATCTGCAGAGTAGGCCTACAAGCTGGAATTCCTTGAGCAGGAGCTGACAGTGCAGTCCACAGGTGGATTTCCTTCCCCAGGAAAACCTCAGCTCTGTTCTTAAGGCCTTTCAACTTATTGGATGAGGCCCACCAAGATCAGCAAGTATAATCTTTACTTAAAGCCAACTGACTGTATACGTTAACCACGTCGACAAAATACCTTCGTAGCAACACAAATGTTAGTGTTTAATAGAATAATTGGGGACTTAGCCAAAATTGACATAGAAAACTAACCATCCCAATGAGAAACTGTCACAGTTTAGAGGAGCTGAAATAGATGTGGTCACTAAATGTAATATGACAGCCTGGATAGGATCCTGAGGCAGAAAAAAAAATAGTAGAAAAAAAACTAATGAATCTGAATAAAGTATCATGCTTATTTAATAACAATGCATCAATATTTGTTCATTAGCTGTGATCTATATACCATAATAAGATACTAACAATAGATGGAATTGGGTTCAGGATATACAATAACACTCTATTCTCTTTGCAACTTTCCTGTAAATGTAAAATGATTCTAAAATTTAAAAAATGAACTTAAATATAAAAATGTATAAGCTAAAGCTTCAGCATGAAGAAATATGCAAACTTACGAAAAATACTGCATACAACAGGTGTTTGAGGACAAGACAACTACAGAATATAAGATGGGAACTAGCAAAATTTTTTTAAAACAGAAAAGACCAAACCATTTTAGAAAAGAAGACTAAGTAACAAAGATTACCCCAGGAAAGCATAATAAGCAACAGAAAACAGAATAAGAGTAAGCAAAAAGAAATGAAATTATACATACTTAAAAATTAGAGAGAGATTGAAATGATAAGCAAAGGAGATCCAATATGCAGATAGTTGGGGTCTTTGAAAAAAAATGAGACCAAACCAAAGTATAAAAACATAATTTAAGAAAGTGATCATGGAAAAAAAAAAAGTTACTGAAAGAGCATTCAGTTTACAAAAAACAAACAAACAAAAAAAGAATAAAAGCCAAAATAGTCTCAACCAATGAAGACACTAGTAAAAATAATTGGAGTTTAAAGATAAAGAAGGAATCCTCAAATATCCAGGCCAAAAAAAAAAATGAATCATTTATAAAGAAACTAAGATCACTTCAGGATCATATTTCTTCACTACAACAAGCAGTGCCAAAAGACAACAGAACACCTAGGTAGTACTCAAGCGGGAAGAAAAGATAAAAAGCACAAACCAAGAATCTTACATCCATCTGAGTTCTAAATGGCCAGTTATAAAGGCTTCAGACAAAACATTCTGAGCTTTTGAGAGAACAGGGAATATTATTCCCATGAGTCTTTCTTGAGAAAACTATTAGAGGACAAATTCAACATACTTCACTCAAAAAATGAGTGGAGAAAGATCCAGAAAGAACTAGTGTCTAAAATCTTTAGTAAAACATAAAATAGAAAGCATTATCTCAGAGAGAATTATCTGGTTCCTCATTTTAAAGGCAATGCTTATATTTTACTTTATTATATAAGTATCCTATAGATTATTGGCAGTGACTTTTATCAGGTAAATAAATTCTTTTCTATCCCTAATGCACTCTGAAATTTTTCATCATGAATTGCTGCTAAATTGCAAAAGTTTTTTTCTAAACCTATTGTTATTATAGTCTATTCCTTCTCCTTTTATCTCTTTTTTATATTCCTGGGTTAAATCTTACTTGGTCATATTGTTTTATGTTATTCATATATTGCTGCTTTGAATGTGTGCTCACTTGTTAAGAATATTAACATCTATGTTTACAAGCTAAATTAGCCTACAATTTTCTTGTCTTAACTGTATTTATCTAACTTTTTACATTAAGGTTATACTAACATAATAAAATATGTTGGAAAAGTTTTCCTATGTTTAATTCTCAAGAATAGTATGTATATGACAGAAACCATGGAGCTTTCAGAAAATTGTCTGAGCCTGCTGATATTTTGATATGTAAATTTTAATTATGATTTAATTTTTAATGTTTATAAATATATGAAGAATGTTAACTTATAGTTGATAAATTATATTTTTCTAGAATATCTTCCATTTTCTTCTGTTATTAATTTATTGCCATAGTTATTTCTATTGTTCTCTCATGACATATGAATCAACGAGTCAAGTTCTATTTTTCATTATTATTGTTTTATAACTTTGTACTTAAGTTGAGCTTAGTGTAGTGGTTTCTGTGTAAATCACTAAAGTATGGAAATATTATGTATTATTTGCAAACCTGTAGAAGGAAAACTAAGTAGAATGGAAAAAAGAAAAAACAATCAAGTTAAAAAAAGCAAGAAAGGAGAAAAAACAGGACCCAAAATAAAGAAAAGTAGAAATAATGAAATAAAATACAAAAATAAGCCCAAATTTGTTAACTTTAAAAATAAATATTAACAGATTAAGATTACAAAACTAAGCACTGAACTTCAATCATAAGGAAAATAACAAGAAAGCCAACATATATGGAAAGACAAAATAAAGATAAGAACAAAATTAGTATTAATGGAATATAAAACAAAGATAAAACACAGATTTTAAAAGGTAGATATTGGAATTATTAAAAAGATGAATAAAGGATAAAACTGGTGAGTTGTCAAGGTAAAAAGGAAGGCACAAATTCAACAGCATTTGGAATTAAAAGAAGGCTAATTACAGATAAAGCAAGAATTTTAATATAAGAGGATTCTATTAATGTAATAAACTGTTAATCACAAAACCTTAGATGAGATGTCAAACTCCAAAAAAGATAGATAACTTTTAAAAACCAGCTCAAGAAAAAATAGAAAACCTCATTATTGCTGTAATCATTTCCTAATTTGAATAAGAAGTTAAAAATATGTCCCCATAAGAAAAATTCCAAACCTAGGCAGTCTAATAGGTGAGCTCCACCAAACTATCAAACAACAGATAATTCAAATTTATAAACCTTTTCCAGAGAGGATAAAAAAGAGCCCCAAATCCTGAAATTATTTATGAAACTGATTTAACTAGACTTTACAACCAGATAAATACAATATGAGAAGTGAAAATAACAGATTGATAGACTGATAATAGACTCATGAATACATATTCAAAATAAATAAAAATAAACAAGCCAAATAGGCATTACATACAAAAATACATCATTAAGAAAATATAATATATCATTTTAAAAAGTTGTTTTTTTACTCAGGACTGCAAGATAGTTTAACATGTCTTAAAATCAATTAATTTAATTTACCACATTAACATTAAAAAACAATAAAATCCCATTATTAATGAACAAAAATATAATTCAATAAAATTTATCATCCCTTTACGATAAACAATTCATTGTACAGATCAGAAAATACTTACTAAGCTAGTAAAAGAAGAGAACTATCTTAACCCGATAAAATTGTATTTTTAAAAATGTATAGCAAAAAGAAAAATAGCTAAATGTGTGATCGGGGCTTTATCTTATGGGTTAAGCTAAAAAACAAACTTTGAACAGTCTCAGGAACATTATGAGGAATATTTCAAGGAGATTGTATTTCTTGAAAAGATATTTTGAAAAGATATTTTTATGAAATATGTAAAGGAAAATTAGATTATAGGTAGCAATCTACATTTGTGATGCATAATTGAAATACAGTGGAATTGGTAGATCTGGAAAGAAAGGGAGAAATACAAGAGATATTAAAGAAGAGCAAGGTAAAAGACTTGGAATGTATTGCCTGTACAGAAAGGAGAAGCAGAAAGATGGAAGATGTTCAGGTTTATAGAGTGGACACTGGGAGGATAGGGTACATCTCACTACATGAAGGAAGACATGCAAATGGAAGCACCCTTCGGGCAGCAGAGAATACAAATGCAAAGCTCTGCCTAAATGTGAGTGGTCACAGAGACTGGACTGCTTGAAACTGTTGGTTTGGATGAGGTCATCCAAAAAGAAAGTACAGAGGAATCATTAATAGAAAACCAAACAACACAAAGAAAGAGGAGCACAAAAAGGAACTAGAAATGAACAACCAGAGAAATCGGAGAACTAGGGGAAACTTCTATCATGAAAGATTTTAAGTTAAAAAATGTTTAACAATGTGAAATACTACAAAAGCTTTAATCCCCCTTTTGCCTCCCTTTCACCAATCATAAGTCATCAAATCATATAAGATTTTGTACAAAGATTACTAATGAATGTAGGTGATCCAGCACTCTCAGACCTGTATCAAAGAATGAACTTTTATTCCTACCTCCTAGCCTTCCTTAATAGAAAACTAGGAACTTCATCTCCCATTCAGAAGAGTCAGGCAGCTATCATTATGCAGACATCTGTTAGAACAAAATTTCTACTAACTGAATTATACCTAAGAATATAATCATACACTGGAAAATGTTTCTCAGAGAAAGTGAAACAAATAATGCAAATACAATTCTGAATGGACTTCCAATTACTTAGCTTGACAGAAAGAGTAGCACACAACCTAAAACAAAATGTTAGGATGAAAGTGTCAAAAGTTGACAATGGTAAAATTGCTTAGGGGAGATTAATGCTATGTCATTTAAGCCCACTTAAGAGCTTATTTCCAGGAATTTAATGAAGTATAATGTTTTCTATTTCTCAGAAAATAAATAAGTGCAACATTGATTTTTTTAAAAAAGGGTAGATTCTACATAATTATTTCAGCAGTCCTCACTTTATTCTAAACCAAATTCTACTCTCCAGAAATGACTTCTTACTAGTTTTATTGAGGTATAATTGACATACAATAAATGCACACATTGAAAATGTATACTTTGCTAAGTTTTTAGATGTTTATATACCAGACAACTATCACCCACAAGCAAGACAATGAACATATCCACCACCCCCAAAAGTTGTCTAGCATCCCTTCATAATCCTTTCCGCCTTTCTCCTGTCTCCAACCATGCACCCGAATTTCAAGCAAGAAATTCTAATTTCTAATTTCTGATCTAATTTCTATCACTAGATATTAGTTTGTATTCTCTAGAATTTTATAGAAATGGAATCCTATATTGTATTAGTTTCCTGGGGTTGTCACAGCAAATTACAACAGGCCAGGTGGCTTGAAACAACAGAAATGTGTTCACTTACAGTTCTAAGGGCTAGAATTCTGAAATCATGGTGTCAACAAGACCAGTCTCCTTCCATAGGCTCCAGGGAAGACTTCCTCCTTGCCTTTTCTAGCTTCTAATGGTTTACGATAGTCTTTGGCATTGCTTAGCTTGTGGCAGCATAACTCCAATCTCTGCCTCTGTCTTCACATGGACTTCTTCCCTGTGCCTCCTTGATGTCTTTAACTGTCTTCTCTCTCTCCTTTTTATAAGGATATCAGTCATTGAGTAATCCAGTATGACTTTATTTTTATTACATCTTCAAAACCTCCAAACAAAGTCATATTCAGAGGTAAAGGGGTTGGGACTTTAACTTAACATACTTTGGGGGAAGACACAATTTAATCCACAATATTCTGCCCTCTGGACCCTTGAAATGCATATTGCTCTCAATAGCAAGATACATTCACCCTATCCCAACATTTCCCAAAGTCTTAACCCATTTCAGCATCAACTGTAAGTCCAAAATCTCATCTAAATATCAACTGAGGAAGTCCCAATTCTCATCTTCTAAATTATCTAAATCAGGTGTGGTGAGATTCTGGGTGTGTGCCATTCTGGGGAAAAAAAATTATTCTTCATTTGTGAACCTGTGAAACTAGAGAACAAATTATCTGCTTCCAAAATACAATAATGAGACAGGCATAGGATAGACATTCCCACTCCAAAAGGAGTTGTGGTTCCCAAACATGTCTCAAACCCAGTGAGGCAAACTCCAGTAGGTTTCAATGCATGAAAATAATCCTTTGTGGCTTGATGCTCTGTCCTCTGTGCCCACTGTTAGCCCTGTCCTCTGTATCCACAGAACCCTGTTAGTCCTGCCAACTTCTGAGCCACGCTCAGAGGCATTCTTCCATTCTTCCCTTTTCTTGAAGAATAACACATTTGCAGGCAAGTGGCTTTATAGGCCTGTTTCCTACCTGTAAAATCCCACAAGTCTGACATCCCTCCATCATTTCATCCCATCTCTGTCTCTTTGGTTCAAGCTGGCAATGTTTTTGGTTGGCATAACATTCTCAAAACCCTTGTGGCTCTTCTGTATATATCAAGGGGGATTGTTTTAACTAATGACATCTGTAAAGTCCCTACTTCTAAATAGTCATGTTTACAGGTTAGGACTTAAATATATCTTTCAGGAAGATACAATGCAACCCATAACATATAGTACATATTCTTGTTTTTTGTATTCTTTTATTCAGCATAATTATTTTGATATTCATCCATGTTTTGCTTATCTCAATAATTCACTCCCTTTTATTACTGATTAACATTCCCTTTTATGGATAAATCCCCTGTCAATGGTTCTTTTGATTGTTTTCAGTTTTTGGTACTGCCAATAAGCAGCTATGAACCTTCATGTGCAAGTCTTTGCATTGATATATGCTTCAATTTCTCTTGGGTAAACATCTATCAGTGAGCTGTTTCATAAAGTTGTCAAAATGTTTAACATTTTTAATTACTGCCAGTAGGTTTCAATTCATGAAATCCCACTTTACCTTTCCACAGCAGCCTGTGAAGAGTTCCAGTTGCTCCATATCCCCTTAACACTTTGTATGGTATTTTTAAATTTTAGACATTCTAATAGTTACATAGTGGTATCTCATACAGAGAGAATGGTATTTATTATATTGCATTCCCTGATGCATATGATGTCTAACATCTTTTCATGTGCGTATTTGCCTTGTGTTTATCTCTTTAGTAAAAGTGTCTATTCAAATCTTTTGCCCATATTTTCACTGGGTAGTTGTCCTGTTATTATTGAGATTTTAGAGTTCTCTGCATATTCTAAATACAAATCCTTCATCAGATACATGATTTGCAAATGTATTGTTGCTGTCTGTGACTTGACATTCTTTTAACTTGCCTTTTGAAGTAAGTTTTAATTTTGATCAAGTCCAGTTAATCAATTTTTTTCCTCTGATTCATATGTTGAGTGTTGTTTCAAGTACAGATCATTTGGTGTTAACAGCAAAGTCCTCACAAAGACCTATGAGACTCTAAATAAGGTTCCCTTCATGATTATCTTCCTGACCTCATTTTTGCTGTGGATTTTTCCCTTTACCACTCTTCTCCAGCCTCCTTGCAACTTCTCAGACACAGGGCTGTCTCAGGACTTGTACTTGCTGCTCATTTGCTTAGAATTCTCTTTTCCCAACTACCTACAGCGTTCACTCTCTGTTTGTTTTCATGTCTTTGTTAAATGTCAGCTCAGTAAAGCCAACTCTGACTTTCCTCATAATGACTGCAATTCTCCAACATTGCCAAACTTCATCCCTGCTTTGTTTCCATCCATAGCATCTTTTATCATGCTATATGTTTTTCTTGTTGATCGGCTCCCCCACTAGAATTTAAGCTCAGTGAGGCCAGGGATTTTTGTCTGTTCACCAGCGTATTTACAATTAAAACATTACCTGGCATTTAGCGAAACTCAATGAATATTTGCTCAATGCATGAATGAATACATGAACATATATTGATTTTGCCTTTATGCTTATTTGATAGTTTGGCTGACTTTAGAATATTAGTTAAAAATTACTTTTCCTCACATTTTTTTAAACAATCTTATTTTGGAATAATTTTAGATTTACGGAAAAGTTGCAAAAATAGAACAGAGGGTTCTCATATCCTACTTTCTCAGCTTCCTCCATTGTTAATCTATTACATTACCGTGATACATTTGTCAAAATAAAGAAAGTGACTTGGTACAATATTATTAACTAAACTCTACACTTCCCTCAAAATTCTGAAGTCAATCTTTTAATACTTTCTAGTTTGTAGAGTGCTAATGATATATCTAATAAGTCTGATTTTCATTTTTCTATGAGAGGGTCCATTATAGACCCAATTTACAGTTGTGGGGAATCTCAGCCAAGATAGGCACAAAACTACTATATATTTTTTTCCTAGTCAAAGGAAAAAAATACCTACCTGACAGGAGAAGAGCAGTTACATTTTCTAACAGATTTCCAAGTCATTCCAGATGCAAATGAATGATGGCCCTTCTCTCTACCTGAAGAGAGTCGTAATTAAGACCAGGGGCATTATATGATCTTAAACAAAATCAGTAACCATGTAAGCAGGACACCGAAATCTAAGACCATCTGAAAGGAGGAGGCTCAGTAAGTACCATCTCAGAGAATTGCACATATGGAAGTTCTGGATGGAGACTGACATCTGATGGTGCAAATGGCAGATACCTGTGATTTAGGCTGTTGTCCTTTGCCTCCTTCAGAGGAGGAGGTCACAGAGGTGTCTGAAGCTCTGAAAAATGAAGGTAGGACAAACTTTTTACTCTTCTAAAAAAGTCTCCACTCCCCTGTTTTCTCAGATTCTCAGCTGTTAATATGTGGCATTTGTTAAATTGTTAACTGTCTGGGACTTCCCTAAGGCTGATAAGACCTTGGCATCCCCAGGCTGATAGTCACAGGAGCCCAGGCTTCCATTTGATCATCAATCTTAAATGTTTTAGGATTGACATTGCTTTAGGCCTATAGACAACTTAAAGTTTAAGGCCAAAATCCCGTAAGATTAAAATAATTTTCATTTGTTCAGAGAAATGTGTGCTATGCAGATAGTATTATTGCCAATAATAAGTGTACATGAAGTTTTAAAGAGTCAAGAAGTTTGAAGCCATTTTATTGAATCTCAGTTTAGGGATTAAACAAGTAACAATTATTTTTCCAAAAACTGACTCCCAGTTGTGCTGTGATAAATCCCTTTCCCAATAGATAGCAGATTCTTTAATGGCTCCTTGGCCAGATTCCTTAACTTTTCTGTCACTTTTGGTTATAAAGCCTTATTTTAGTATGCTAGAGTCTTGTATATGATAAAATTTAATACAGCTTATTTCGAAACTTCATTCCGATTTTTTTCAACACCTGTTCTTTCCCTCTTTCAGGATCAACAAGGCCTACCTATGGGTGAAGTTGCTTTTGAGTAGGATCTCATTTCACATATTTCCCATTTTTCTGTTTACTATTTCCTTCCTCTTTCTCTTCTCTTGCTATCCTAGACCTTCCTGGGCTTTCAAACCCATCCACCACCAGCAAGGGCAGAAAGGACATTTTTCTCACATGATGGACATCAACCTAATGATCTGCCACAGTTCTCTTCCATGGAGAGCCACAGCAATGTTGATTCCCTTGCACATCTTTTCTCAAGACTGCAGAGAGCCTGCATGTGTTGAGCATTCTCCCATATTCCTCCCAGGACTTCACTGTCATGTTCCCTTCAGACCTGTTTGGCATGGGCTATTCCAAAAGCCTTGTTGCTGCAGAATCTGGCATTAGTTTCTCAGTTCACATCTATATTAAAAATTCAGGGAATACATAACCTCTACTTGTAACAATGAGACACGTTCTCGGGTCCCAAAAGGCTCTCCCTAGAATGCTTTCAAAACACTTTCCTCCAGCAATGTCATAAAAGTGGCCTTATAGGTTCTGCAACCCCAGCAAGCATTCAAGCCAGGAGGAAAGTTGTCCATCTCCCCTTCTTGCAGATGCATCCATTTTTAACATGATTCTATTAGAGGCCTGCTCACTGCTGTTTCAGAGATGGAAAATTACTTCATTCCCCAACTCCACAATGAGGGAAGGAAATAGGTCCTCTTTGCAGAGCATAAAATCAATTTTCGTCTCTCTCTTCTAAATCTTCTTCAGGATTTCCATTCAGGAAAGAAGGATGGGGCTGATTGATGAGCATATCACAATAAAGGGGAGGTGACTGCCCTGAATACTAGAGGAGGGAATGTGGAGTACTTCATTTATTGCAGTACATGGGAAAGACTGGAAATTCCTGCCTATTCTTGAATATACTACCCTTGGAGATTGTTGCCAGGAGACTTTGTACTTAAACTCTGTGCTAACTGGGGGATCAATTTAATTTTGTGCATAGGCCAACCCCCGAGCTCATCCTGAGCTGAGGACTCTCCAGCTTGGTAGTTCTCTGGGTAGGTAGTTTAAATAAGCTTAATCCGTGTTGCAAATTGCATTTTTCAAAGATGTTCACAGCAAGAGATCCCATTTCACATATTTCCATACAATATAATCTGTAATCAAGAGGTAGGGGTCTATGACCTCAGTCTTGAATCTGTGTATTCTTGTGACTCAGAGTGTGGTAGAAGTGACTATGTGACTTCAGAGACTCAGTAATAAAAATCAATGTCACTTCTACCTTCCTCGCTGGGATACTTGCCATGTAAGAAGTCTGATTACCCTGAAGCTGCTGTGCTGTGAGGAAGCCAAGCTACTGAGTGAGGCAACATGGAGTTATACAGTCAGCAATCATAGCCTCTGAATCTCCCCAAGCCCAGGTGCCAGACATATGAATAAACAAGCCTTCAGATTTTTTCAGCCCCTAGCTATTGAGTCACCCCACATCTTTGAATATTCCCAACTGAGGATCCAGATATCATGAAATACAGACAAACTATCACCAAAGCACCCTTCCTGAATTCTTGCCCCTCAGAATTCATGAACATAATAAAGTGTTGTTCTATGCTACTTAGTCAAAGATCGTTTATTTTATAGCAGTAATAACTAATACATCTGGGATTCCTGACAATGAGTCTATCTTGTCAGTCATCTATGCTATTTATATATTTAGGCAAAAATGCCTTTCTTTGTATCTGATTAGTATAATGGTTCTTGGAATGCCTTCTGGACTATCACTGTAAGTAGAGCAGATAAGAAACTTAAAAGTGCTTCCAGGTACTGTTGTTATATTTCTAGGGAGACACAGAGTCACACTGGTAAGCAGGGAAAGTAGACCAATTTCATGTGTATTTACAGGTATTAAGAATTCTACTTCCCCACTTATTTTGGTTTAACTTTTTAATCATGAAGGATATTACTGTCCATCCCTAAAAAAAAAATACATAATAAGGAGACTATGTCCTATTACCAACTTACATATTTTAATTTTATCTAGCAAGAAACCCAGAATGACATTCCTCATTCCTCAACTTGCTCAGTCATGTTAATCATGGAAGATAGGCTGAGGCCAAGTTTACAATGGCTATTTCTTCCTCTAGATCTTTTTAAAAATTTTTCCTGGGCTGCAAAGGTGTTTATTCATGTTGACTCAATTGCATCAATTGATGCAATTTATTATTTGCATATTATGTGTGGGATCTTTCTTAACCTATTCAGTTCCTATTCCTGGTGCACCATTAGCTGCAGTCTCTTTACCCTGAATGGTCCCTATACGGGTAACAGGGAAGCAAGGTTAGCATTGTGTAGCCCTGCACTGACTTCAAGGGTTCAAAACTTGAAGCTGGGCTCTGGGAGTGGCAGCAAGTGCTTATTATCCTCTGTCAGTATACTGCAATATGATTTCTGCATTTTGTCAGTGTTTAATAATTACAGTAATTACACTCTCATAAAAGAAAGTAGTTGATGTGTAAGTTATGTCCCTTCACCTTGAGGAACTAATCAGTACTTAGAGTCCTTAGGAATGTGCTGAAATCTTTCAGTCCCCCAGGTTCACAGACGCAGACGCAGTTGGGGCAGGGGGTGACCTCCAACAAACTGGTCTACAGGTCCAGCACAGCACTTTATATTCAAGGCCAGCGTCCACCCACATCTTTAACTTAAATAATATGATGTTATGCCCAAAAGAGAGAAACAAAGGTATTATTCTTTGATTCTCTATACTGCTGAGTGATTATATCAGACTTACATAAGCACTGAAGGTATTTATACAATTTAAGACATAGGATTTGGGAAAGTTGGTGAGCTGGACTAGTGACATAATAATTATAGATTTACTAGACCTAAATCTCTAGGTAAGGAGATATAGGATGGGAGTTTCTCCAGTAGTCCTAAAATTATGGCTAAAACTGAAGAAGTGTTATTTAACCTATAATCTAAAGTGAGCAAATCACATATCCCTAATAACAAGATTATTAAAGAGCAGAAGCCAAAGAGATTCAAGAAAAAAGGGAGGATTCACTGCATCAAGTTCACATGTTTAAAAAGACAATGACCAAAAAGAAGAAGAAAAAAAAAAAGACTGCTAGATCCAGCAATTAGGAATGGTTTCAGTAAAATGATAGGAGTTGATGCTGAGTTGCAATGGGTTGAAAGATTACAAACAAATGAAACTAATCAAGATAGAACATCTTTCCAGAATTTTTTGAGAAAGGAAAGAGACTGAAGGGAGCTAAATTTAGAGACTCTGATAAAGAAGCCAAGAAAGAAAAATTGCAGATAGCTGGGCAGTGAGGTAGGAGATGATGGAAGACAATGAAGTAGATAAGGGTCATTCATCTGGGACTCAGAGAACATTCAGAAAAGTTACTTAACAGTATCAAAGCAGTGATTTGGTTCATTCTGTAAAGGAAGTTCTCTAAGTATTCAGTTAAAGAGTCCAGTTGATATTCAAATTCCAAGTTCTAAATTCCTGTGTTCAGCTTTCTGATCACTCTGCCATTTCTTCTAAGTCATCACAAATGAATAATATAACTCCTCTAGCCAATATATATTTGACAGCATGCTTTGTAATGAGCTATTACAGAATGTAATACAATGGCAGCTAGTAATCTTTTATACCACTAAGTCAAACTTTTAAAAAGCATCTTAATTTCTATGTTATCAAGCTTTAACATTTTTATGCATAAGAAAGATATCAAAAATATGGACATTCTCTAAAAATTACCAGAAAGTGTTAGATGAGGTCTCATTTAAATGCTAATAAAATTTATTTTTTCACTTATCAGACATTTTTCAGAGTTAACCTTATTTGGCCATGATTTATAGCAAAATAATAAAATAGACTTTCAAAAACCTAACTTTTTGCATTTCTAGAAGATTATGTGTATGTCCTCTGAGGCTTGTAATTTGATAGCATGCCACTCTTAATAAATAGCAAAATTCTGCAATTCTAATATAATCCTATCACGTCTTAATATTAGATGATCATTAACACTTAAACCCAGTGATTTATTCTTGCCCTCTGTTAACATACACTGTCATCACTTGTAAAAGAGATTAAAGGAAACACAGAATGCGTTCTCCCTGGGGAGAGAGATGCAATTGGTGCTAAACTGGCAAATAACCTGCGTGACCACCTCCTACACCATGTCCCATTTTAATCCAAACTTTTAACCTGTGCCAAAATATTGCTGGGACATAAGGAGCCTAAGTACAAACATGAAGAGAGAGAATCTACTAGGGTAATATCTTTACTCAGAAAACTAAAGTACCACATCGAATCATCTACACCTATTTTCTATTTTAGATTTCAGGAGCCCATAGAATAGGCAGTTTGCCCAAATATTGAACAGGATGCTAACTATCTTATAAGAAAAGGGCACCCAGGAATGATTTGACAATTCTATTTTAGCTCATTCTGTGTCCAAGTTGGATATTCTAGTTATGAGGCTTTCACAGCTGTTCACATTTTCTACTGGGAACTTTTGATGTGACTCTGAACAAAAAAGATTCTCAAACCTAAAATTCACTCCGTCATGTTACCACAAAGCTAAGAGTATTTGAATGAAAAAGAAATCAGGAAAAAAAAAAAAAAAACTCCAGCCCATTCTCTTCAGTGGGAGTGGGTTAGTAAGAGGAAGAAAACAGTCCAGGGGCCATGAAGTCAAGCAGAAGAGCACAAATGGAGAAAGCCTCTTGAACTCTTTTCTGTTCATCAGTCTCCATTCAAGATGTGGCAGCTGCCCTTAAAAATTAGGCCTCCTACAACAGAGAACAATGGCCTTGTAAATTACTGCTTAACTGCTTCAATATTTGGTTAAATAGTAATTTCCTCAAGTGGCTAAAACCAGACAGGATGTTTTGATATTCATGATTCTTGGCTGTGATGGTTGTATTTCATTTTAGATCAAATTGACAGACTCTTTAACCTCTAAAGCAAATTGAATTATTTTTAAATGCAGCCATCAGAATACCCAAGAGGAAATGTAATAGTGCAAGTTGCCAACATGAGAAAAAAAAACTTTTCCAAATTAAATTTTCAGTGACTCCTAGAAGGGAGTATTAGGAATCCTTCTTTTGCTGCAACTAATGAAGTCTGTGCACTTAAAATGACCCAAAGCAAATTTAGAATATTCATTATAATTTAAAAGAGCTCCTCTGTCAGGAAATGTGACCATTCTAACACCAATAAAACAGGGTAGAAGAGTTGGAAGAAAGTTCGTCAAGAACCCCCAAAATTTGAAGCAGACTAAGACAGACAGTTGTCTTCGCCAGAAGTTGGCTGAAGTTTTCTTTCAGTGTTTTCTTAGAAAGGAGGAAGTACAATGCGAATCTCAAAACCTCCACTCTATGTTTCAGTTGTTGAATCTATAAAATAACTGTATAATATATTCTATATAATTCTAAGCCTATAACTTGTGTTCAGTTATTTGCAACAGATCTTTTTGTTGTTCTCACAAAGCCCACCTGGGAGTACGATTTATAGTAATGAGGTCTGGGTGAGCCCTGTTGAACACAGACTGTGAGCAGATCAGGCAAGTAGTCCCACTTTATAGAACAGGACCTTAACATTTATCGTGGAGTAAGAGTACTAGGCCTGATTTTATTCATGCTTTGAAAAGCATTCATTGAATACCTACAATGTACACTGCCTTGCAAGAAATACAAAGATTACAACTCAACAATTCATAAGTGGGTAAGGAGAGCATTGTTAAGGCTTATAAATAAATTCTAAATGAATGACAGATCAAACATCTCCTGATTCTCCAAGAAGTCACTATCCAAGCTGTGCCACACATTCCTTACAAACATTTCTGCTCTATTGTAATAAGCTAATGGGGACAAGGAACTGACATACTCAAGTTCATATTCCCAGAGTATTCCAAAGAGAATAGGTGCTTTGGAGCGAGTTTTCAGAATCAATTAATGAATTCAGAGGACAGAAACTAACTTTCAGTTCATGCGATCTGGAAAGACTTCAAGAAAGCAACTTAGCAGACCTGAAAGAATAAAGGAATTGTGACAGAAAGTAGTAGTGGTGGAAAGGAAATTTAAAAGAAAATGAATCTGGAAAATATAACTGGAGGCTTTACAATGTATCTCTGACTTCAGAGTTTCCCTCCCCTAGGTCTCTCCTCCTAGACCACCCTTCAATATGAAGTACCTACAAGAAAATGAACAATTACTTAAGATAAGTAAAGCAAGCTGATTTTTATTTTACTTCCATTTTTCCAGATGTACTCAGTTTAGGGAAGGAACAGGTAAAGCTTTGACTTAAAGTTTACTAGTGAATTACAGCTGCAGACAAAGCTGTATGCATCCAAGGAGTCCTCTTCTGTTAGGACAGATGGCTTATTTACGGAATTCTGTCTCCCACCAAAAAATGCATTTGTTGAAGTCCTAACCCCGAGAACCTCAAACTGTACTTGCATTTGGAGATAGAGACTTTAAAGAGGTAATTAAATTAACATGAGTTTATTAAATTGGAACCTAATCCAATATAACTGATCCTTCTAAGGAAAGGAAATATGGGCACAGACACATTTATACCAGTGAAAGGCAATGTAAAAACACAGGAAAAACACACCCATTTATAAGCCAAAAAAAGAGGACAGGAACAGACCCTCAGAGGGAACCAACCCTGCTGATGCCTTAACCTGGGACTTCTATTCTCCAGAACTGTGAACAAATACATTTCAGTTGTTTAAGCTCCCCAGTCTGTACTTATTACAGCAGCCCTAACAAATAAACACACTGCACCGAGCACTTTGACCATGCTTCAGTAGGTTTTTCCTTCATTTGTTCCAGGTAATTGGAAAATTCTGCCCATTTTCGGTATTTAGATTAACTAACAAGAAGGTGGAGGGTCTCCAACTTTTAAATGGAGTTGGGCTGACTCACTGACTCCCCCCAAAAATGCAGTCATACCAGCCATTGATCTATCTCTTAAAAAGGAAATATTTCTATAACAAGGCAATGACCTCTACTGGAGGCAGTGCAGAATTACAGAAATCCCAGTAAGTTTCAAGCTAGACAGACAGTCAGAGAGAGAGAGGAAAAAAAAAAAAAGATTTTAAATCTTAAGAAGCAATGACCCACATAGGAATTTTTAAGGGAGATTACTGTTACCCCCAACCACTAAAGAAATCTAAACTGAAAGGTAGTGTAAAAGAATAAAAGTAGGGAAACTATTTGAAATCACATGTTGCTGGATGTTGCTGAGGGTAAGGTTGGGGAGAGGGAGGATCATACTGGCTGAGGAGTGTCTCCACACTTGTGTCTCAGAAGGATTCTAGCTCTTTCCTCAGGGAGTGGTCTACAACTGGCCATCAGCAGAGGTGCCACCTAGTCACCCACCCCCAGACTTCATGAGAATCTAAGTTTCAGCAAGTCTCCCCAGGGGCTCTGTAAACACATTAAAGTTTGAGAAGCACTGCCATCTCCCTCATTCAGAAAGAGTGATACTTCAGTGGTGTCCTTAGTCCTCTTTAGCATTTCCCAGGGGGAAAATGCAAATCAACCAAAAGAAGGCAGGATACACAAAACACTCTAGGTTCTAAGTTCCTAAGCTCACTTGTCTTCACTTAAGTACATATAATGCAACTACTCATAAAATATACAGGTTGAATTAACAAATGTTTAATTCACCATTCATTGGTTTTTTCCTTATAAAACCTTAAAACTAAACTAATAACAGCTTTGGAACTCTCTGATTTCTAGAGTTTTCCATGAAAATGCTGATCCTTCTAGTTCTGCTATTAATCATCCTTCTGTCAGGGAAGCAAGGAGTTTGAATTTTCACTCTCCTTAATGAATATATTTCACATACCAAAATTACTTCAGCAATTTGCTCAGCAGCTTTAGAAGCCATTACTAAATTGCAGCTCAAATTCTCTTCATCTGTTTTCTAAACTGGCTCTACAATTTATCTTCACAAATTAGCCTAAAGCCTGGTACTAAGAATCAGCTATTTTTATTCATCAGGAAACACAGATTTTCTTATAAATTCCCCTAACACCAGAGTACATTAATTTGTTTACAAATACAGTTTATTTCTGGAGGTGTTCTGGTGAATGTTTAACAACCAGCTCTCAAAACAACAGTCTGAATTTTTGTTATTTGCCAATTGCCATAGTGTAAGTTTTCCCACCTTACTCAATTTCAAGATACGAATGTGATCATGGAGCTAGGAAGAGATGAACACAATTGCCTCCTGGCAATGCAAGCAGGTTGTAGCACACCATTATTTACTCTCAAAATATTACCAAATACTCCCCATTCTTCAGACTATTTCTGGTATTGATTTCAAAATATATGTCAGCATGCAATAGATGTGCTGTACAACTGTACAAGCTAAATATTTACCAAAAGAGAACAGGTTTGAGATAAATTATTGGTTTTATTAATGACGTGATTGTTTTATTATAACAGTAAAAAGGTTGTTCATTAAAAATTTGACGCAACCCTTTTTTTCTTATGAAACATTCAGGAGAACAGATACAAAACAGCTGCTGACTCCAACACTGACTGTAATAACCTTATTCTGCCCACACTTCACTGCAGGAGCATTCTTCCATCATTTCATTAAGAACGCTCAGTTTGTATTTGGTGTCCCTCTTATGTTTTTACATTTTATTTCCTTTGTATGTATGCATCTGTACCCAAATTTCTTTTTATAAAGATCAGTTATATTGGATTAGGGCCCAATCTAATGAACTCATTTTAATTGGATTACCTTTTTAAAGTCCCTATCTCCAAATGCAATAGTAGTCTTCCTGGATATAGCAAGACTTCCCATCATAATTCAGTCCCAATCACATTCTGTTGGCAGGCCAAGACCTTTCAATCTAGACTGGTCCTACCCCTGGCAGTTCCTACTCCATTTTTAGTCTCTCCAGCTCACACCAAAAAAACTTGTCTATAATTTTAATCATTTTCTAAGGACCTTAATTCTACTCATAAATTACTAGTTTTTCATCATCAGTGCCACAATAAAATGTTGCATTATGGGTTGAATTGCGTCTCCACAAAAGATGTTGAAGTTCTAACCCCTAGTACCTTGTTAATGTGACCTTATTTGGAAATAAGGTCTTTGCAGATGACCAAGTTAAAATGAGTTCCATGGAGTGAGCCCTAATGCAATATGATTGGTGTCCTCATAAAAACAGTAAGTTTGAGTAGAGACAGACATGCCTAGAGGGAAGACAATGTGAAGAAACATAGGAAGAAGCCAGCCATCTACAAGCCAAGAAGAGGGGCCAGGAACAGATCCCTCCCTCATAGCCATCGAAAGAAACCAACCCTGTCAACACCTTGATTTCGGACTTTCTAGCTTCCAGAATTCTGAGACAATCAATGTTTGTTGTGTGAGCAGCCCATTTGCGGTGCTTTGTTATGGCAGCCCTAGCAAATTAATACAGTCACAATCAGAAAAGCTGTGTCACAAGCAAATTTTTTACTCATATCAAATTTGGAGAGTTATACTTTTATTTTTGTAAAACTTGAGCAGGTTTAGGTTATTCTATTCCACTCTTGCAATCTGCCTTTTGAGATACATTCTGAATAGGAGGAAACAGCAGGGTTACAGCTGGATTTTGCCCAGAGCCCTAACTATGTCTCTGTGAGGGTGAGGCACCCGCAAACACCCTGAACCATGGATGTCCTAAAAGGAAAAGTGGCTGAGAAATGCTAAAATATCTTCTATTAGGCCATTATTAACTCACTAATGCAATGTAATAACCCATTAAAAAGGAGACGTATGAGTTACTAAAGATACCTTACCTTAATCCATTCTTCGAATGGAGAAATTTCTGAAACTCAAGGCAGGTTGGTATGGAAGATGTTCCGGGGAAGAAAGACCTCCTCAGAACTCCACAGTCAGCCACAAACTCTACCTACATAAAGGTGAGCTCTGTGAGAGAATTTCTAAATGCAAAGGCACAAAAAAACAAAAGGACTGTTGGAACCATGTCAAAATGCTCCTTTATAGAAACATAACATTTTTAGAGCCTAGAGGGACCTGGGAGACTCACATTTTATAAGAATGAAGTGACGCCCGGAGGTATTTCTCCAAGGTTGCAATTATTGGGAGACTCGACCTCGTATCTTAGTTTCATTTTGTTTTGTTTCTTTTCGTTTCTTTCTTTCTTTTCTTTTCTTTTCTTTTTTTTTTTTTTTTTTTGACAGAGTTTCACTCTTGTTAACCAGGCTGCAGTGCAATGGTGTGATCTTGGATCACTGCAACCTCTGCCTCCTGGGTTAAAGCGATTCTCCCTCCTCAGCCTCCCGCATAGCTGAGATTACAGGCACCTGCCACAATGCCTGGCTATTTTTTTGTATTTTTAGTAGAGATGAGATTTTACCATGTTGGCCAGGCTGATCTCGAACTCCTGGACCTCAGGTGATCCACCTGCCTTGGCCTCCCAAAGTGCTGGGATTACAAATGTGAGCTACCACACCCAGCTTCGTATCTTAGTTTCTTTTATTCTAAGCCCCAATTATCAGAAGTGAAGTATATGAACCTGATCATGTCTCCCAGTCACTTGAGCATTTTTAGAATGTAAATTTCCAAGGCCCAATCTCAAAAATTCTGATTCAAATCTCAAGTTTGGCTCATGGATCTATAATTAAACTCTTGGAAAATTTGGCCAGGTAGCCAGGTTTGAAACCACTGTTGGAAAAGATTCTACCTAGAGACCTCAAACCTTTTGTCCACTTCTTATTCCACTTAGACTCAGCCCTGTGTGATGATGTTCACATCTTCTCTCATCCTAAGGAAGATGCTTAAGGTCCCCGGGCCAGCTTCTGAAGCCTGGCACATTCACATTCAGCCTTGCACTATAGAAGCTGCTCCTCCTGACTCCCAGGCAAGTCCTTAGCACAGAAAATATTTGAGAGCAGGAGAGGGAGAAGAAAACCCTGACATTTCTTCCTTGAATACCTTCATTTCATACGCAGTTCTGTTTCTTAATGTACTTGAACACATTCAATTTGCAGCTTCCAAGTAACTATTTACCCATTCACCAAGGGCAAGATGATTTATGTAGGGCAAATTGTAATAAGCACAGGTTTCATTTATTTCACATCATTGCTGTATCTCCAAGGGGGAGGAGGGTTGATTTAAAAGCAAAACAAAAAATTAATCAAACTATGGCCTAGTGAATCACAATTATTTATACATTTTGGTAGTTCAAGCCAGAACACAGGGCTTCCTTGGGAATGTGGAGACTTAAGAGAACACAGGAGAGAGCTGAATGTAAGAAGTTTGGAGCTGTAAATAAACTGTGCTGGTGGTCACAATGGTCGGGGCTGTATGACTAGAGTGAGGTTGTGCCCACTTTCTGAGCTTCCACTCTAAGCTTTCTCACCCTCACAGTTGAAGATCACAGTCAACAACACCCAACAGAAGAGTGACACTACAAAATTCAAGAGACATGGCTGCACTGGAGAGTTGCCTTTGAAACCTTTCTCAAATATTCCTTCTCTTTCGCATCCCCACTCTACCTCTTCTCATCAACTCTCTTCTAAATGGCTCCAGGAACCCCTCACTGCCTTCCTTGCCTCTGGGCTCTTTAATGCTCCTGCCCTTTCAACAATATTCCCTGACCATTCAGGGTCTTCATTCTCAGTATCTCCAACCCCCAGTCCCTGCACCCCAGGGATCATGAGGCCTCTGGGAAATGGGAACTACCTCCGGTTGGCACCTGTTTGGAGATTTCTGCTGTAGAATACAGGCTCAGGCTGGACTTGTGTAACCTACACAGCCTGCAATAGTACCAGGGTTTCTATGCCAAACTGGAAACCCAAAGAAGGTTTGGAGAAGTCGTACTTTGAGATACTATTTTTGGGGCTGTCTTGCCTTGGAAACCTATTTATTTCCGATGGAAAAAATAAAATGGTAATGGGACTCTTTTGGAACTTCTGCTTCCAAGTCCAGAGCTGACTTTTTTTGCCTTTATTTCCAGCACTGAAACATGAGGCCAGTTGGGCTCATTGGCAGACAGTGCGATTAATACTAAACTTAAACTTCAGATTCTTTCAGGCATCCTCGGAAACTGCATCCTGAACCAGAATTGGCCTCTTTTTAAAATAGTGAGGTAGATATACTACATCTTTATATTGATTTTTATCTGACTATGGGTCTCATCAATGACAAAATAGTTTCAGAATGAGCAAGGCATCTTCTGCCTCAGAAACGTGCTGAACAAATCACATAACGGATATAAACCTGTGACATTTTAGGTTCAGGACAAGCATTTGCACAGTTCCACAATATCACACGAGAAAAGGGCTGAACCTTCCAGCCCTGATGTACTGGCTCCCCTGTAAGTGAGAAGGAATTCGGAAACGCAACTGCAAGATGTCAGAGAGATTAGAGTCACTGATCTTCCTTTTAGGAATGTCTGCAGAGTCAGAGAGGATCAGAATGAGCGTCTATATTCAGATCCAGACTAAAATTTTAGGGGCTGTTGGGTAGTAGAGAATAAAACAGATACTGCTGGCTTATGCTTTCAAAGTGATTTTTTTTTTAAATTTATTTATTTATTTATTTTTTGAGACAGAGTCTCACACTGTTGCCCATGCTGGCGTGCAGTGGTGCTATCTCGGCTCACCACAACCTCCACCTCCTGGGTTCAAGCAATTCTCCTGACTCAGCCTCCTGACTACAGGCATGCACCACCATGCCTGGCTATTTTTTATTTTTTATTTTTTTGGTAGAGACGGGGTTTCACTATGTTGGCCAGGCTTGTCGAACTCCTGACCTTGTGATCAGCCTGCCTCAGCCTCCCAAAGTGCTGGGATTGCAGGCATGAGCCACCGTGCCCTGCCTCAAAATGTCTTAGATTGCCTTGGATAGATTGGAAACTTCAGACACAACTACAACATAAATGGCGTAATGACCACAGAGAAGACATTAGGCCCAGTAATGGGGTGACTGCTAAATTGGAATGCACGAGTCCCTCTCTTCCTTGACTTTCAAAGACTTTCAAAATGAAAGAAAGAAAAAGTAAAGCATTCTCTTCTCACTGGCTTTCTTCACCCCTCATCCCATTACTCTCACGTGAACAAAGCACTGTTCCCTAATAAGAACTTAGGAACCATGGAGCATAAATCATTATGAAGCCGGGAGAAATCTCAGTCAATCTGGTAACTTCTCATATTTGGGGTACAAACAATGTTTTTTTTTTTAATAATAAAAAAAACACAGACAATGTAGCTATAGAGTTCAGCATTTTTCTACTTCAGGCTATTTCTTTGATTCTGCAACTTTTTGTCTCCCACTTTAAGGATCACCCCATTCCTGGGCCTGACGTCTTCTCTGTGATCATTAAGCCAATTATATTGTAGCTGTGTCTGAAGCTTCCAATCTATGCAGGACTGTCGGAGAAATGTGTTCTAATTCTGCCTATTTTCTGTCTGATTCTTAGCTGGTGTGCTCTTCTCTATGATCCTACTCCCTGGCTGTGAGAGGCTCTTCATGTCTTCAAACGAGATGATGTACACAAAAGCATCTGGTGCTTGGTAGGTACCTACATACTAGTTTCCTTTTCCCAGGGCCACTCTACATTAAGCCCAACACTGGCAGACTTCACAAAGCAGTATCTGTCTTATTCTATTCTCTACCACCAAAAAGCCATTACAATCCTAATTTGGATCTGAATATCTACTTTCATTCTGATCCTCTCTAATTTAAACCAGCTCTTTATTTTTGTTATCTTCCCCCTCCATGCTTCTTCCTTAGATAATGACTTCCTCATTTCAATTAACTTTCTCAAATACCTTAATTTATACAAATTATAAATAAAATACCATTAATGGGGGTGTAAAAGGCATGCTCTGGTGAGAATTAGTGTGCTGACCTAAAAAGTCTCCAAATGCCCCAAAGGCAGATAATCACTTTGGACAGATTAACCAAAGGGGCCCAGTTTTTGAGATCGAGAAATCAAGACCCTCTGAGTTATTCCAACTAAAAACTAAGATGCGTGTAACAGCTAATAAAGCTAAATTCATGCATTAAGGAGAAGGAAAATTTCAGTCATTCTTCATGTGCTGTAGAAAATTCATGAACAAATAAATATATTCATGCAAATAGCTCCCATCTCAAAGATGAGTTTGTAGGTGGGTGTTTTTTCCTTCAATTAACCTGTATTTTAAAGTAAGTGCTCCCCAACTGGCAGTAGATCTGGCAGAATTAGTGAGTAGGAATGACCTTTATTCAGACTGTAATCTGTACATATAATTGATGACAGCCTCCAAAAAGATACTAACATTTTGACCTAGTACTATTACATTTCAAGGTAATTTGTGTCATAATGGTTCACTTGAAAACAAGTACAAGCAAGTTTATGCAGCACTGAATATAATCACTTATTCACATTCTCAGGATCTAAAAGAAGTGGAACAGGCTTTTAAAAAATCAATACACAAGCCTGAACTTAATGGATTTTTCATTGGAACCTGCTCTGCTGCACGGCAGAATATGCAACCCAACATAGGTCTCAGCAGAGCTGGATTAGACTGGAAGAGTCTATCCTACCCACGTCCCAGGCCAAGGATATTCTAGTGTCAGGAAAAAAGATAGCTGCAAAGCAGTCTCCGTGAGCAAGAAATGAGAGTTCAAGGCTTTAGGATGAGCCAAGTTCTATGTTAGAGCAGAAAAGATATTTGGCTCAAAATATCAGCCTGATTTATTTTTCACTCCTTTGCATGTATTGTTCATAGAAGCCTAAAATTTGGGAGAATTCTAGATTTGGCATCTTGGAGAAATAGCAGAAGAAGGTGTAACTGGAGAGAAGAGTACTGGAGAACACCAGAGCTCCAGGTGAGGCAGCATTTCCAAACGGAGCATGTCCTGGCTTACAAGGAAAGGAAACCATGGGGTTATTTCGACTTAACAAATGATTCTAGGGAAGGTATTTCTTAGACCTCTGTGTCTCAGTACATTCCTGTACAAAATGAGTGCAGAGAGGAGGGTTTTATGGAGAAAAAGATACTTTTTTTCCCCAGTATCATAAGGTACTGATAAAAGATAGGAACAGGTTCCTGGATGAGGGATACTCCCCTGGCCTGGACTAGGCCCGCTGACCTAGGGAACAATAGGACCACACTAAGGGCCTGCACAACTGATATTGCCTTGGTACTAGGACTCCTTGGTGTGTCTCCTGTCATAAAACAGGTGTGACATTCAAACAGGGACTTAAGGGGTGCCACAGCATTTCAAATATGAAAAACAGGAAATTCGATTCATTTTTAAGCATTCACATAGCCCATATAAGAATTTGGGGCTTGTGGTATTTTTGGAAGGGAAGGAGGGCAGTGAGGACAGGGAGAAGGCTATATCTATGGGCCCGGCCCCTTACTCTCAAGAAAAATAGATTAGGAGAAACTAGTTCTTTACAGGATAGCCAAATATTGAGTATTTTCATATTAAACTAACTCCAGTGACAATATTTCATAGTCATTCAATCAAATGCGATGTTACATTTACAATATCCTTATTTACTTTGCTATTAGAGACTGATTTTTATAAGCCTGCATTCCAGACCACATTTTCTTTTTTTTTTTTTTTTTGAGACGGAGTCTCGCTCTGTCGCCCAGGCTGGAGTGCAGTGGCCGGATCTCAGCTCACTGCAAGCTCCGCCTCCCGGGTTCATGCCATCCAGACCACATTTTCTAAATTCTATAATTTGGATTCTCTCATCGTAAATTAGACATTTTCAAACATTGCTTAGTCATTAACAATTTGCTTGCATGAGTTCAATTTAAAACATATGCATAATACTTAATTTAGTTTTCAGTACACAATAGAGATAAACCACTCAGAACACTCATATTTACCAAAGTAAATAACCCATACCTACTTTAACAATAGTCATCTAATAAATGAAACTGGAAGAAATACAATTACAGCACTTATCAGGTAAGAAAAAAGTAGAATCATGAGCAGATATAGTTTGCTGCCATGATTAATTTTCCCAATACTCTTCACAATAATGGGAAAAAAGCGTCTAATTGAAACATTAACTCAGGGTTCATACCAAAATCTTGCTAAGTGAAAATTTTAATTCCTATTTTTTGTTAGTAGGAAGTCATACATGGACATCATTTATACCCAGGGTGTTCTGGTAATTAGAAAAATGAACCTTTTCCACAATCTGTACCTCACCACCAGGGATATGAGGACCAAGTATCATCTGTTCTAGACTGAAGCCTCCACCTGGAATTTTTAGAAGCTAATGTGCATAAAAATGCTTAGCACAGAACCTAGCAGGCACTCCATAGCTATTCGTTTCTCTTCCCATCCTCCTTGCAACCTTAGGGATTCACCTGGTTGGAATTAAGTCTTGTTTCTTTTACGTCTTTAGAGCTTGAAATGAAATATGAACAAACTCTACCATCACAAAACAAGTAGGCCAGCACTTCCCACTTTCTTTTAATTGTCTTGTATCTATAGAAACCATTTTTCTTAGGTTCAACACCTGTGTACCTATGGGTCACCATCATGGTACTCTGCACACTTTCTGCACAGCATTGTGTCCCCCTCATAAAGTCCTCCATGTCAGGACTTGTGGGGATCCACAGGAGACTGCTAGGGCTCCAGGTATTATCATTTAGAAGGGGGTCATTTACTACCAAGTATAATCAAGTGTCATGCCAGAAACCGAGTAATACAAAATAATACTACCTCCAGGGTGAATAGATATGGCATAAATTTTAACGTGACTTGGTTATAATAACAAGAGAAGGAAAATATATGTCCTTAAATCCAAACCTCCTAGGCTTATTATCTTGTTTCTTGTTTTTCTTAATATTTGCTATCGCCTTTACTATGGATTGTTGATTTAAAATCTACATGTACACACTGCTTTACTAGTACTGACTTATTTATCATTAATGTGTTATTGTATAAACCAGGTTTCACCATTTTAATAAAATTTTAAAATATTAAAATTGACTGCTCTGGGAAACTACCTAAAAGAAATGTTCCCACTGAATCCTCTAGTGGCCTCTCTTGTGTTTTACACCTCTTATGTAACATATATCATTCATTCGCTACACAAACATGTACTGAATGTCTATCAGGTACCAGGTACTGTAGCTACCAGGTATTAAAGTTACAAGAATGGTTCCTCCTATCACAGAGATTACCTTCTAATGAGGAACATCAAAACTAAGTAAGCTAAAATTCTTCCTAAAGTCTTTAAAACTGAACAGGGTGTTTTGACGGAGATTAATAAAATGTATTAAGGAGATACCTATTAAGAAGACCTAAGGTAGACAGAGCAATCAGGAAAGACCATTTCTTGAGGTGATCTGCAAACCAACATCTAAATAACAAGAAACAGCAACCTTGCAAAGGACAGGAGGAGGACGATCCCAGGCAGTGGGAATAGCTAGTGAGCTCTACCTCCAAAAATATTATGGACCTTAACTATTGCCTTGAGAAAGAAATGCTATATGGATTTAGATGTGATCACATTCCCTGAGCTTTCTCTTCTGTTAACCGTGATGTATCATTCAGGAACACACACTGCACTTTGAGTCAAGTATGTTCTCCCACTAAGATTTCCTCCCCAGTGTAGCATCGAAACCTCCCCCTAGTGTTTAATCTCACATAGCTAAAGGACTTGCATATAAGCGACAAACAAAATTAGTCATATTAACTATGCTTTCTGAAAATCCAGAATGTATGCTAACACAGTGGTTTTCAAATTGCACTCTGCAAAGACAGAGGTTCACTCAGACCCTGCCCCACATAAGACCAAGAGAGTAGGCTTCTCCTTCACCACAACCATTTTCACCTGTTTAACACATTGAGCGTCTGCTGATTTTATTTAATGAAAGGGTTTTGTGAGTAAAAACGGTTTGAAAACTCTGGTTTCCAGCCTATTCTAGGACCTTCAAAGGAATCCAACTCTTTCAAACATGCTAGAAATGTTTGCACCTTATCTTTAGTTCTTCCAGGCCACCCCCTATGTTTCCATCCACTAAACCTAAATCTCTTCCGGTTCCCCAACTCACACTGCATTGTGACTTTGGCTTTATACCTTGCCTCCAGTTCTTAATTAATTGTGTTACAGATTTAAAGAGCCAACTTCTTCCTCCTTACTTTAGGATAAAAAAATGAAAAAAAAAATACTCTTACAATTAAAATGCAGAGATCACTAACATATACAAGGTAGTTCAATCAGAAACAAACATTTTCAATTCATTGAATTGAAGTAAATTACTGATCTTTGGTGGGGAAAAAATTGAGAAAACCTAAAAGTCAGATGGCCAAGTTTTCAAAAGAAATGCATGAAAACATTCAAGGTAATCCAAAAAACAAAATAAATGAAAATATGCTTTGTTGCATAAACCAGGTTTCACAATTTTCTTTAAAAAACTTTCTCTAATACTCAAACTATTCCTCATTAAATTCTAGTCTCTGATTATCACCCTCTCATTTGATAGGATCTCTCTCCTTTACATCAAAAGAGACAGTAACTCTGGAAGGAAAAAAGGACTAAATCAAGGGTTAAGAGGACAAAGAAAAAAATACAAAGACTGAAAAAAGTAGAAAGAGCAGGACAGTTACAGATGAGTTTAAAAACACAAGGTCATCTTTCAAACTTCAAAACAACTGCTACTTCTAGAATTATTCATCAGATGTTGTTGCCTAGTGATTTCTTACCAGTACTTTATGGAAAGAACATTCTGTAGAAGGTCCTCCTATTTCTTTTGAAGCTTCTCAATGGTCTCGCTGCAGTGCAAGCCCAGACAGATTGGTCCTTACTGATTTGCAGGGCAGCACTACCAGGTTTCTGAACTTCTCTTTCAGGTTTTGTTAAAATTAGATGCTAGGGCACTAAGAAACAGGGCACTCATTTTTAACTGTTACAGATGCCCAAGCACTGCACAGAAGTCACTCACATTGCTTTATTCATATTGGAGAGGTACACTTAATATCTTGGTCAAATTTATTTACCTGTTATGCTGAGTTCATTTCTACCACGCAACTTCCAATCAGAAGCATGAAATTAAAATCAGCTAACTCCATTCTAGCTTACAATGCTGTGTAATAAAGAGTAGAATTAAAGTCAGCTGGGTTACCACTGCTTAGAAAATTAGTGAAAACCTCAGATTCACAAATCAACAGGATTTATGTATGCAGTGAACCCTTAGGAAATGTTCTGTTTTTTAATACTAAAATAAACACATTTGAGCACTAATATTCAAACTACTCCTCATTTAAATTATAGAGTTGAGAACGGGAATAATTTACTGGCCTATTTGCACATTAGCACCCATGGAAGGCTTTAATGACCTGTCTTTCAGGAAGCTGTCTAAACCTGAGTCATTAATGGGTTTCCTCAGCCTTCTGATGTAGAAAATAAATTTTTAAATGCATAGTACAAGAAGATGTTCCCTTGGATTTTTTTGGAAAGAAATATTATATTAAAACAAAACCACAAGTGTAAGATGAGAACTATCAGTTTACAGTTATCCTTCAGAGCAGAGACAATGTTCATTTAACATTTTAGGACTTAGTAATAAAGAAAATTAATTCTGTGATCTCTAGTCATGTCTTGAAATTAAAACCTGGGCTCCACTGTAGGTCTAGAGATGTGAATAACTGAGCCCTTCTGGAAACAGTTTGGAAAAGAAGCCCCCAGCAGAATTGAGCAAGGTTTACAATCTCCACCTTCCAGGGTATGCAAGCACGTCTCTGAAGAAATCTAGAGGGACACCATTTTTGCAGGCTAGAAAACAAACAATAGTTAAAAGGCAAAATGAACTCTTCCACTTCTCCCTAAAATGTGGCTCCTATTCCAATCTCTGCCAAATAGCCTTATACTGGCTTAGAAGGAGATAGAATTTGGAGGCGGAGGTGCTCACATATCTCTACTGAGTCCCCCCCACCCAACCCCTTGCAGAGTAACGAGATTATGGTGTCCTCTGACATGACACTTTGTCTTTGTAGGAACGTATTCCCTGAGTTGTCCCTCACATTGCTTTATCAAAAAATAAAAATAAAAATAAAAAAAGCAAACTCGCTTTATTTTTCTATAAATATGGTTTTCATTACAATTCCAACTGCATTCACCGTTTTGTAAAATTACACATGAATGAGCATGTTTGTTTTCTTGTTTGTCATAAAAGATATTTAAAAATATTTAGAAGAAAAATAAGTCCTTATACTTAAGTACTATTAAAAGACAAATACATCATAGTGTGCAAATAAATGGAGACTCTAAAATGACACATGTATATCACCATAATTCGTAAATATTATACTTGAGAAGTCATATAAAGTAATATTGAAGTATTGGTAGAATTTTAAATTTCTCCCTATCTATAATTAGAAGCTAACTCATCAATCATTTCCACTGAACAGTGTTTCTAGTATAGTTTATTATAGTAATGCCATTACATAATCAGCATGTAGACCAGTATGTGGCAATGCTTTGTATGTCTTTTTACCAATCATAATTAAACACAATATTATAAAACAACACTTTCTTTATCTTGACTACAAATAAATAAATGGATTTAATGAGCCTTCATGGTCTAATCTTGGTGAACTTAATCCACCACTATGACAATGTATAAATAGCTCTAGCTATACAAGTTAGTTATATTAATTTATCTACCCAATAGACAAACTAAATAACTGATAATCTAGGAGTTTTTTTCTAAGAAAAAAAATCTAATTTATTACTTTATCCAGGAGATGATAGACTTCATCATCTTCACCAATAACTTCTATGTTCACTCTTCCCCTCTGGACACACATCTGCTAAACTTCTTTGGTGTCCTCAGGACATCAAGCCAGTCACTTCCCCCAAAATCCACCCCATTCTCACAGATGCTGCCACTCTAGACTACTAAGGGGATCCAGGCATGCCTCATGCCTAAGATTATGGAAGGCAGAGCCTAAACCTTGAGAGAAAAAACTCTTTGAATTTGAATTGGCATTTGGGGGTGGGAAGATGCAATTAAAGGACACAAGTTCATTATATGGGGTATGTTGAAAAAAGGACAAATCATGCCTGTACTCTGAGAGCAGGCTCTATCCTCTCCTCCACCTCACGAAAATTTTAGTTCTTAGGTAGGACAAAGATTGCCAACTACAGTAACATTTGCAGTAAATACAATTTGACCATTTTCCCTGTGGAAAATGGCCCTTTTTCTATGGTCAAAGTTGGCCCTTTGACCATAGAACTTTTTGGGTGAACTTATAATTGATAATATCCTATTAAATGCCCCTTATCTTGGAGGCTTATTACTAAGTTCTCCCTCCTAAAGAAAAATGAAGCAGAGATTACATGAATCATGTAATGCAATCTAATCAGCTGAATTAGAAGCTTTCACAGAAGCATAAGCTCAGCCACCCCCAATGGTTTCTTCAGGAGCAGGTTGTGTCATAAGCACAAATACATCTTTTAATGTGCTTGAAGCCTCTAGAGAAGTTACTATAACCCCTTACAATGGACTAATGTCAACATTTTATACACAAATTTTTTTTTTTAGGCACCAAATGACTGACACTGATTCTTGTGACTAATATTCATGAAGTCAATTGCTAAACTGGCATTATTATTAGAAAGCATTTTAAAGTTCAATTTGATAGCTATTTAATTCCTCTTAATCACCTCAAAGACCATGTTAGAATACTTGGCAGATCAATATCCAAGGCAAATCCAAGAACTAAACCAGATAAACTCATGAGCTGGGTACACATCAAACCATTAAAACTTTTCTTTTTAAGATAGAAAGACACCATAGGCAGATACAGTAACAGTAAGTAATGTTCAATGTCTTCACCTTGAAAAAAAAAAGAAAAAGAAAGAAAGAAAGAAAGAAAGAAAGAAAGAAAGAAAGAAAGAAAGAAAGAAAGAAAGAAAGAAAGAGAAAGAAAGAAAGAGAGAGAGACAAAGAAAGAGAATTATTATATTAGAATCCTGCATCTAAGTAGATGTTTTCCTACCTTAACGCATACCTAACTTACTTAGACCTCAGATCACACTTTCCCCTCATGCTTCCAGAAGTTCCCTATGACCACAAGTTCTCCAATAGAACTAATCTTCCCCTTATGAATCTATTGCTGATTGATCAATTTAGTATTGTGCTCCTTCTCTATGACCTACTACGCTTACCTTTCTGTGAAATTTCCCTGCATGTATAAGACATTGATTCTCAGATACAACAAGGATCCCCCCTTGTTTTGCCTGCCTGAATTTCTTAATCATCACATTCCCTGGAGGGCCTTCCTCTGAGATGCTAAAATCCCAGGATTGATCAGTAACACTAGGCACCATTAACAGCCCAACTGCACACACAGTGTTTCTTCTCACCTGTTGGAGCATAGAGACCACTGGTGTCACTCCAAATTTCAGGTCTAAGCAACCCTTTAGGATATGATACCAGCAGAAGATGAAGCAAAGAAGCAGTTCAGGAGTTAGAAAAAGATAATTGGTGGAGATTAAATACAAATGATCATAAGAAGAGTGAATTTTGAGGACATTAAAAAGGATGGTATGAAAAGCTGTATTAGGATTCTCCAGAGAAACAGAACATATATATATATATATCCCCTGTACTTATGGGAATTGACTCACAAGATTATGGAGGCTAAGTCCTATGATAAGGCTAAGTCTGCAAGCTGGAGAACCAGGAAGGCCAGTGGTGTGATTCTCTCCACGTGCTAAGGCTTGACAACCAGGGAGATGACTAGTATAAGTCCCAGAGTCCCAAAGCCCAAGAACCAGGAGCTCTGATATCTGAGGGTAGGTTAAGATGGGTGGCCCAGTTCAAGAAGCAATAGAATTCACTATTTCTCCAATGTTTTGTTCTATCTGAGCCCTCAATGATTTGGATGATGTCCGCCCACATTGGTCAGGGTGGATCTTTGTCTACTGATTCAAATGCTAATCTCTTCCAGAAACATTTCCATAGACACACACAGAAATAATGTTTTATCAGCTATCTGGGCATCCCTTAGCCCTGTCAATTTAACACATAATCAATCATCACAAAAGCATGAGAAAAAAAAAAAAAAAGCTTTAAAAATTAATTAAAAGAGATGTGTTCTCTTAAATTATATTTTTTCAAGTTTTTGAAAGATGCAGTCCACCCAATTCACTGGGGATACTATCAGTAGTGGAACTAATGACTATACTACATCATACATGCTTTAGAAAAGGGATTCAGGATTGGAATTCAAATCTGTCCAAGTCTTAATACAGTTCTTTTCTATTATACAATCCTACCTCTAGCTCTGGCTACCTATGTTGAAACTAGGATAGTAAGTTTCTTTATTATTTAAAATTTCTGTTTCAGAAGTTTGTTCTAAATCAGATTAATATTATTGTGCTTTATTATTCATATTCATTCAACAAATATTTTTAGAGAATCAGTTATATGCAGAAGCTGTACTAGTTAGCACATCAAAAATATAACTAGAAATTTTGTTGAAAGGATGAATTTTTTCTTGGCTTCTTCATTGTCCTCATAGGACCTGAGATGCCTTCTGTTTCTTTCATCCATCCTGCCCTAGGTTTTACAATTTTTCTATATTAAATCAATAATCCCTTACAATTCTTGACCTCAATTTAGTCACCATTCCTGACAAATTATTCAGTAAGTCTTTTAATGTATCACATCTTATTCTCATAAGCTTCATTTACCACTTTCTTACACTCTAATATTCACTTCAATTTCTTATTTCCTGCCTGTACTGCTGCCTTGGAGACACTGGGAAAAACACTTTAATTTATAAACGTTATCCTCAACTAATTTGTTCCAATTGTATCACTGTCTCCATAGAAAATTCCAGTGGCATTGTATTCTGATATTAATGGTATTTCTTCTCTCTCCTTGTAAGAACCCTGTATAATAGATACCCAGGTGATCACTAGAATAGTATTGTGAAAGTTGTTTTGGTTACCTATTTTTTTACTATCTGAAGTTTTTAAAAAACAGTGAAGAAATGAGGACTAGGGTGCAAAGCTACTATATACCCAACTGAAGAAAAGTAAAGACAGTGATCTCATCCTAATTTAAACATGTTTAATTTGGAAAGCCCCTGATTCAGTGACAGATAGTATTAATAAAAATGAAATACCTGGATGTATGCTTCATGGTTCTTCACTAAATAGTGGATTATCTATAAGCAAAAAAGTTGAATTCATTTGTTATTAAAAATAGTTTAATAAAGAATTCATGTAACAATCCAGTATTTGTTTTAGCTTGAAATAATCGTCCTGAGATGCTTTGTAAGAAGAAAATGTCATGGCTCACTAAGGATACTTTACCTTGGTGTGTCAATGTCTCACTTATTGTAAAGTATTAGGCTAAGTCACATAGAATTACTGATATTTGACTATTTTTGATCTATGAAAACAGGAATTTCACACAGTTCAAAGTATACCAAAAGGCTTTGCTTATCTTTAACTATTGACAACCTACAAAACATCAACTTCTTATGATTCAACCTAATACTTAAATAAAAGCCAAGTCTCATTAAGCATTTGCAATATGCCATTTTCCAGACTAAACATTCTTTATAGACAATTGCATTTAATTTTCACAATTGTTCTAAAACGTGATCATCATCCTCGTGCTACAGATAAGAACGCTAACTTTAGAAAATGCATTTGCGTCATAGAACTATGGATGTTAAAGGTGCGTCTGGTGAAACTTTAAAAGGAAATAATGGACATGTTTTTAACACTGGAGGAAAGGTGATCCTTGTTATAAAGTGGCAGAAAACATGGGTGAACTATGTTCTAATGTTGAAATATTAGGGTGGAAGAGAGAATAAACTGTTGTGGATTAAATTGTGTACCTAAAAAGATATGTTGAAGCCCTAACCCCCAGTATCTATGGATGTGACCTTCTTTGGAAATAGAGCCTCTAAAGATATAATTGGTTAAGATGAGGTCATGTCAAACTAACTGAACCTTAAACTCGGTATAACTGGCATCCTGATGAAAAAAGAGGACACACAGAGACAGAGGAGACATAGGAAGAATACCCTGTAAAGATGGAGACAGAGATTGCTGTTACACTGTCTCATGCTAAGGAACCCAAGGATTGCTGGTCACCATCAGAGCTAGAAGGAAAACGTGGAACAGGTTCTTTCTCAGAGGCCCCCCAAGAGGCCAGCAGCATTGCTGACACCTTGATTTTTGACTTCTGGCTTCCAGAACTATTAAAGAATCCTTTTCCGTTGCTTTAAGCTATCCAGTTTTGTTAATTTGTTATGGCAGCCCTAGGAAACTAATTTAGAAAGACAAGTAAAACATCAGCCATCTAGTAGGTAGTAGAGACAGGATTCAACCCAAACAGACTGATTCCAGAGCTCATGCTATAAATTACAATGAAGTACTGCCTCCATAATCACATCCATTATCTTATTTTTATCACATTCTATTAGGCAGGCATTAAGGGTTATATTAGCCAGTGGCAATACAAGCATTTGAACCCAAATAAAGTTATTTCCATAAACGTTCCACTAAAAACCCAATCCACATGTAGTAATCATCCCCCACAAAACTGTATTTATAACAAGAGTATTTCAATAGAGTGTTGATTTCTCTAGTAGCTTCTGGATTCATATGCATGTTCTGCATTCCTGGGGAAGATTTGAGAACTAAATCAAAGGGTTAACTATTATCCACCACCTCCGTATACCTTCGTAGCTGAGATTTATGAGACCCCTTCTAGTATTCTTTCATGGGAATGAATCCCAAAGGCTGGTGCTCTTGCAGAACTATTAGCTCTGCAACTATTGCCACATTAAAAGCTTACTCTTGGCCAGGCGCAGTGGCTCACACCTGTAATCCCAGCACTTTGGGAGGTCAAGGCGGGAGGATCACGAGGTCAGATCGAGACCATCCTGGCTAACATGGTGAAACCCCATCTCTACTAAAACTACAGTGGCCTAGATCACGCCACTGTACTTCATCCAGCCTGGGCAACAGAGTGAGACTCCATCTCAAAAAAAATAAAAAAGCTTACTCTTTGCCTTTCAGAACTCCTTAAACATCTACAGTAGTAGATGGCCCCAAACAACTGAAGGAAGTTTGCAATTTTCAGATGCAGCTAGGAAAAGCCTGCTCCTTTCAATTGTTCCACAGAGCACAACTCAACCAAAATTAGAAGAGATTTGAACAAGTTTTGAGAATAGAAATGTAGGAGATTAGATAATAGTTCAGAACATAGGCACACACATACGCACGCACACCTCACTTCTGTTTGCATTGTTTTGAGACAGAGTCTCGCTCTGTCGCCCAGGCTGGAGTGCAGTGGTGCGATCGCGGCTCACTGTAAGCTCCGCCTCCCAGGTTCAGGCCATTGTCCTGCCTCAGCCTCCCCAGTAGCTGAGACTACAGGTGACCACCACTACGCCTGGCTAATTTTTTTTTTTTTTCTGTATTTTTAGTAGAGACGGAGGTTTCACCATGTTAGCAGGATGGTCTTGATCTCCTGACCTCGTGATCTGCCTCCCTCAGCCTCCCTAAGTGCTGGGATTACAGGCATGAGCCACCACGCCCAGCCTCCCACCCTATTGATGTTGGGTTTGACCATGTGACTTGCTCTGGCCAGTGAGACTTTTAGTGGGCATGTCACAAGCAGAGGTCTAAATTGTAATCCGAACTGGGGCTTGCTGCCTTGTTTCTTTGTTATTGCCAAGGAAAGAATAGCCCAGTGGTTCCAAAGAAAGGACAATGAGTAAACTCAGCTATGCCCAGCCTAGATTGTCTTAGCCCCCACCAACCTGCAGATGCATAATGGATAAATGTTATCATGTGCCATAATATTTTTGTGGTTGATAATTACCATAGCACTGTTGCAGTAATAGCAGCCTGATATAATACATAAATGTTTTAATATTATTCTTTAGAGAGCTATATCCTAATTTAAAAACAAAAACAAAAACAAAAAAACCTAGTCTTCTAAATGATTATTTTTCCCCTGCCTCTGAATAACCTTGAACACTGAACCTTTCTTTTATTGCTGCATGCTTTTGTTTTATTTGGTCTCCGTTTTCTGAAAGGCAGCATGACAAGAGATAAATCCACTGGAAAGAATAAAATGAATCCACTTCATAAACAGCTGCAAAGTCCCAGAAGAATCACTGTGTAACCCTGCATGGTCACTTTGGTTATAAGAGGAGCCTCCCCTAAGGTAAGATTCAAGCCCTGGATATACTGACTAGGGTGCCAGGACTTTCTGTAAAGTACTATTGTCTTAATTGCTCGGTATTTGTTAAATTTGTGAAAAATATTATTATGTATGTTTGCATGCTTCAGGATTACTTTTCGTTTATTAAACAGTTATAGAAAAATACAATTGCTTATTTCATGTAACCTGAAATATTTCTTTGGACTTCCAGTATGATGTTCAGAGAAATTAAATTATAAAATAAAAGATTGCTGCCACATGTTGCCTATGGGGAAATCTCTCATATTAATGAATTCCACTTGTATGCTTAAAAGTTAGCTAAACAGGCTGGGCGCAGTGGCTCATGCCTATAATCCTAGCACTTTAGGAGGCCGAGGCGGGTGAATCACCTGAGGTCAGAAGTTGGAGACCAGCTTGACCAACATGGAGAAACCCTGTCTCTACTAAAAATACAAAATTAGCTGGGCACGGTGGCGTATGCCTGTAATCCCAGCTACTTGTGAGGCTGAGGAAGGAGAATTGCTTGAACCCAGGAGGCGGAGGTTGCAGTGAGTCGAGATTGTGCCATTCCAGCCTGGGCAACAAGAGCAAAACTCCGTCTTCGAAAAAGAAGTTAGCTAAACAGACCGTGATTATACTGATAGAATTGTCTCTATCTGGATGTTTTACTAAAATAATCTAAAATCTAGAAATTTTACACTATTCCTCAGGAGTCTTTCATATAAAACTAAACTTTCATAAAATAGCAATTCTTCACTTGGAAATTCTAAGTTCTCATGTCTTTGGGATTTTTTTCAAATTTGCAAACATGGGTAAACAATGGTCAATAGCAATAAATTCCAATGATTTAAGCATAAATTCACACAATATTTACACAAAACAAACAGATTAAATACCAAGAACAAAAGGAGCTATTTTATGAGAATGAGTGTACATTTATTGCAGAACACTCACTCTAAAAAAAACACTTAACAAATTACCTAGAGGAGAGGTTTTCCTAGTCCACCCAATTATTCAAGTGAATGGGAAGAGTGTAGTATTCGAAGTATGATTAATATAACAAAAACAGTTACAACAGAAGCTACTTTACCTGACCGCAGATCAGAATGCCCTGGAAAATAAATAATGTGCAAATATACTTGAAAATACAATTCTTTTGAAACTACTTCTATAAAATGTATGTTATGAATGTGACCAAAAGACAGTCCCTTTGCCCATAACTAGTTAAGAATAAAACAGTAGAAATGGGTACAGAAGAGGGAAGAATGGAGCTCTGTCCTTTGAAAAGGTATACTACATTACTCTGTTCTTTCTTCCCCTGGACATTTAGGTTCAGTAGCCCACTTCTCTTATCAGTAAAACAACTTCATATACAGGAGGAGCCTGACATTCAGGCTGGTGGAGAGGGGAGAGCCTGGAACAGGCACTCAAAGACCTCAGTTCTGAAATGGCCCTGCCCCAGGCCACTGGTGAGTGCTTGGGAAGAGTCATTTCACACCTGAAGGCTAGGTGAAATGTGTGCCCCACTTTCAGAGAGTAGAAGCACTTGGCATGTGGAAGTTCTCCATCGTATCAAACATAGATCTAACTTAAAGACTGTACCCTCCAAAAATGATCATGACTCACTATATCCAATATTGCTGTGATCTATGGTGCTTTGTTCCCTAAAGTACTACGAGGAAGAACTGGCCAGAACTTAAGACAGTGAGTTCCAAATCAGTTTTCTTTTAAAATTGATTTGTTTCACTCCTCAGCCTTTTAGTTAAGATCCAGTGTAGAATCTGTTATTTTCAGTTTGAAATTGATTTATTTCCTATCCTCTAACCCCCACCAAAAAAAAGTCTGCAACAGTGATTCTCAAGCTTTAGTGAACCTCATGCCTGCTATACTTATTAAAAATACATACCCAAGGCTCATATTACAGGAATTATGATTCCACAGGATTTGAGAGGAAACCAATAAGCTGCATTTTGAAAAATTACTCATAGTAACTTGGAGGCAGATGATAGTCTGTAAACCACCCTTTGCTTCTCACCCCACATGCCACCCTCCAGCCTGGAGGAATAAATAATGAATCATTAAATGGGTTACCATTGGATGGTGTAATCACAGATTGTTTTCCTTATCCATATTTTCTACATTAATATGTATTATTTGAGCAATCAAATAATCAATCACAAAGGATTTTGAAAAGAAAATTGTTTTAAGAACTCATATAGTAGATCCCATCCTGTAAACAAGAGAACACTCTTGTATGTAAATACTGTAGCAGACAGTGGCTGAGAGTTTAGTCATGTAACTCAAGACAGCCAAATTCAGTCCCGGCCTTAGAAAGTTTTCAAAGAAAGGAATTTTGCAATGAAAAGGAGATTGTGGACTAAAAAAGGAGGAGGCGGCAGTAGCTAAAGATTAGTAAGAAAAATGTCAATATTGTTGTCACTAAATGAAATTTCAATTTTTCTCTAACTTCACTTTTTCTTTAAAAGTATCTTTTCATACTTTAAAATAAAGTCTTCAATTCTTGGAAAAAAAATATATTTGCCTACTCTTCATTCCCTCACTATTCCACTTTATTCTTACATTTTCCTCTCAGACACCAGTTAAGCAATCTCAGAAACCTGCATCCGAAGTGAAAAATGATAGCTTACAGCCATTTCATAAAGGAACTCTATTTTTATTCCACAGCTCTCAATTCAACTTTCCCAGATCAGCTACTTTTTAAGTGTGCAACAGACCATTTGTCTCCTAAGGAAAGAATTATGCTACATTCACTTGTCCTCCAGAAAAGCACAGAAATGGTATAGAACAGTTGTGTGTAGTGCTCTTTCTTCTTCACTGCTATGTACACTGTGGCATATCCTAACAGAAACAAGCCATGTTCAGGCATGATACAGAACAGACCACTCACCTTTTCTAGGCACAACTTTCGTGATCTTCCTTTCACTTGAGGCCCATCGGTTCAACTCTATAACCCTAAAAACATATGGAAGGTTTCTTTTAACTTGCAGCTTTAGAAAATAAGAGGCATCTGAGAAGAAATAAAGCAATACTTTGTGATGACTTATGCATATTTTATTAAACAATGACATTGAAAATCAAATGTCTATAGCAAAAAATATACACAGCTGATGAGTCTGAGTCTTCTGTTGTCAATATTACCCCACAATGACATTGGCAAAAGTCTACATCTTTGGCGGCCTTAAAAAAAGTAAAGCGACTGAGGTTTCTTTTTCTGTCATCATTCGAATTGTATGCAATACATAATTGTCTTCTGTATTCAGATGCTGTCCTCATACAATTCCACATCAGTCCATGCTAGATTGGTCTGTGCCTTAGATCAGGACTAATACACATGCCATAAAAATCTGCAGCCTCTGCTCACATTATTCAAAGTTCAGACTTCAAAGACAGAGCTTTTATCAATTTGAGAAAATACAGGTTAATACAAAACCTGTAAGTGCAATTCGTGCCCACTTTTACAAATAGGTCTGTTGTAACTGCCTGTAAATAGCCTGTGTTTCACTTCCACAAAATGTTTTCTAAGCTCTTAGAGGACTTTGAGAGACTGCCATGGCTCCTGTTATGAAAGCATAACTCTTAGGCTGAATGCTACTTGAAACACTGTTTTCTTGTACTCTGAAATCATTTCGCATGTTGTATCATAAATTTTTCTACACCCTCATTGCAGTGACTATAACTAGGGAAAAAATGTGTATTAATTCTTCTCCTGACTTTTGGCTATATGTCTTAGCTTGGGTTCCAAAAGGAAGCAGAGCTTGAGACTAGAGCTTGCAAGCAAAGACTTTATTTTGGGAAATGATCCCAAGGAATAGAAGTTGGGACTAGGAATTTGGGAAAGACGGAAAGTCAACCCAAAGATGACTTATCAGGTTAGTCACTGCTGTCATCAATGGGGATTCTGTCTCACTGGAGACCCCTTAAGGAGCTATGTAAAATAAGCTTTAGAGCTTTCCAGTCGAAGGACAAAAGAGAATATTTATCTGCTAGTTTCCTTCTGTTATTAGTCAAGGGTTTCTTCTTTGAAATAGAAATGATTCTGAGAATAAGAACTTATTAAGCTTTTAAGACACCAATGACAATGACAATTGTGGTGATGGTGATGATCATGATCATGATAATAATATCCAACATTACCTATTATTGACTCTGTTTCAGGAATTGTATAAATCATTTAATTCGCATTTTCTCATTAGGTTCTTGTGATGGTTAATTTTATGTGTCAACTTGACTGGACCCCCAGTTATCTGGACATTTGGCCAAACATGATACTGAGTGTTTCTGTGAGGGTGCTTCTGGATGAGATTCACATTTGAGGCCCACTCCCATGAGGGTAAGCCTCATCCAATCACTTAAAGACTGAATCAATCAAAAAGACAGAGGGAACTCCTCTTGAACAGGGGCATCAGTCCTTTCTGGCCTGCAGACTTGAACTGAAACATTGGTTCTCCTTGAGTCTTGAGCCTTTTGGGGAACTTTTTAGCATTGGCTTTCCTGATTGGATACAGATTCAGAAAGAAAGGGACTATACATTTTCTCTCCTGGGTCTCTGGTTTACCAATGCCAATTGCAGATCTCAGAACTTCTCAGCCTTCATAAACATGTGAACCAATTCCTTATAACAAATGTATGTGTGCGTTTTATTGGTTCTATTTCTCTGAAGAACCCTAACTAATACAGTCCTTGTGTTAACCCCATGAAGTCAGTAAAACAGGTAATCTCCATTTTACATGAGAGAACACTGAGGCACAGAGTGTTAAGCATACCAGATAGCACAGCAAGTAGGTGACAAAGTTGTCTCTGACTTCAAAACTACCCATAACATAAAAATCTTTTCTTTACAATTATTTCACACAATAGTGTTAATAGGAGGTAGAGTGAAAAAATATGTGTTCAGATGATTCATAAATGTTAGACTGAAAAAAGTTAAACAGGTCTCTTTAAGATTTCCTAGACTGTATAATATTTTACATGGTAAATCTCCAACAGAGTGATATGTATTATTTTTCTAACATGTTTAATCTTATAAAACTCTTTAGTAGTATATCTTAATATATTAGAATTCCTTAGATCAAAAATTGAAAAGTATTTGATAGTCATTTTTTTTTTTTTTTGAGTAGTATCTTGTAAGTGTTACTCAGTAGGAAAATCTATCCTATTGAGGAAGTGAAAAGTATTGGGCTTTATTAGTGGAAAACAGAATGTGAAACATGATGAGTTCAGGGGAGAATTTGGGAAACAAAGGCAAGAAAAAGAGAAAACAGAAGACAATTTATATTCTTTCATCCACTATAGTGGGATAAACAGATCTGAAGTTTGACTAAACAGAATGGTCTACGGAGATTATACTCCATAACCAGTGCTTCCAGTTGACCCAGTTTGGGGAGCATCTACCAGTTAGATGAACGGCATCTACCTAATTCTATTCATATTATAGTAAGAAAAATGTTAAAAAAAAAAAAAAAAAAAAGAACTAAACAGTAAATAGGGACATGATAACACATTGCCTAGATCTACCTTGAGAAAAACTGTGGCAGGAAGAAAGTTTGAGACAAGTTTGCCCATGAAGGATGGAACCCCAGAGTGGCCCTGAGTTACAAATCAAGGTGATTTTACTAAGCCTATGATATCATGAACTCGTTGGGGTAGTATAGCTCTACAGACTTTCCTCATGACATAATCACAGTCAATATGTATAAACAAGCATAACCATAAATCTTCAACTTATCTTACCAATGACCATGTGACATGGGGAAAACTGCCAGTCTGGGAGATGATACAGCTTATCTTCCTGTAGATTTTGTACATTTCTTCGGATTTTTAATATTAGATGCCTCTGTGCAGTTTACTTTCCTGGCCCTTTGCTGGCATCATCCTTGGTCAGACCCAGCCAAGGGGTTAGAATAAAGAGTAGAAGTCAACATCATCAGCAAAACTATTTCCAACCGTGAAAGTTGCCATGGATAGACCAAGAGTTCTATCTTTTGAAGAAAATGATAGGAATTAGAAGTAAATAGTGCTCAGAAAAGGAGAGTTAGTCTTTCAATTAAAATAATTTGAGTACAGAAAGCACTATAATGACCTGACATCTTAGAAATGTTAGACCATACTGAGCAGAAACCATCATCACATTGATTCTGAGAGACATATAAATCACATAATAAAACATTTTATAAATTTAATAACTTATCAATGGCATATCTTCATTAGTAAGAAATTTTAAAAGGCACAATTTTGTGGCATGCTTAAAAAGGTTGGGATTTTAAAAACAGGCTTCTGTTCTAGGATCTACCATGGTCAACAATAGAATCTCATAGTGCTTGATTGAATAAGTATATTTGATAAAACCATCAAAATGATTTCTGTGGAACTCACCAACTTCTGTATTTCAGGCATCACTCTGCTGGATTTATAGTATGGCTTAGTAAAAAATTCTGTCTCTCATCACACATAATCAAAGTAAGGAAAGGAGAAAAAGTACATCTAGGGAGAGGCTTCCAGTCACACCCTTTTCAATTAGTTCCTAAATCAAACAGGTGAAACCAGAAAGACATTCTCCATGAAAGATAATCAACGTAATGGCCACAATCAAAGATAAGGTTTGGTTTAAAAAGTTATTAAACTAAATAACTCACAAATGTCTATATTAATGGGGGACACAGGGGAAGATAGCTGGCATCCAAATAGATTATGAGAAAGAGAGGGAGAGGAAATGCTTCAGTCACAAAGAGGGAAGAAAGTGAGGGAAAAAATTAAACTGATAGCATTTTTCTCCAGATTCCATTTGACAGCCTAAATTTCTAAAGCAGTATACATTTCTTCTAGGCCTGTGACCTCATTTTGAGGCTTTCCAGAGATATCTTAATATAAGAACTTTTTAATTTTCAAAATATCTCACTTCCCAGGTAAGCAGAAATGTTTTCATTAGCGGAGGATCAAATAAAAGGGGACCGCAATTTAGCTATCTAATCACATGATCAGAGATCTCTGCTCCTGACCTGGGATGCCTATAACAGAAGGAAGAATTCAATCCTAAGGATTCCCAGGTCAAACCCATTATTTAAATGTTGAGTGTCCTAATATGAGTGCACAAATGGGAAAAGGATTATATTTTACTTCTCAGAAGACTAGCTGGCGACATGGAAAGGCTGAAACAAGAGCCTTAAGCTTCACTCAATTTTTTCCTCAGTTTTGTCCAAACGGATGAGAAGTATTTAAATTATCCCAAAACTGTGGCTTAGCTTAACAGAGCTAAAAGCAATTAAAGGTAAATAATTTGAATCACATCACAAAAATCCCTGTGCCATATACCACCAGCCAATACCAACTAAAGCATCTGAAATGTCTTTAATTGGGGTCATTACACAAGGTCAAGGCATTTTTCGAATTTTTTTTTAATACTTTAAGTTCTAGGGTACATGTGCACAACGTGCAGGTTTGTTACATATGTATACAAGTGCCATGTTGGTGTGCTGCACCCATTAACTCATCATTTACATTAGGTATATCTCCTAATGCTATCCCTCTCCACCCCACAACAGGCCCAGGTGTGTGATGTTCCCCACCCTGTGTCCAAGTGTTCTCATTGTTCAATTCCTCCCTATGAGTGAGAACATGCGGTGTTTAGTTTTCTGTTCTTGTGATAGTTTGCTGAGAATGATGGTTTCTAGCTGCATCCATGTCCCTACAAAGGACATGAATTCATCCTTAAATAAATATATTATCTGGAAAGGATAAAAATGTACACCCTAGCTTGCATTCTATTATAATAATGTGTTCCATACTGAATTCATTGCAAAAGTTTATTTCTGAAAGATTTCTCCAAGTTTTTAATATGCAAATGAGCAGTGTAGTAGGAATAGTATGCAGGATTTCATAAACATTTTGCCAAGGAACATGCCCCCCATCCCACCACCACCATTAAGTTAAATCTGGAGCAATACTCCATTACATCCATTAAAATCCCAGGATAGGTTGGGAAATGATGAGTTATCAGATACTCTCATCTAACAGAAAACAGGGTCCTTGGATCACTGGGACCCAGCCGAAAGCAGACCCGAGAGGAATACAGCTGTGACATTTTGGGAAGCCAGGCTTGAGTCAGACAATACGAGAATGAGGACTAAGGAAGTGGGAAGTGTGGAAAAAAATCTGGGCACAGGGAAAGGACGGAAAAGAGAGTAAGAAAACCCAAAGGTTTTAACTTTGTCTACTGCACAATTTTGCATAGGCAGGTGCTATTCATCTAGGAGGCAAAGCTCACCATGAGCAAATAACTTTGAGTGACCTTATTAGTTCAGTGCTCTTAATCAATGAAGCAAAGCCTCTAGTCTGACCACACTGGCTGTATCAGGAACACAAGTAATATAAAAGGTTATATATTTTTTATCTCATAGCTTGTTTACAGGATATTAAGCCTGTCTTAGTTAGATAAGGAATTGAGCAAGAGTGTCCTTGGACTGTTTTCAGAAAAACTAGAGTCAGGCCCCTTCCCACAGTCTTTGTCATGCTCCGGCAAGTGCTGCTACTGTCTCTTCAAATGTCCAGTGTCCTGTGTCCTGATAGTTTCCATGACTTCTAAACCTGTTAAAATATTTTCTTATGAAAGTAACTGCTGAACTGATTTATATTCTGACTTAAAATCCCGCTAGGGATTAACATTTCATCCTTCTCAGGGCAAGTTGCGCATTCATGATTGATACATATGTTCAGAGACAGATGTCCTTTCCTCAGGCTCCATAATGACAGGGGGGTGATTTCCCTTCCAAGGCAGACAGTGAGGATTCCTTCTCTTCTCTGAGGACTCCTTCTCATTATTTTAAGGGGGGAAAATATCCCACTGTTCTCTTTCTGTAATTGTTTAATCCTTTTTATGAATTACCAACATTTTATTTTCCTTTTTAACATCACCCAGTTGATAGTAGTAGCTATGTCTCTTACTGTGTTTGCTCTTTGGAGCTCTAGTAATCTAAAACTCAGTTGAATTACTGCTTCTGAAAACAGCATTTTTCCACTATAGTAAGAAATAACCTTTCTAAAAAAAGTTAGTTTTCCATGAAGTATTTGATTTTTACAGTAAAAAACAGGCCAATGAGCTGTGGAAGAAGAAATCTTTCTTGGGGGAAAAAGTAAGGGATTATCAGAGTGATTCTAAATACAGAGTTGTTTCCATGTGCTTACTCAAATAATGTAACAGATAACATCAAGTAATATCATTTTTCAGTAAAGAAAACCAAAAAGAATAAAGAATCTAAACTTTTCATGTTGGAACTACAATGCAGAATTCAAAACTGACAACAAAAGCCTCAGTTTCTTAGCCTGAAGTGAGATCCTTGTCATGCAAAATAATAAATAAACAAATAAAAATAAAAAGTCATCACCATCTTCCCCAGTGTGATCAACAGGACACTTGTGGTGCTTCAGATGAGGTTACATATCTACCTCTGTAACTGACCAGCTATGCAAGTTTAAGTTAATTAAACAAGAAACTTTAGCCTCAGCTTCCTTGTAAGGAAAATGAGAACACTAATACTTTCTTCAAAGATGTCTTAGGAGGATGAAATGAGATCTGATATATAAAGAGCTCTTTGTATGCTGTAAAGCATCACTCAGATGCTAGTTAGAGCAAGGGTTGTTTCCAATAAATATAACTCATGCATCCACCAAGTCTCTTTGACCCCAGAAATGTTGTTCAACTTTGTCTGCAACCCATTTCCAAGTCAAAAGCTCTCTCCACGCTTAATCCACATTTCAACCTTCCTTCTTCAAAAGTGTATCTGCTTTGTCATCCTATCAGCTGCACAGAATTTTCAGACTTTCTCCAGTTCCCTCAGGGAATCCAATCACACTCAGAATATCATGAAATGAGTAATTCTACTGAAGATTTCAGGATAACACTGGAGGGATAACTCATCGTGTGCTCATTGGCTTCTACCATCTCCCCAGCTGGGCTCCTGACATGTGAGGCTCCCTGCTGTGAGCAGCCCCACGGCAAGTGGAGCCCATTCTCCCATTACAAATGCTTTCTTAGTGTGCAGTGGTCCCAGGTGCCAGGAAATATAGCTATCACCAGCTCATCCTATGCATATAATGATTAGTAAAATGAGGATGGAACATGACTGAAAATTATAACAGCAAGATTATCCTGTGATCATACCCACTTTTGCAAATTACTAAAAAAAGTGCTCCCTTTAATTTCTGTGCTCAGAAAAACGGAGTAATCCTGCAGTGCAGATTGGAAAGGCAGGAGAGGGGTGCAGTACACCCAAGAGGATATGTGGCTTGTCAGACCTACCCTCTCCTCTGAAAAAAGGAAAGGGCAAGAGAGAGCAGTACCTATTGGTTATGCCCCTGGCTGTCTTCACTAGGCACTATAAGTGCTCCAGCGTCCTTACATTCCATCTTCAAAAGACAAACTTGACTTAGCAACTACCCAGCATCAGAGATCTGGAACCTCTAGGCAACTTCAGTGGATTTGACTGAACAAGTAATATTTGGGAAATAAGTTTTCATGGATAACAAAACATGCAGAAAATTGGCCGTTCTTATCAGAAATACAAATGAAATGTATTTGACACTCCTGGAGCTCTAAAGAGTTGTATTAAAACATATCTATGCTTAATAAAAGAATATCAGAGGACTTAAAAAGTCACAAAAAAAGAAAAAATTGCAAAAAATATATATTTGTTCTCCATACCTTCCTAAAAATGTCGTTACTTTTTTATTTTATTTTGTTATACTTTAAGTTCTGGGGTACATGTGCACAACGTGCAGGTTTGTTACGTAGGTATACATATGCCATGTTGGTTTGCTGTACCCATCAACTCATCATTTACATTAGGTATTTCTCCTAATGCTATCCCTCCCCCAGCCTCCTACCCCACCAAAAGGCCCCGGTGTGTGATGTTCCTGCCCGACCCCCACCGTGTCCATGTGTTCTCATTGTTCAACTCCCACTTTTGAGTGAGAACATGCGGTGTTTGGTTTAATCTTCTTGTGTTACTTTGCTAAGAATGATAGTTTCCAGTTTCATCCATGTTCCTGCAAAGAAAATGAACCCATCTTTATTTGTGGCTGCATAGGAATCCTTCACATCACTTTAAAGTTAGATTCCTAGGTATTTTATTCTCTTTGAAGCAATTGTGAATGGGAGTTCACTCATTTGGCTGTTTGTCTATTATTGGTGTATAGGAATGCTTGTGATTTTTGCACATTGATTTTGTATCCTGAGACTTTGCTGAAGTTGCTTATCAGCTTAAGGAGATTTTGGGTTGAGACAATGGGGTTTTCTAAATATACAATCATGTCATCTGCAAACAGAGACAATTTGACTTCCTCTTTTCCTAATTGAATATCCTTTATTTCTTTCTCCTGCCTAATTGCCCTGGCCAAAACTTCCAACACTATGTTGAATAGGAGTGGTGAGAGAGGGCATCCCTGTCTTGTGCCAGTTTTCAAAGGGAAAGCTTCTAGTTTTTGCCCATTCAGTATGATATTGGCTGTGGGTTTGTCATAAATAGCTTTTATTATTTTGAGATACGTTTCATCAATACCTAGTTTATTGAAAGCTTTTAGCATGAAGGGTGTTGAATTTTGTCAAAGGACTTTTCTGAATCTATTGAGATAATCATGTGGTTTTTGTCATTGGTTCTGTTTATGTGATGGTTTACATTTATTGATTTGCCTCTGTTGAACCAGCCTTGCATCCCAGGGATGGAGCCAACTTGATTGTGATGGATAAGCTTTTTGATGTGCTGCTGGATTCACTTTGCCAGTATTTTATTGAAGATTTTTGCATTGATGTTCATCAGGGATATTGAGTTAAATTTTTTCTTTTTTTGTTGTGTCTCTGCTAGGTTTTGGTATCAGGATGATGCTGGCCTCATAAAATGAGTTAGGGAGGATTTCCTCTCTTTCTATTGATTGGAATAGTTTCAGAAGGAATGGTACCAGCTCCTCTTTGTACCTCTGGTAGAATTTGGCTGTGAATCCATCTGGTCCTGGACTTTTATTGGTTGGTAGGCTATTAATTATTGCCTCAATTTCAGAACGTGTTATTAATCTACAGAGATTCAACTTCTTCCAGGTTTAGTCTTGGGAGGGTGTATGTGTCTAGGAAATTATCCATTTCTTCTAGATTTTTCTAGTTTATTTGTGTAGAGGTCTTTATAGTATTCTCTGATGGTAGTTTGTATTTCTGTGGGATCTGTGGTGATATCCCCTTTATCATTTTTCATTGTGTCTATTTGATTCTTCTCTTTTTTCTTCTTTATTAGCCTGGCTAGTGGTCTATCTATTTTGTTGATCTTTTCAAAAACCAGCTCCTGGATTCATTGATTTTTTTGAAGGGTTTTTGTGTCTCTATCTCCTTCAGTTCTGCTCTGATCTTAGTTATTTCTTGCCTTCTGCTAGGTTTTGAATTTGTTGTCTCTTGCTTCTCTAGTTCTTTTGATTGTGATGTTAGGGTGTCGAATTTAGATCTTCCCTCCTTTCTCTTGTGAGCATTCAGTGCTTTAAATTTCCCTCTACACACTGCTTTAAAATGTGTCCCAGAGATATTGGTACATTGTGTCTTTGTCCTCATTAGTTTCAATGAACGTATTTATTTCTGCCTTCATTTTGTTATTTACTCAGTAGTCGTTCAGGAGCAAGTTGTTCAGTTTCCATGTAGTTGTGTGGTTTTGAGTGAGTTTCTTAATCCTGAGTTCTAATTTGATTGCACTGTGGTCTGAGAGAGTTTGTTGTGATGCCTGTTCTTTTACATTTGCTGAGGAATGTTTTACTACCAATTATGTGGTCAATTTTAGAATAAGTGCAATCTGGTGCTGAGAAGAATGTATAATCTGTTGATTTGGGGGTGGAGAGTTCTGTAGATGTTCATGAGGTCTGCTTGGTGCAGAGCTGAGTTCAAGTCCTGGATATCCTTGTTAATTTTCTGTCTCATTGATCTGTCTAATATTGACGGTGGGGTGTTAAAGTCTCCCACTATTAATGTGTGGGAGTCTAAGTCTCTTTGTAGGTCTCTAAGAACTTGCTTTATGAATCTGGGTGCTCCTGTATTGGGTGCATATATATTTAGGATAATTAGTTCTTATTTCATTGATCCCTTTACCATTACATAATGCCCTTCTTTGTCTCTTTTGATCTTTGTTGGTTTAAAGTCTGTTTTATCAGAGACTAGGATTGCAACCCCTGCTTTCTTTTTGTTTTCCATTTGCTTGGTAGATCTTCCTCCATCCCTTTATTTTGAGCCTATGTGTGTCTCTGCACATGAGATAGGTCTTGACTCTATCCAATTTACCAGTCTGTGTCTTTTAAATGGGGCATTTAGCCCATTTACATTTAAGGTTAATATTATTATGTTTGAATTTGATCCTGTCATTATGATGCTAGTTGGTTATTTTGCCTGTTAGTTGATGCAGTTTCTTCCTAGCATCTATGGTCTTTACATTTTGGCATGTTTTTTTGCAGTGACTGGTACTGGTTGTTCCTTTCCCTGTTTAGTGCTTCCTTCAGGAGCTTTTGTAAGGCAGGCCTGGTGGTGACAAAATCTCTCAGCATTTGCTTGTCTGTAAAGGGTTTTATTTCTCCTTCACTTATGAAGCATGGTTTGCCTGAATATGAAATTCTGGGTTGAGAATTCTTTTCTTTAAGAATGTTGAATATTGGTCCCCACTCTCTTCTGGCTTGTCGGGTTTCTGCCGAGAGGTCTGCTGCTAGTCTGATGGGCTTCCCGTTGTAGGTAACCCGACCTTTTGCTCTGGCTGCCTTTAATATTTTTTTTCTTCATTTCAACCTTGGTGAATCTGATGATTATGCGTCTTGGGGTTGCTCTTCTCAAGGAATATCTTTGAGGTATTCTCTGTATTTCCTGAATTTGAATGTTGACCTGCCTTGCTAGGTTGGTGAAGTTCTCCCAGATAGTATCCTGAAGAGTGTTTTCCAACTTGGTCCACTCTCCCCATCACTTTCATGTACACCAATCAAATATTGGTTTGGTCTTTTCACACACTCTCGTATTTTTGGAGGCTTTGTTTGTTTCTTTTTACTATTTTTTCTCTACTCTTGTCTTCTCACTTTATTTCATTAATTTGATCTTCACTCACTGATATTCTTTCTTTCTTCCACTTGATCGATTCGGCTATTGAAGCTTGTGTATGCTTCACAAAGTTCTTGTGCTGTGTTTTTCAGCTCCAACAGGTCATTTATGTTCTTCTGTACACTGGTTCTTCTAGTTAGCCATTCGTCTAACCTTTTTTTCAAGGTTCTTAGCTTCCTTGCGTTGGGTTAGAAAATGCCTCTTTAGCTCAGAGGAGTTTGTTATTACCCACCTTCTAAAACCTACTTCTGTCAATTTGTCAAATTCATTCTCCATCCGGCTTTGTTCCCTTGCTGGCAAGGAGTTGTGATCCTTTGGAGGAAAAGAGGCCTTCCGGTTTGGGGAATTTTCAGCCTTTCTGCACTGGTTTATCCTCATCTTTGTGGTTTTATATACCTTTGGTCTTTGATATTGGTGACCTACGGATGGGGTTTTGTGATGGACGTCTTTTTTGTTGATGTTGATACTAGTCCCTTCTGTTTGTTACTTTTCCTTCTAACAGTCAGGCCCCCCAGCTGCAGGTCTGTTGGGGTTTGTGAGAAGTCCACTACAAACCCTGTTTGCCTGGGTGTTACCAGCAGAGGCTGCAGAACAGCAAATATCACTGCCTGATCATTTCTCTGGAAGCTTCGTCCTAGAGGAGCACCTGCCAGATGCCAGCCAGAGTTCTCCTGTATGAGTTGTCTGTTGGTCCCAACTGGGAGGTGTCTCCCAGTCAGGCTACATGGGGGTCAGGGACCCACTTGAGGAGGCAGTCTGTCTGTTATCAGAGCTCAAACGCTGTGCTGGGAGAACCACTGCTCTCTTCAGATCTGTCAGGCAGGGACATTTAAGTCTGCTGAAACTGTGCCCATAGCCATGCCTTCCCTCAGGTGCTCCCAGGGAGACACGAGTTTTATCTATAAGTACCTGACTGGGGCTCCTGCCTTTTGTTCAGAGATGCCCTGCCCAGAGGTGGAATCTAGAGAGGCAGTCGGCCTTGCTGAGCAGTGGTGGGCTCCGCCCAGTTTGAACTTCCAGGCGGCTTTGTTTACACTGTGAGCATAGAACTGCCTACTCAAGCCTCAGCAATGGCAGCCGTCCCTCCCCACACCAAGCTCCAGCATCCTAGGTTGATGTCAGACTGCTGTGCTAGCAGCAAGAATTTCAAGCTAATAGATCTTAGCTTGCTGGGTTCTGTGCGCATGGGACCCACCAAGCCAGCCACCAGAGGGAATCTCCTGGTCTGCTAGTTGTGAAGACCATGGGAAAAGCACAGTATCTGGGCAGGAGTGTACCATTCCTCCCAGTACAGTCTCTCATGGCTTTCCTTGTGCTAGGAAAGCAAAATCCCCCTGAGTCTTGCGCTTCCCTGGTGAGGGACGCTCCGCTCTGCTTTGGCTTGCCCTCTGTGAGCTGCACCCATTGTCCAACCAGTCTAAATGAGATGAACCAGGTACCTCAGTTGGAAATGCAGAAATCACCTGTTTTCTGCATTGATCTTGCTGGAAGCTGCAGACCAGAGCTGTTCCTATTCGGCCACCTTGCTGGAAATGCTCCTTTTTTTCTAATAGTCTGAGTTTTTAAGAGTCATTTATTTCCCACCATTTTTTACTCACAGACATTATTCAAAAGACCATAGCTATAATAATGATTATTTTATTTATGTTAATTCTTCTCCATAAAAATTCTGTTTTGGTCTTCCCAGCAACCACATATAGTTGGCAAATATTACTTTTATGGTTTTTTGGTTTGTTTGTTTTTTTTTTTTTTTTTTTCCCTGAGACAGAGTCTCGCTCTGTCCCCCAGGCTGGAGTGCAGTGGCACGATCTCGGCTCACTGCAAGCTCCGTCTCCTGTGTTCAGGCCATTCTCCCGCCTCAGCCTCCCGAGTAGCTGGGACTACAGGCGCCTGCCACCGCGCCCGGCTAATTTTTTGTATTTTTAGTAGAGACGGGGTTTCACCATGGTCTCGATCTCCTGACCTTGTGATCCACCCGCCTCGGCCTCCTAAAGTGCTGGGATTACAGGTGTGAGCCACCGCGCCCGGCTGTTATGGTTGTTTTAATTTTGTAATGAGGAAACTGAATCTCAAAACAGTTAGTAGACTTGCCTAAGACTACACAACTAATAAATGGAAGAGCCAGGACTCAAGCAGGTCTTCTGACTCCTTGGCCCATAATCCCATGCTTCAGTGAAACCAATTTGAAGAATTGTAAGCAGGAAACCAATGCAAAAACAAAATCTTAAATATGGATGTCTGTAAACAACATTTTGCAGCTAGAGCAAGTCTTCACATATCTAAAACATTTTCCTCATGAGCATTTTAGTTCCAAAAGAACACTGATAGGGAGCATATATCAATGGGTCATAGAAAAATATTGTAACCATTGATATTCCTGACTCTTAGATTTTTCTAAGAATTATCATTGCAGCTCACATTCATGCCTGTGACTTTTCTCTCTTTCAATATGCCTTAAAATATGGAGAGTAGAAGCAAGACAGACTTTGTTGTTTTTAGTTACAGCCAACATACCTGCACAGCTGGTATAAGCAAAGAATTTTTTAGTAAGAGACAGAGGGGGTCCCCAAAATCTTTGGAAGATTTGAAGAGGCAAACATCAGGCTGAGCTTCTAGGGGGAACTCCCAGGGCCACTTCTCAAAACCAGCCTACAAAGTAAACTGCTGACACAGCCATACTCAAGTCAGGATGCTGCTCTCACCATGGCCAGTAACAGAGCCCTCGTCTCTCTGCCTCAGTATCTGCTACACAATAAAAACTCAGCACCATGCCTCTTTCCCCCATGTGACAGTTCAGAATGAAGTTCTTACAGGTGCATCTGATGGGTAGAATCTAAATCACTCTTTCTTGCCCAGAAGCAGAGGAAGTTTTCCTTGTTGGTTTCCTCATTGTGACAGTTAAAACTTACACTATGTGGAATTATTACAATATTTTAAAAATATTTTATGTAACCAGATGTAGCAAAAGTTCATTACAGTAACTGTTTAAATGAAAATAGAAACTACCACATGGTGTTGTCATATGAATTAAGTGAAATAAAATTTGTAAATGGCTTTACACAATTTGTACTAAGAAGTGATCAATAAATGGTGTATATTACACTGTAGCAGATTGTTAAGTAGAATATTTCCTATTGTTCTGGAATTGGCAAGTGGGTTTCAAAACTTAGGACACAGGATTATCTAATACCTCACATCCTAAATAAGGTGTAAAGAACTTGGAAAACAGGGCCCTTCCAAGATTTAGTAAGAGGTACCTGTTGCTCACAAACATCCCTCAGAACACTCTCTCATATTTTAAACAGAAGACTGGAGAGGGGGAACGGAAGGTGGGAGATGAAGATCCTCTGAATCCCATGTGACTGATACTGAGTCTAGTTGGGGCACTGAAGCTCCACCTCACTGAAAAGAAGAAGGAAGGTGAATGCTCACCCATAAAGTCCAGTGGGGGGGTCCTCTAAAGGATCACTTGTAGGAATTGAAGATGTCTGCGAGAAAGTGAGACTTGTCATCTCATTCCTCAGTGTGATGTGCCACTCTGCCCCCAGACCCTATCTGAGTAGAGAAGAGAATTGAACACAGATGGAAAGGAGGTAATGGAATGAAGATGAAGCTGTGTGGTGGCACAAGGATATGTGAGTTTCTCATAGGTCAAGAGAATGCTCTGCTAGGAAGCAGGGCTTGAACTATGTAGCTAGCCCCCTAATCAAGAGGGCTTTCTGTTGCTTAAGAAAGCAACACGAGCTTGTGACCATGTGATGTCCTAATGGTGAAGAAGATGGAATCCAAGAGAAGAGTTTGGAAGAGTTGAAGCTGGAGACAGATCTTCCATGAGAAGAACTATGAATCAAGAGGGTCTTCCACAGGGCCCCCTAAGGAGATTACGTATGTGTCCAAACATCCATTTCCATCTTCCCCTTATCTTCCCAAGCCCAACACACCAAAGAAGGCATGAAAAAAGGAAAATGGAATCTGACAGCAAGTTCCCTCTCTCTCACTTCAGGCCCCCTGTGGGCATTGATAAACCCTGAGTTAGGAGACAGGGCAGATATGATTGGAGTTTTAGATTAGACTGACCTGTACTTAATTACTGGAATTGGTTTGAAAGTGGATTCAACAGAATGAGGTCAAAGGCACTGGCTGAAAAGAAACAAGACCCTTGCATGTTTGTATCCCACTAGGATAAACCTTCAACAAGCCAGTGGTGATGGTATTTTCTTATTATTCCTTTTCACTGCCTATTCCTCTATCAGTATCTGGTTCACCTTTTGAAAGACAAGATAATTAGGACCAAGTGGCCTCAGCTGGTGTCATGAGAGTGTCTCCCCATCCTTTGAACTTTTCTTCTCCCAATATTGGCCTGAACGTTCATACCCTGTAGCCAAGGTAAACGGGGACAACAGCCTGTAAGTTGTCTTCTTTGGGACTTTTCTCTTGAGGCTTATCTATAACCAACACATATCTTAACTGGAGCAGCATCTAGGGGCATGTATCTTCACACACTCTGTTAGAGCATGATCTGCTTCTCCAGGACCCCTGAATTACAATGTCGGAATGTTGTAGAGCAACTTCTGGAACTTTAATGAGCATGTAAATCACCCAGGAATCTTGTCGAAGTGCAAATTCTGATTTATTGGGTTTAGGAAGATACCTGAGATTCTGCACTTCTAACATACTTTCAGGCTTCTAGACCACACCTTGTACAGCAAGGCTGTAGAGCACAGAACATTCTAATTCTACCATATTAAGTCAGAAGCAAAATAAAAAAGCAAAGCTTTCCAGGAAAAGACATCACCAAGAGAAGGCAGAAATTACATTTATTTCACTATTACAGCATTTTTCAGATTACACTCTGTATGCTTTAGGGCTAGATTTTCCATGTCCAAATTGGTCTCTTTTTATGCTAATGTTTATCACCTGAGAGTAGCCATATTTTTTCTTCTAGTATTGATGATTTTCTTAGGATATTTATAATTTCTCACCTCAGAAAACCAACTGTAGTTAATGTTTAAAAAATTGCTTGTGTCAGAAGGACTCAACCTATAAATTCACTCAAAAAGAGACAGAAAACTTGAACCGCAGAATTCCTAATGATTTAATTATGTTAAATTCCATGTATGTGATAAATTTCAACTTGTCCTTCATCTTTTACAGAATTATTTTTTTTCATTCTCTTTGTCATGTTCCCTTTCTATCATTGTTTATATTTAATAATTCAAGTATCAGATTTTTAGGACAATTATAGATTCAAATATTCTGATAGTAGACAAACTATTTGATTCTCAATTTTGCTTTTTATGAGGGTGTGGCCCAGCAATCTGTGTTAACGAACCCTCTAGTTAATGCTGATGCACACCGAATTTGGGAACCCTGGCTGTAAAACTGTGGCTTTCAAATTAGGGTCTCAAGCCTGCCCCTGCCACACCCAACTCTGATTGGATTGTTTCAGAAGCAGGCCTCTCCATCAGCATGTTTTCAAAACTGCCCCGGTGAATCTAGTGTTCTCATGTGCAAACAAACAGAAACTACCGCTCTAAGAAGTGCTCTTCAGTGCAGGGTCACACAGCTACTAGGTGGCAGAGCTGGGATCTGAATCCATGTGCTTTGATTCCAGAACCCAAACTTTTCAACATTATGCTGACATCTTAGTTCCCCTTTCCTCTGCTCCAGATTCACAGAATTATCTCTATAATGACTCTAACTTTAACGTTATGACTGGCTATCCATTATTTCTCTAAAGTTGCTTCTGTAATATTTCTCATCATTGTGCCCTTCATCCTGGGGACTCTCTCTCAAACCCATTTCTTAGGTCACATATCTGTTGAAACCACATCCCACTCCCACTCCTAACCCTGGCCCTTCCCACCATGCTTTTTTGCTATCTCCCCAACACCATCATGACAAAATCACTTGGAGATAAAATTGTGCCATTGTTAATATTTGAAAGTCCAGGCTGTTAAAACTGAAAGGATCTCTGAGATCTGCAATCCAGGCCCTTTCTACTGCAATAAGTGTAATTACCCTAGATTTTCCAGATGCAATCCTTTCTATCATATACTTTTCACAAAAGGGATACTGGGTGTAGCACAAAGCAAGGGCTCTGACATGCAACATGCACAAAGACATTTTTGCTCATTGGAAGAAAGAAGCTTAGAATTGCCAAAGTCATCTGTATAAATTTCTATCTTCCTTTTCCTGTAGTGCTCTGACCCACATGTTCTGAAATTCAAATACAAGGCTCAAGTGGTAAAAAGCCAGACATTGAGTGTTTTCTACAGAGTAAGAAATAGGCAGAAAGGGGCTGGGAGGGAATTAGTCTACTTAATGATCTGTCCTTTGTCTCAAAGAACCAGACCATAATTGTGCTTAAAACTGAACATATAGATGGAAAAAATGTCATTAGTAAGACTGGGTAACTTGAAAGTGGAAAGTATTATCTTCAATTACTAGCTCTTTTATAGGACCTAGATATGAATAGGGTATGCTCTCCTAAAATTATTTGGCATCTTTGAGATTAAATCCAAGTATTTAATTAAAATGAAAATTAAAGCCTAGTTATGAACTAAGAAGCCAGAGTGCCAGTGCTGCCCTGACAATCACAATTCTCTGCCTCAGATTTCTCATTCATAAAACAGGAATAAAGCACTTTTCTTATGAACTTTATTACACTGGCCCAAGGATAACATAATCTACCATGTGTGAAAGGAATCTGGAAAACAAGGCAAGAAGTCCTATCTTACTCATTATCCTATAGCCAATAGGATTTAAAAAAGAAAAGAAATATTTTCCCAATAACTGATAGGTTTAGTTTTTCCTGTGGGCAAAAGTGGCAGCTGCTCTGGGTCATTGCTTTGTGAGGAGCACCCTTAGAAAAGATCAAAAGAATATCTTAAGAACAAAAACAAAAATGACATCTACAGCAGCTGTCAAATTCTGTCAGCTACTGACATGTCCAAATGATCAAATCCCACACAGGCAAACAGCTTGACAAGAATGCAAGCAACATTTACTGGCTCAAAAACTTCTTTAAAGCCATTGCTCACACTATGCATCACAGGCAGTTCTGATCATTGATTCTTTTTTAAAATGAAGCTGGATAAAAAACTGTTCCAGAGAAAGATGACCCAAATCACCCTACAAGCCTCACCACAGTGAAGGTTGAAATAGGCACGTTTGGCTTTTTTGACAATATATTCACTATAGGAAAACTTGTAAGAAAACTCAAAGGTATTGGTATTTTAAAAGTTCATTAGTATATGTCATCTCTGTTTTAACCTGAGAGTGAGGTGGGAACATAAAGAGGATTGAAGTACAGAAAATATACCCATAGTCCTAGGAATAATTTTAATACTGTGATTGATAATGAAGATTATTCCCATATTGCAAACCAGGGCTGTGTGGCTATTGTGTACTTTTTAGCCTTTGTATATTGCTACAAGAAAACACTGGTTTAGATTTAAAAATACACAACACATATAAGTCATACTTGGTGAAAAATAATCCAATGCTAAAAATAATGAGCAATATTTGAAAGGTGGTGTTAGATGACTTACGTGTGGAATCACTGCTGATATTCATAAGAACACCTTGCTTGTGCCTTCTTTTGAACTACGTTTGTTTCATCATCTCAGATCAGATACCTTATATTAATATAAAAGTTCAAAATGTAATTGGCTTCCTTCAGTTTCCTATACACAGAATCATAGAATGTTAAGAGCTACAAGACACTTCTGGAGTGGCTAATTCTGGACATCTATGTACCCTTTCTTCTTACTTCAGCCCATGATGGCCATCACCAGACCACTATGATCCCTTTTTATGAACAGAGATATAACTTAAGAGTTCTTTTTCTCAGTGATAGTTTGTTAAATATACCAGTCAGGATGCTAGTAGGAAACAGATGACACGCCCAAAGTAAGAGAAAAGAGTTTAATTAAAAAAGTATTTATCAAGGATGACTCAGCTTGTAAGGTTTGGAGGGACTGACAAGGTAAGAGAAAGGCGACAGCAGGATGAGTCACGTAAAGATGGTCTACCTGACAATAGTTACAACTCTTGGTTGACAGTCAGCCCAGGTGATCCTGCAGAAGGAGGTCTGGAGTAATAATACTCTAAGCTCACCATTATCCCTTCCTCAGGGCTCCTATTGGGACTCAGCATTTAACAAACTTAACAGGTAACCAGAAGGCTAAAAACCCTCAGATGTAGTCCATAAAGGTGATCACCTGGGACAGAGAATGGGTTAAGGAAGGATAGTGGGGGATGTAAAGGGGCAAAATAAAGTTATCAAGTCCCTTAGGTGAAGTTATCATCCTTCAGGTGATTTGCCCTACAGCACATAGCTAGTAAATAGCAGAAGTAGGGCAGACAGAGGCTTTTTTCCTTATTCTTATTATCAGGACTTTTCTTTGCATACCATTGTTGGGGAGGGGCTGTTCGCATATGCTCCCACGCAGCCGTGAGTATATATGTGTGCACCTTAACAACAGGCAGTTGGCCACTGGGCAAATTCATCTACCACTCTAGGATTAACTAAAATGCCTTAGTTGGTCCTTTAGTTCTGTATTCAGCCCAGGCACTGTCCAGATCAAGCAGTCTATAAGCTCTGGATCCAACCGACCTGACCAACAGTGCTACAGCCTAAACCAGATGAACTTTAAGGCCCTTCTAATGCAGTGTTCCAATGTGATTCTAGGGATCATTTCTTTCCTTTTACTGTGTAAATCATAAAGCTGCTTTCTGGATTTACATGAGCCCAAATTAGCTTACCTTTCTGACCCATGACATTACTGAAAATGTCAACCTGTCTTCAACTCAGTGTTATTGTGGAAAGTCCTGTGCCCATAATTAACTCAAGGTCATATCCCAGCTTCTTGTGGTATTTGGTGAAAGTAAACAAAGAGGGTTTTTTAATGAGCGGATCATTTAAGATTGTTGAAAATGGCACAAATTTTTCAGTCACCATTGTTATCTAAAAATTGTTATCTAAACTTATTCCTTAAGTTTAGAGCATGAAAATATATGTGGAAAGCACAGATTTGGGTTGGGATGGCTCTTTATGTGCTAAATCTTAAAAAGGACCATATTGCTAGACATTTCATAAAAACATGTTTTGATATGATATTATTACAATATAGGATGTTTAGTAAAATACTTCAGTTTCACATTCTTTTTCATTTAATGGACAGGATTTTAAATTTCCTTATATAGTACTAGTATTCACTTATGTTGGTGATATGGTTTAGCTGTGTCCCCACCCAAATCTCATCTCGAACTGTAGTTCTCATAATCCTCGTGTGTTGTGAGAGGCACCAGGTGGAGATAATTAAATCATGAGGGCAGTTCCCCCATCCTGTTCCCATGATAGTGAGTTAGTTCTCATGAGATCTGATGGTTTTAAAAGGGGCTTTCCACTTTGCTCAGTTCTTGTTCTCCTTCCTGCCTCCATGTGAAGAAGGATGTGTCTTCTTCCCCTTCCACCATGATTGCAAGTTTCCTGAGACCTCCCGAACCCTGTAGAACTGTGAGACAATTAAATCTCTTTCCTTTATAGATTACCCAGTCGTAGGTATTTCTTCAAAGCAGCATGATAATGAACCAGTAGAGTTGTTATGAAAACATCAAATCCCAACCAAAGCAATCAACTGGGAAACAAACATTTCCTTATTTTTACATACAATCCACATCAGTGATAGACGTTACTGTGTACCAAGAGTGGTACTATTTGCTAAACAAACTCAGCAACAGATAACACACAAATAATTCTGAAACACTGTACTGCTTCAAGCTACTCTGTCATTGACAGCACTACAAGTGTCATTAGTAAATATGAACAATACAAGTAAATAGTTGCATTAGTCCATTCTAACATTGCTATAAAGAACTACTTGAGACTGGGTAATTTTTAAAGAAAAGATGTTGAATTGACTCATAGTTCCACAGGCTATACAGGAAGCATGGCTGAGAGGCCTCAAGAAACTTACTATCATGGTGGAAGGCAAAGAGGAAGGATTGACATCTTACATGGTCAGAGAAGTAGGAAGAGAAAAAAGCAGGAGGTGCTACAGACTTTTAAACAACCAGATCTCATGAGAACTCACTCACTATCATGAGAAGCCCAAGGGGGAAATCCGACTCTGTGATCCAATCACCTCCCACCAGGCCCTTCCTCTAATAATGGGGATTACAGTTCGCCATAAGATTTGGGTGAGGACACAAATTCAAACATTGTCATCCCACCTGGCCCCTCCCAAATCTCATGTCCTTCTCAGATTGCAAAAATCAATCATCCCTTCTCAACAGCCCCCAAGGCTTAACTCATTTCAGCATTAACTCAAAAGTCCACAGTGAAAAGTCTCATCATTCTGTCTCTTCGGAGCCCTCCAAACTGTTCCAACCTCTGCTAATTACCCAGTTCCAAAGCTGCTTCCACATTTTCAGGTACCTTTATAGCAATTACCCCACTTCCCAGTACCAATTTTCTATGTTGTGTTCTTACACTACTACCTGAGACTGGGTAATTTATGAAGAAAAGATGTTTAATTGGCTCACAGTTTTATGGGCTACACAGGAAGCATGGCTGGGGAGGCCTCAGGAAACTTACAATCGTGGCAGAAGGGAAAGAGGAAGGAGTCATGTCTCACATCGTGAGAGCAGGAGGAAGAGAACAAAGCAGGAGGTGCTACACACTTTTAATCAAACAGATCTTGTGAGAACTCACTCACTATCATGAGAAGAACAAGAGGGAAATATTCCCCCATGATCCAATCACCTCCCACCAAGCCCCTCCTACTACATCTGAGATTACAATTTGACATGAGATTGGAGTGGGGACACAAATCCAAACCATATCAATAGTCGTGATTTTTTTAATGATACATTTCATGTGAAATACATTTCATGAAGAATAAGTTTCTATATCAAAGTCACTAATAGAAATTCCACTTTTGCATTAGCAACAGGTCACAAGAACCAATAACACAAATAATGATGCCCACATAATCATAGTGGTATACCACTCTCATGTTCATAAAACCCTTTCACATTGAATGAGTTAGGAATATGAAGCTCAAAAAATGCTATTCTGGCATATTGACAGTTTTGAATTAAAGACACTTTTTTAAAAAGCAATACAAGAAGATTATTTTGATCTTTTATCCTGCTACTTAAAAGCAGGAAATGAAATTCCCACATGAAAGATACCCTTCCTATACCAAAAGGAATATTATTATCCTCAAGAATGAGAAGTTGAGACCAAAAGAATTCTGTACACACCTCATTAAAATAATTCATCTTTTAAGCCACTCCACAATATTTTGTTGCTTTTTCACAACTTACTATTCTTGGTCTGATTCAGTATGTAAGTACTGAATCAAACTGCTCCTTCAGGTCATCATTTCCTTATGAGGGCTCACAGGCCACATAAATCTTATAGAAAATAAATTTGCTTGCTTTTCTCCTTTGATCTATCTTATGTCAATTTAATTTTTGGACCTAAACCCAAAAGGATGGAAATGGGGTTTTGTCTCCCCTCACTATCTACTTGAACCTCTGGTGACAGTTGAGGCTTAATGGTGTCAACAGGTGGAAAGTGATGATGTTGACAAAGAGATGTGATGGGTGAAGGAAGTACGTTAACAGTGCCCTTCACCATACCACATATCACATCTACCTGACCGTATTTCTTTCTCAGAGAAGAAAAGGTTCCTTGCCCAGTTTCCCAACCAGTCAGTGACAGAACCAGAACCTAGGTTTTCTGATTCCTGGTCTCATGCTGAAGTCTTCTATAATTGGATTCACAGCCCCCACCATTTCTAAGCAGAGCCTTTCAAATAAATGAGTATCTATTTTAGTTAAATCACAATAATCTGTGTTAGAAATCAGAAGCAATTAAGAATCACACACCATTTGTTCATCTGAGGTAATCTTGCTCCAACAATTATTGGCTCAACTAATAGTGATACCTCTAGGTTATAATCTCCCAGGTGGCAGGTCATTTTCATATAGAATTTTTTTTTGGATAAAAATAACTGCCATTTGAAGATCTCAAACTGTGTCCAAAGCCACACTCAAAATACCATGAAAATGCTGATAGGCCTTCATGGCAGTCCAAACACACACAATCAGTGAGTGAGCAAATAAAAATGCAATTAAAAATTAACAATGAAAACAGTCAACACTAGTTTCTTTTAGGACATTTTTTTCCACCTATCTATGGCTTTTCTTCCCCTTGCCACTACCAACATGATCATTCTGGCTCATACTGTCTGGTACCTAAATTGCAATGTTGTCCCTGTTTCTGTGGTATACCTTTTGTTCTTCCTATCTATCCTAGATACAAAGTAAAAACAGGGAGCAAGTGGGAGATAGTTTCAGTAAATAAACTAACAATTATTAAGCCCAGACTAGGGTCCAGGCTTAGTACAGAACTTTACATATGCATTTTCTTCTTATAATATGCAGCCTTTGAGGTGGGTAATCCTCTTCCCATTTTAGATGAGGAAACTGGGACTCGAAGAGGTCAAGCAACTTGCCCAACATCATACAGCTAGCAAATGGTAGAACCTGAAAAAATGTCAATTCATATCTACTCCATATCTAATCAAAAATCATAATCTAATCCCTATCTAAACCAGAGCCCATGCCTAAGAGTATATTGCCATACACATTTTAGTATCACAATTGGCAAAAATTATTCCCTTAGAATCTAAAACAAAGTGGATCCCCTTGACAAAGTGATACTCAGGTTCATGATCCTTTCCTTGCCTTGCTCACCCTGCTTCCTTTGCTCAGAATTGTGCAGCCAGTCCTGCAAGACACAGCTTTAATTGTGTTTCATTTTTTGCTGGAAGCCATTCTCATTTCAGCACCCTTCCTCTGCTTTGCCATGTCCTGAAGCATACCTCTATAACAGCATATATCACATCGTCATCTGATTCACCATTTGTCTGTCTTCTCAAAAGGCAGTTAGCTCCTTGAGAACTGGGGCTATAGTTTATTCTTCATTGTTTAGCACCACACTCACTTTTACCACTATGAGCATGACGCAGGTAGAGCTGAAGGAAGGAAAATACGTAACACTAAGTTTAGAGTTTTAATCTTGTGTTAGGCTGGAAACTCTACTGAATTGAGACGGCGTTTGTGACTTCAGTGACTGAGAGAATGTCTATTACTCAAGAGTGAACATAACATCCATGAGAGTTGATGAGTTCCTGTCTGGTGGCTGAGAAAGTGGAAAGGAGCAGAGGGGAAAAAGGATGATTTTGTATTTTAGTTGTGGCAGGTTTGTTCAACAGACCAATCATTTTTAATTCCCAATATCTAGAACAGTGAAGAAAGAAATAAATGATTTTCTTTTTCCTAAATATGAAGACTTCCTCAGTACTTTTTTTAGAAATCCAGCACACACTTCTAAATGAGCAAATTTTCTAGATACCAGAGTCCTCATCTTTAGACCCAGATCTCATCTTTGAGTTTCCCAAGGAAAACTAACTCTGCCTTGGGAAATTCTGGTCATAGTAGCTAACACATATATTTACTGTATGCAAGGAAGAGATATTGAGGCCTGCTTGTGAAGGGCATTGCATGACATAAGAAATTTCACATATATTTTATCATTTAACCCTTATACCAACCTTATGAGGCAGGTATCATTATTCATCTTCCAATTTTATGGACATAGAAATCAAGACAAAAGAAGTTGAGTGACTTGCCCAAGATCACATTGCAAGTCAATGGAGGATTCCAACCCAGCCTATATGTCTCCATAGCCCATATTCTTAATTGTCATCCATTTAGGGACAGTTCAAGGAGGATGCAGGAAGGAGGAATAGAGGAACTCCAAGCAGAGGGCGATGTACATACAAACGAGTAGAAGTAAGAGTAGCCTATCTTACTGGGACAGGGTTAAGAGTTCCAAGGAGCTGGACTTTTGGAAGAATGAGTAGTGGCAGGAGAGGTGTGTTGGGACCCAGCTGTTAGTGACCTCAATGGCGTGACAAGGAGTGTGAGCATCACCTGTGGCCCGCAGAGTAAGGGACTGCTGCAGCAGCATATGGAAGATGGAGAGGAATTCAGAAGGATGGAGAAGTGCGGACCCGCTAGATTCTATTGCTGAGGCAGTGGGAAGGGAAGTAGAGTGGAGAGGCTTGGATTCAAAAGACTGTTCTGAAATAGAAGCATCAGGATTCAATGAACAACCAAATATGAGGACTAAATGGAATGGGGGGAAAGAATTAATGGGAGATTTGCTCGGTGGTGATGGCCATGAGGAACAGGTTTTCAAGGGGAAGTAGTGGATCCAGGTTGGGGGATGCTGAGCGTGAGGGACTAGAGTATCCACATGAGATGTCTAGAGGCAGTTGAATGTGAGGAGCTCAGGTGAAGGATCTTTAGCAGAATGATACCTGCTAAAGGTTGGCTACAGTTCCTTTTCTAGTTCACATGTATACCCAGTCAATTGTGCTACAATGCTGGCAGTGAATGAAATTATCTGGGAAGGATATAAAGTGAGTAAAAGCAGACTTTTTTCCTTATTTTCAATTTTTAGGTTTTATTCATGTTCTTGTGATTCAAATGCCCTTTTATTGTTCTTCCAAATATGAATTCTGGCCTGGACCATACAATGTTTTTAATTCTGTAGGATTACTTTGTATTATTTATTTACATTTTATTTCTATATTCCACAGCATATTTATTCCATAATAAATACCATTACACACACATACACACACATACACAATTTCCTTTAGTTTCCTTTCTAAAGCATAAATCAGATGGCTCCAGGACATCTGAGGGTATGTCTGACCTGAAAAGACACCAAGTCTCACCTTCGGGGACTTTTATCTCAATAGGTCACTTTGTCATCATCAAACTGTACTTATTAAGCATTAGTTCACATATTTTTGTAAATCCACTGGTAATAGCTAGATCCATTCTTGGCAAACTATTGGGTAATAAGCAGCTGGAGTTTTCTTTGTCTTAGTGATATTACATCAGGCTATATATACTAGGTCCCATTGGCTTAGTAAACATAATAGGAAATGCATTATTTATATTGGTCTTCATTAATACTTAATAAAATTACAGGTGTGTGATGTTTCCAAGCTTCCCACCCTACATTGATGAAACTGGTACATGAGTGCTTTCTCCTAAAAGATCACAATTAAACGACTGCAGCTCAATGTATGTTTTTAACTAATTTATATGAACTTCTAATGCTGAAGCTGGAAAATAACAAGCTAAATTTTAAAACAGACAACATTACCATTTGGGAACTTTGATTCTCATGGTGTTGAAATTGCACTATACTTATTTTTCCACTTCCTATGGATACCTTAAAAATTATTATTATTAAATTATTCTAAAGTTCCAGGAAAGAAAGTGAGAAGCAGAAGAAAGTCCTTACAGCAATAAGGGACTTGGCTTTCAAATCCAACATTTCTTTTGCTTACTTTGTCTCCTGTTCACTCACCACTTCTTTCTCTCTCTTGTTTACACACATCTTCTTTTCATTCAGTTACTAGTAACAAATAGTTAGTGGTCACAGATTGAACTGCACTGTGTAATTAATAACAATAATTTATCAGATTTATAATGCTCCCTTAGAACATTTTAAATGCTTCCAAAAATATTTTATTTCCATGATATATGTAGTCTCTATAGAGATACAAAGATGATTGGGACTCTACACTTGGAATGCTTAAAGTCTAATAGTAAATGTAAAATATAGAGTGCAAATGATCAACTATGAATAAGAAAACAGGAAGCTCACATTCTTTCCCTGTTCTCTGACTCAGAGCCCCTGGAAGGCAGGGTCCTGTGCCTTATTCCTCTTAAAATTCCTGATATCTAACATCACAGCTGGCTAAGAGCTTGAGAACTGAATAAACAGCCCCCCAATAAAAGTATCATTCTTTCCACCTGTGTATCACTAAGTGTGCTGGCATCCCAAAATAAGGCCGTCAAAGCAACAGACCAGGTCCCTGCCCTTCTGTCACTGCTAATGTAATGGAGAAACAGACAACTCACATGAAGGCAAACAAATAAAAATAAAATTGTAACAGATTCAATAAATGCTATCAAGGAAGTAATGGAGACATGGAATAGAGAGTGATGGGAGGTGAGCAGGAAGGGAGGGAGGCTTTAGATTAGGAGATCAGAAGGCTGCTTTGAGAAGGAGGGATTTAAAGTGAGATCTCCAGAATAAGAAGGAGCCATCCATAGGAAGATGCAGGTAAGGAACATTTAAGGCAGAGGGAAGAGTAGTTGCAAAAGGCTAAGGCCTGCACAAGGAATTATAAGAGGATAGGTGTGAAGCAGAGAGACCAGGTGGAATCTGCTGGAATCTCAATAAGAGATGAGAGCACTTTGGTCTAGAACTCTAGCAGTGGAAGTGGAAAGATATGGGTAGGTTTGAGATTTATGCTGAGACATGGTTTTTTCTGCTCTACTCTTGCAATCTGATCTCAATTCTATTTTCTAGAAATTCTTCAAATTTTCTTATTTTCCAACGTGCTTTATGATTTTTTTTCAGTCTTTTGAGGGGGAATGGAAATATAGGTTGAGTATCCCTTATTCAAAATGCTTGGAACCAGAAACATTTCAGATATCAGACTTTTTAAAATTGGGGAATATTTTCAAAATTCTTGCCAGTTGAGCATTCCAAATCCAAAAATCTGAAATCTGAAGTGCTCCAAAGAACATTTCCTTTGAGAATTATGTCAGTGCTCAGGAAGTTTTGGAGCAGCTTGGATTTCAGATTTTTTAATTTGGGGTGTCTAATCTTTACTAAATCTTTTCTGATATTTCAAAGAATGGGGGACAGAAGTTGAGATAAATTGTTTCTCAGTCTTACAGATAAAGTGTAGAAGTAGAGACAGATCCTTACCCAATGTACATAAAACAGTTTGTATTAGTCTGTTCTCACACTGCTGTAAAGAACTGCCCAAGAGTGGGTAATTTATAAGGAAAGAGGTTTAATTGACTCACAGTTCAGCACGGCTGGGGAGGCCTCAGGAAATTATGATCATGGAGGAAGGTGAAGGGGAAGCAAGGCACCTTCTTCACAAGGCAGCGAGGAGGAGAATGAACGTAGGAGGAACTACCAAACACTTATGAAACCAGCAGATCTCGTGAGAACTCGCTATCACAAGACCAGCATGGGGGGAACCACCCCCGTGATTCAATTTCCTCCACCTGGTCTCTCCCTTAACCCTTGGCACATGGAGATTATGGGGATTATGGGAATGACAATTTAGGAGAAGAGTTTGGGTGGGGACACAGCCAAACCACACTACAGTTTCAAATAAGCAAAGTTTGAATTTATAGTATTCTTATTTTCCTAGTGTTCTCCTTTATTCTGGTGACTATTTTAGCTAGCATTCTCTACAATATAGAAACAAAGACTTTATGTCCTTTTCAGGAAATACAATCCAAGGGGCAAGAATGAAGAGTAGTAAAATGGGATGAAAAAGCTGGAAGAAACAACAGAAAGATGCATTATGGAGATAGCTATGGCTGGAGCAACTGGTTGCTCCATTTCACAGAACCTCTTAAGGGTTCCTATGAAATGCATGTCAGGACCACCTGATGGTAGGAGGGAATAAAGAGGAAGCATTCATTCACCATCTGCCAAAGATTCACCTTCTAAAACTTGAACTCCCTGCACTTGCGAGTTGTGCATCTGAACCTAGAGGCAGTTTCCACAACGTCTGCCACCCCCCACCACACCCCCCACTCCCACTGTAGCATCAGCAGATAAATCACAGGACGGGAGGTGAGTGGCAGACTCTCCAGCCTGAGATGAAGTGCAATCAGGTTGCGTCCAGGTGAAGCTCATGAGATCTTGCACAGAATTGGTTCTACAGCAGTGACTGACTGGTAACAAAATCAACTGGTTCTGAAAGAATCTGGTACGGTAACCAAAAGCACTTGACCTCTTATATTTTCAGAGGTCCTGTGTGATAAATATAATTAGAGTTCCAAATCATAAGGCTGAAAAGGGCAACAATGGATTAATATTTTACACAGTGCCAGTTTTTAAATATACCCTTCAAATCATCCCTCTTGTTATCATCCTGTGCCACCCATTCATGTGTATGTGTGTGTGTGTATTTGTATAAATAATGTTTTTCCCTTTCCAAGATGGCCCTGATGCTTTTCGCATGTGTGGGACACAAGGTAGACAGCAGTCTAGCTCTTAAGTTTTACAATGTATGTCTTTCTGAGAGCTAATAATGGAAATACTAAGTAGTGTTGATGTTCTTTCTAAATTTTTCCAAATGTTAGCAAAATAAAATTATTTTAAGAAAATATTATGTCCCACAACATTATTTCTATACCAGCTATTTACTATGTTAGTGCTAAGCTGGTGATATTTCAGGCCACACCAAAATATCCTTGCCTAGCCAATATGAATGACTGTGTTCAGGTGGGGGTGGATATAAACTAAAACTTTCATGTCCCAATTACTGTGTCAGTAATCTTCCCACAGATAGAGTTAATTCCATTATCACAATAACTAGGACTGTATTAAAAATGAGACAAGTTGACAGCCTCCAGGACTCCACTCCATAAGGGTTGCTAAAAATATCATGGGAATCATTTTAACTCAAGTTTACACACCGAAACAATACTACATAGTGGAAAAATGTAAATTTGTCCCACCCCTATTCAGACCATGTAAGAAATTTCTCGTTATTAATTTTACTATGGAATTTTGTGGCCTGGCATAGTGGCTCACACCGGTCATCTCAGCACTTTGGGAGGCCAAGGTGGGTGGATCGTTTGAGGTCAGGAGTTTGAGACCAGCCTGGCCAACATGGGGAAACACTATCTCTACTAAAAATACAAAAATCAGCTGGGTGTGGTGGCACACCTGTAGTCCCAGCTACTCGAGAGGCTCAGGCAGGAGAATCACTTGAACCTGGGAGGCAGATATTGCAGTGAGCAGAGATCACATCACTGCACTCCAGTCTGGGTAACAGAGTGAGACTCCATCTCTAAAACAGCAAAAAAAAAAAACATTTTGTTCATAGTAAATTCGTCAGATTTAATTTCCCATTCTAAGGAAAGCAAAGTTTGGTTTCTGGAGGAATTTATATTTGTTAAACAGAAGTAAAACTTTTATCCTTAATACAGCGGTCTTTGATGTTACTGTAGGCAGGTTTAGGATGTAGAACCATTAACAGCACTAAATTGTCCTGAGTAAGAAAGGTAAAGAGGGATTGAGAATCCCAGAAAAAGGTTTAGAACATGTGAGGTAGGAGCAAGAAGGCAGAGAATGGATGAGGGCAGAAACGGGGTGGAAACCTGGTAGCTCTGAGGATGAAAAGAGGGATTTGGAAGACCAAGCAAGGCTCATTGACCTTGGTGGGGAATCAGTGAAACCGCAGTCCCTTGTGATGCAAATGCCCTTCTCTTGCCCCCATAACATTCCCTAATACGTACTTTACTGTTTCCTATCGCTTTCATTGATGTAAATTTTTATTTGAGGGAAACTAAAATAGGAAAAGAAAGTTAAATTAAAAAGAGAAACCTATAATTTTTATTATTATGAAATTGGTTTCACTAAATGTTGAACACATATTTTTAAAATATGGGTTGAAGCAGTACAATTTTTTCTTTAATTCTGCAGGGCACAGCATGAATCTTTCTATCCCTGACATTAACCTAATTCTATAATTCAAAGTAAAAAGGAAATTAAGTTTTCCAGTGACATGAGGCGAGACATAACTGATGAGGGTCTTCTCCACCATAGAAGCTGGTACTAATGCTTCAATATTTGGGTAACTTCTCTGTAAAATTTGTCATGATCACTGAGAGATGCAAAGGCGAATGAGACATAAATCCTTCTCTAAATGCTTGTAGTATACAAAAAAGAATGCGAAGAGCTTTCTCTGATCTCTTCCACCATTTCATCCTGTCAATGACAAGACTTTGGCAATTAGCCTCTGAAAAATTAATTAGAAATGATGATACTAGTTTTGTAGAATGCCTTTACTTGATCTATAAAGAAAAAGGTACCGTTCCTCCTCCATTCTAATCATTTGTCATGGCATTTGGTTCACACTACAAAGAGTGGAGCAGTGGACGTATTGTCACTGTGCCATGGGATGAACATCAGCTCACCTATTCCAACCAAATAGCAATAGGCTTTGGATAAAACACTTCCATTACAGTTTAAAGTACCCAGCAACATTTCCTGCATTAATATCTATCTATATTCAGCATACTTCCTTATCATTCTAATTACTGTGACAGACTATTTGAGAAGTGGCCACAATTATTCCCTTCCCTGTATCCATATCCATGTGTAATGCATCCTCCCAGCTGGGCTGAATTTGTAACAAAGTTTGACCTATATAATGCAGCTGAAGTGATGTGTACCAATCCTAAGCCCAAGCTGCAAGAGACCTTGCGTGCTTTCTATATTGGTTTGCTGGGGCTGCCATAACAAAATATCATAGACTGGGTAGTTTAAAAAACAGAAACATATGTCGTCCTGTTTCTGAAGCCTGGGAGTCCAAGATCAAGTTGTCAGCAGGTTCAATTTGTTCTGAGGCTTCTCTCGTCTTGCAGATGGCTGCCTTCCTGCTGTGTCCTCACATGGTCTTTTCTGTGTGTTTGCCTGCCCCTGGTATCTCTCTCTGTGCTCAGATTTCTTCTTCTTATACTCTGACACTAGTCAGATTGGACTAGGGCCTACCCTAATTCTCTCATTTTTATCTTAATCACCCTTTTAAAGACCATATCTCCAAATACAGTCACATTATGAGGGAGTTAGGGTTTCAACATATAAATTTTAGGGGGACACAAGTCAGTCCACAACACTTCCCTCATTCTCTCATTTTTTTTTTTTTTTTTGAAAGGGAGTCTTTCTCTGTCACCCAAACTGGAGTGCAATGCCACAATCTTGGCTCACTGGAACCTCCACTTCCCAGGTTCAAGCAATTCTCCTGCCTCAGTCTCCCGAGTAGCCAGACGTACAGATGCACACCACCATGCCTGGCCAATTTTTGTATTTTTAGTAGAGAGGGGGTTTTGCCATGTTGGTGAAGCTGGTCTCAAACTCCTGACCTCAGGTGATCCACCTGCCTCGGCCTCTCAAAGTGCTGGGATTACAGGCGTGAGTCACCATACCCGGCCCCACATTCTCTTGATGCTCCTCTGTCACCATAAGAAAAAGCCCAGGCTAACTTCCTAGATGGCCCATCAACTCCCAGAAGCAGAGCTGCCCAGCCGACCTGAACCTCAGCACAGAAACATGGGAGACTCCAGTTGACACCAGAAGAACTGTCCACCTAAACCCAGTTTAACCTGCGGAACTGCACAATTGTGAGATAAAGAAAATGTTTGTTGTTTTAAGCCATTAAGTTTAGAGGTGGTTTCTTACACAGCAAGAGAAAATTGAGACAATAACCAAATTATTAAAGTGGATTGAGAACTTACTTACCTTATTCATAGCCATATAGTCAGGGTTCTTTGGTTGTAATCAACAGAAACGACCTCTGGTTAACTTAACTAAATAGAAATTCATCAGAAAGATAGTATTTTTAGAAATAGACAGAAACATAAGTAGTTCTGAAGTCCAGGGAGCAAGAAATCTTCTACATTTTGTCAGAGTGCTGTGCTGTCTGTGGAATTTTTTTAAGTACGTTTAGAACACCTGCCACCAATCTAAGATTCAACGTCCCAAGAGAAAGTTCATTCTCAGCCTGAGTCACATGTTGCAGTGGGTTTCAGTTCCAAATGTCAATCAAATGCATAAGATACAATAGGCTTACTCATCACTGAGTTTACTTAACCTTAAGAAAGGAGAAAGAACAGGGACAGCAGCATACTACATCAGCAGCATGGAGGCCTTGGACACTATAGACACAGTATCCAATGTCCCAGTCACCATATGAGATGTAATTTAGTCTAGGAACAAGCACTGGCGCGAGTGTGGATCACGTAAGTGAAAGAAAACTACGGGGTCTAGAGCCCCTCAGCTTAAATACCTTACTATTATAATTACCTGTCACCGGGGGACTGAAAGGGAAAGGGATCCTAGCTTCCTTTTGTGTAGCTACAAATCAAAAATTACAGTTTATATAATAAATTATCCTGACAACCAAATACAGTATGAAAGAATATTTACAGATCAGTAATTTATTCATAGCAACCCCAGAAAGACCCTCATTTATTTGCAATGAATACATTTCTTAAGCTAGTATTTTAAGAAAGTTGAAAATTGTCTATCTTACCTCAGTTAATTATGATGCTAAGGACAACTGCAATCTAGCTATTAACCTATTTCTTCCTCAGCTCCCCTCCCCCAAACTTGGCTAAGACATGGTAGGGCAACTTTCTTTTATACACTGTTCTTCACTAAATGGAAGTGAGATAATTTCCCAGAAAGAATATGGGATGTTATTACCAAGAGAAGCGGAAGAAATGGAAACAGGGAGAGCCAAAAATAACAAATGTTCCCAAAAAAGGGGACTACATCAGGTCATAGGTTTGAAAAAAAGAATTGCACAATATACAAGTAGTTTCTGTCCTTAAGGAGTTTAAAATATGTTTCAAAAAATAAAGTGCATACATAAATAGGCACTCAGCTAAGCCTATGGGTTCTATTTCCAAGTGACAATAGAGTGATAGAGAAATAAAGACTGTGGAGGAGCAGTAAAAAAAAAAAAAAAAAATTACTGAGAGGAAAGGAAAAATTGTAGACAGGAATTTTCCACTTAGAGTCTAAGGATGGACTTCAGGGAGCAATGACTCTAAAATGTAGACAAAATTCTATGCGCGTGTGGATGCACAATATGTGACACTTTAATGTGGTTCCCTCCTTATGGACTGCCGCATTCATTTATGCAACCAGTATTTATTGGACGCATCCCAAGTACAAGGCACTGTTCTAGGCTCTAGGTAGCATGAACAAAAGAAACCAAATTATCTCTGCCCTCAGAGAAATTCTTCCAGTGAGACAAAACTTGGCAGCACTATTAGCATACATTGGTAGGTAAGATGAGCGATGAGACCACAGAAGTAACCAGAAGAAAAAGACTCTGAATTTCTGGCTTTTGAGTTTTAAAAAACCTTCAATGTAGATATCTAATAGCAGTAGGAATATCCATATATATATAAAAATATATAACACACATATATATATATTTTGAGACTGAGTCTCACTCTGTTGCCCAGGCTGGAGTGCTGTGGTGCAATGTCAGCTCACTGCAAGCTCAGCCTCCCGGGTTCACGCCATTCTCCTGCCTCAGTCTCCAGAGTAGCTGGGACTATAGTTGTCCACCACCATGCCCAGTTAATTTTTTGTATTTTTAGTAGAGACGGGGTTTCACCGTGTTAGCCAGGATGGTCTTGATCTCCTGACCTGGTGATCTGCCAACCTTGGCCTCCCAAAGTGCTGGGAGTACAGGCTTGAGCCACTGCGCCCGGCCTATTTTAAAATTTTTTTTTAATTTATAAGAGCAGAACTGATGTTGTGGAGTGCTAGAAAAGTTGAGAGGTATTATTTAATCTACAGACACAGCTGGGTGCTCAAGTGCATTTGCAGTCGTGACTTTCTGTGATAGGTTCTGAAGCCGGCAGGGCCCGCAAGTAGCTTACCATGGATTTAATGACAAGTATGAAAGATGTGTAGCTGGAATAGCTGAGTACCACTCCGTCTCTGCCACTCATTGGTGCTTGTGTCTATGTTTAAAGTATTCACCACTTTTTGTGTGCAAAACAACATTATCCAGGCCTCGATTAATTCATAGTGTGAAGTTCCCTTTTTTAATTTATTTGTTATCTAGAAAACTTTCAAACCTGTAAAAAAGTTGAAAAAATTGCAGAGAACACTTGCATGCCCCTCCCCAAGAACCACCAACTATTCATGTCCAATCTCACTCCTTCCAACCATCTCCCAACCTGCCTGCCTCCCTAGGCTCATGGGCCTGAAAAACTGTGGCTCTTTCTGTTCCATTTCCTGGGGCGTAGGGCAGGTGCAGGACTTCTGACACCTCTAACACTTCTCTCTAGCTCTCTTCTTCCAATTCCCCTTCTCCTTGACAGCGTGGAGACTTTGAGTGGAACAGGATAAATAACTTGGTCATAAAGTATTGTCCTTCTGGGGATGTAACAATAGGTATATGTATTTTCTTATTTTAGAATGGGTAAATGAAAAAGTAATGAAAATGACTTACAATAGGGGATGAGTGGGGATGGAGAAGAAGGGATGGGGAAGTCAGGGAGACAGAAGAGTAGACACGGTAAATAGTTGGGGCTTTTAAAACATATTAACAATTTATATATTCAAAAACCTAAAATTAAATGAAAAGAGTGAAAAAAAGTCAAGCTCTAAAATTCTACTAACAGGAACAAACAATCTTAACTGCATATAAAACTGATAACTATAGAGAAGATAATTGTAGCATATTTGAACACAGGTTTAGTAGGATATAATTTAAGATAACAAAAGAATTGCAAATAAATTGTACCATATTTAGTAGCTTTCGCTTGGTATTGGTATTGTTGTAATCTAAAACTATTTTGTGCGTATTTTAGGATTTTATAATGAATTAATGGATTGATATTGTTGGTAACCAGCATTTTTACTGGGAGAAGGGAGTTATACATATGTTACATGAAGAATTTCATGATATTAAATTTACTTTGAAGTAACTAAGGTATATTTATAATTTTCAAATATCTGTATGTATGCCTACACATATATATTATTTCATGATTTTTAAATATCTGTATATGTATATATTGATCACTAGTTTGCAAAATGTAACTTGCCTTACTTATCTATAACTGAACTTAATCTCTGTCTCAAGCCTTCATTCTAATACTGGAACCTAACCTAGCTACTACCAATAAACCATCTCAAATAAACACAGATATTTGGAAATAATATATGTAAACTATGTAAAATATTATATTTTACATATACACATATATTATACATATATACAATTTTTACATATAAAATATATATATAGCAGGAAAGAATCCAGTAGTTAGGACAAAAGGACACAGCAGCAAATGCAGCAGGGACCCTGTAACTGGAGCAAGATGGGGACACATCTGTCTTGGTGAGGGGCACCAATGAGCAGAAGCCCCAAAATGCCACTCTACATCTCAGCAGGTATCAGCTCGGAGCAGATCAAGCACAAGCAGAGCCCCAGATTTTAGAAGTAACCCCCAGAAGGAGAAAGAGGAGAGAAAATACCACGATTTGTTATTTTAAATCCCAAACCGTAGAGAAGTCACTAAAGGGATAGTTTTTTAGCAGTAGCTGGATAAGGTCCCGCTATCAGCCAGAATGCAGGCTTGCAATAGAGATGAAATTCAGTTACAGGCAAATGGGAAAGTTATCTTTGCACACCGGTTAGTGGCCCTTAAATACATTATGTCAATGGGCTTTTTTTCTGGAAGAAAGTCTATAATTTTACCTAGATTTTCAAAAGGCCTCTCAACAAAAACAGGTTAAGAACCATTATGTTTGTTTAACACAGATGACATAAGGGCAAGAAAAAGCTACACCAAGGAGCTCATTTCACTACAATAGCTGCATTTTACGTTCTTTTTTTACTATATACTTAAAGTTCTGGGATACATGTGCAGAACGTGCAGATTTGTTACATAGGTATACACACGCCGTGGTGGTTTGCTGCACCCATCACCTGTAATCTGCATTCTAAGTGGTCACTGGGCCCTTAAGCTCTCCTCACCTTCCTAATGGATGTTTTCGTCCTTACTCACTAGAATTTCGTTCACTCTCTTCTAACTGTCACATGAATTTCTTTTCTTTTTTCAATTCCCATCTATTTCCTCCTGGTGTCTTACATGTTTTCAGTTGTATGATAAATGATATTTCTTCTATTCATCATTGTTAATATTCAACTAATGTTTATTTCACTTAGCATGTTCCTTTTCTATTCGTAGTCAAGATAAAGGTGGTTAAAATTTGTATTAAATGCTTTCTATGTATACATTTTCACTAAAGCAGAGCTCTGTATTAATATATAAAGCATTTTTTTCTTAAATATATTTAATAGATTTTTTTATTTTTTTTATTATACTTTAAGTTCTAGGGTACATGTGCACAACATGCAGGTTTGTTACATATGTATACATGTGCCATGTAGGCGTGCTGCATCCATTAACTCATCATTTACATTAGGTACATCTCCTAATACTATCCCTCCCACCTCCCCCCACCCCACAACAGGCCCCACTGTGTGATGTTCCCCTTCCTGTGTCCAAGTGTTCTCATTGTTCAATTCCCACGTATGAGTGAGAACATGCGGTGTTTGGTTTTTTCCTCTTTGCGACAGTTTGCTGAGAATGATGGTTTCCAGCTTCATCCATGTCCCTGCAAAGGACATGAACTTGTCATTTTTCTTGACTGCATAGTATTCCATGGTGTATACATGCCACATTTTCTTAATCCAGTCTATCACTGTTGGACATTTGGGTTGGTTCCAAGTCTTTGCTATTGTGAATAGTGTTGCAATAAACATATGTGTGCATGTGTCTTTACAGCAGCATGATTTATAATCCTTTGGGTATATACCCAGTAATGGGATGGCTGGGTCAAATGGTATTTCTAGTTCTAGATCCCTGAGGAATCACCACACTGTCTTCCACAATGGTTGAACTAGTTTAGAGTCCCATCAACAGTGTAAAAGTGTTCCTATTTCTCTACATCCTCTTCAGCACCTGTTGTTACGTGACTTTTTAATGATCGCCATTCTAACTGGTGTGAGATGGTATCTCATTGCGGTTTTGATTTGCTTTTCTCTGATGGCCAGTGATGATGAGCATGTTTTCATGTGTCTGTTGGCTGCATAAATGTCATCTTTTGAGAAGTATCTGTTCACATCTTCACCCACTTGTTTATGGGATTGTTTTTTTCTTGTAAATTTGTTTGAGTTCCTTGTAGATTCTGCATATTAGCCCCTTGTCAGATGAGTAGAATGCAAAAATTTTCTCCCATTCTGTAGGTTGCCCATTCACTCTGATGGTAGTTTCTTTTGCTGTGCAGAAGCTCTTTAGTTTAATGAGATCCCATTTTCACTTTTGGCTTTTGTTGCCATTGCTTTTGGTGTTTTAGTCATGAAGTCCTTGCCCATGCCTCTGTCCTGAATGATATTGCCTAGATTTTCTTCTACGGTTTTTATGGTATTAGGTCTAACATTTAAGTCTTTAATCCATCTTGAATTAATTTTCATATAAGGTGTAAGGAAGGGATCCAGTTTCAGCTTTCTACATATGGCTAGCCAGTTATCCCAGAACCATTTGTTAAATAGGGAATCCTTTCCCCATTTCTTGTTTTTGTCAGGTTTGTCAAAGATGAGATAGTTGTAGATATGTGGTATTATTTCTGAGGGCTCTGTTCTGTTCCATTGGTCTATATCTCTGTTTTGGTACCAGTACCATGCCATTTTGGTTACTGCAGCCTTATAGTATAGTTTGAAGTCAGGTAACGTGATGCCTCCAGCATTGTTCTTTTGGCTTAGGATTGACTTGGCAATGCAGGCTCTTTTTTGGTTCCATATGAACTTTAAAGCAGTTTTTTCCAATTCTGTGAAGAAACTCATTGGTAGCTTGATGGGGATGGCATTGAATCTGTAAATTACCTTGGGCAGTATGGCCATTTTCACGATATTGATTCTTCCTATCCATGAGCATGGAATGTTCTTCCATTTGTTTGTATCCTTTTTTATTTCATTCAGCAGTGGTTTTTCATTCTCCTTGAAGAGGTCCTTCACATCCTTTGTAAGTTGGATTCCTAGGTATTTTATTCTCTTTGACGCAATTGTGAAAGGGAGTTCACTCATGATTTGGCTCTCTGTCTGTTATTGGTGTATAAGAACGCTTGTGATTTTTGCACATTGATTTTGTATCTTGAGACTTTGCTGAAGTTGCTTATCAGCTTAAGGATGTTTTGGGCTGAGCAGATGGGGTTTTCTAGATATACAATAATGTCATCTGCAAACAGGGACAATTTGACTTCCTCTTTTCCTAATTGAATACCCTTTATTTCTTTCTCCTACCTGATTGCCCTGGCTAGAACTTCCTACACTATGCTGAATAGCAGTGGTGAGAGAGGGCATCCCTGTCTTGTGCCAGTTTTCAAAGGGAATGCTTCCAGTTTTTGCCCATTCAGTATGATATTGGTTGTGGGTTTGTCATAAATAGCTCTTATTATTTTGAGATACGTTCCATCAATACCGAATTTATTGAGAGTTTTTAACATGATGGGCTGTTGAATTTTGTCAAAGGACCTTTCTGCATCTATTGAGATAATCATGTGGTTTTTGTCATTGGTTCTGTTTATATGCTGGATTATGTTTATTGATTTGCATATGTTGAACCAGCCTTGCATCCCAGGGATGAAGCCCACTTGATCATGGTGGATAAGCTTTTTGATGTGTTGCTGGATTTGGCTTGCCAGTATTTTATTGAGGATTTTTGCATCGATGTTCATCAGGGATACTAGTCTAAAATTCTCTTTTTTTGTTGTGTCTCTGCCAGGCTTTGGTATCAGGGTGATTCTGGCCTCATAAAATGAGTTAGGGAGGATTCCCTCTTTCTCTGTTGTTTGGCATAGTTTCAGAAGGAACGGCACCAGCTCCTCCTTGTACCTCTGGTAGAATTCAGCTGTGAATCCGTCTGGTCTTGGACTTTTTTTTGGTTGGTAAGCTATTAATTATTGCCTCAATTTCAGAGCCTGCTATTGGTCTATTCAGAGATTCAACTTCTTCCTGGATTAGTCTTGGAGGGTGTATGTGTCGAGGAATTTATCCATTTCTTCTAGATTTTCTAGTTTATTTGCATAGAGGCATTTATAGTATTCTCTGATGGTAGTTTGTATTTCTGTGGGGTCGGTGGTGATATCCCCTTTATCATTTTTTATTGCGTCGATTTGATTCTTCTCTCTTTTCTTCTTTATTAGTCTTGCTAGCGGTCTATCAATTTTGTTGATCTTTTCAAAAAACCAACTCCTGGATTCATTGATTTTTTTGGAGGGTTTTTTGTGTCTCTATCTCCTTCAGTTCTGCTCTGATCTTAGTTATTTCTTGCCTTCTGCTGGCTTTTGAATGTGTTTGCTCTTGCTTCTCTAGTTCTTCTAATTGTGATATTAGGGTGTCAATTTTAGATTTTTCCTGCTTTCTCTTGTGGGCATTTAGTGCTATAAATTTCCCTCTACACACTGCTTTAAATGTGTCCCAGAGATTCTGGTACATTGTGTCTTTGTTCTCATTGGTTTCAAAGAACATCTTTATTTCTGCCTTCATTTCATTATGTACCCAGTAGTCATTCAGGAGGAGGTTGTTCAGTTTCCATGTAGTTGAGCGGTTTTGATTGAGTTTCTTAATCCTGAGTTCTAGTTTGATTGCACTGTGGTCTGAGAGACAGTTGGTTAAAATTTCTGTTTTACATTTGCTGAGGAGTGCTTTACCACCACTTATGTAGTCAATATTGGAATAGGTGCAATGTGGTGCTGAGAAGAATGTATATTCTGTTGATTTGGGGTGGAGAGTTCTGTAGATGTCTATTAGGTCCGCTTGGTGCAGAGTTGAGTTCAATTCCTGGATATCCTTGTTAACTTTCTATCTCATTGATCTGTCTAATGTTGACAGTGGGGTGTTAAAGTCTCCCATTATTATTGTGTGGGAGTCTAAGTCTTTTTGTAGATCTTTAAAGACTTACTTTAAAAATTTGGGTGCTCTTTTATTGGGTGCATATATATTTAGGATAGATAGCTCTTCTCGTTGAATTGATCCCTTTACCATTATGTAATGGCCTTCTTTGTCTCTTTTGGTCTCTGTTAGTTTAAAGTCTGTTTTATCAGAAACTAGTATTGCAACCCCTGCCTTTTTTTGTTTTCCATTTTCCTGGTAGATCTTCCTCCATCCCTTCATTTTGAGCCTATGTGTGTCTGTGCACATAAGATGGGTTTCCTGAATACAGCACACTGATGGGTCTTGACTATCCAATTTGCCAGTCTGTGTCTTTTAATTGGAGCATTTAGCCCACTTACATTTAAGGTTAATATTGTTATGTGTGAATTTGATCCTGACATTATGATATTAACTGGTTATTTTGCTCGTTAGTTGATGCAGTTTCTTCTTAGCATCGATTGTCTTTACATTTGGCATGTTTTTTACAGTGGCTGGTACTGGTTTTCCTTTCCATGTTTAGTGCTTCCTTCACGAGCTCTTGTAGGGCAGGCCTGGTGGTGACAAAATCTCTTAGCATTTGCTTGTCTGTAAAGGATTTTATTTCTCCTTCACTTATGAAACTTAGTTTGGCTGCATACGAAATTCTGGGTTGAAAATTCTTTTCTTTAAGAATATTGAATATTGGTCCCCACTCTCTTTTGGCTTTTAGAGCTTCTGCTGAGAGATCAACTGTTAGTCTGATGGGCTTCGTTTTGAGGGTAACCCAACCTTTCTCTCTGGCTGCCCTTAACATTTTTTCCGTCATTTCAACTTTGGTGAATCTGACAATTATATGTGTTGGAGTTGCTCTTCTTGAGGAGTATCTTTGTGGCATTCTCTGTATTTCCTGAATTTGAATGTTGGCCTGCCTTGCTAGGTTGGGAAGTTCTCCTGGATAATATCCTAAAGAGTGTTTTCTAACTTGGTTCCATTCTCCCCATCACTTTCAGATACATCAATCAGATGTAGATTTGGTCTTTCACATAGTCCCATATTTCTTGGAGGCTTTGTTCATTTCTTTGTATTCTTTTTTCTCTAAGCTTCTCTTCTCACTTCATTTCATTCATTTGATCTTCCGTCTCTCTGATACCCTTTCTTCCAGTTGATCGAATCGGCTACTGAAGCTTGTGCATTCATCATGTAGTTCTTGTGCCATAGTTTTCAGCTCCATCAGGTCCTTTAAGGACTTCTCTGCATTGGTTAATCTGGTTAGCCATTCATCTAATCTTTTTTCAAGATTTTTAACTTCTTTTTCATGCGTTCGAACTTCCTCCTTTAGCTCAGAGAATTTGATCATCTGAAGCCTTCTTCTCTCAACCCATCAAAGTCATTCTCCGTCCAGCTTTATTCCATTACTGGTGAGGAGCTACGTTCCTTTGGAGGAGGAGAGGCACTCTGATTTTTCTAATTTTCAGTTTTTCCGCTCTGTTTTTCCCCCATCTTTGTGGTTTTATCTACCTTTGTTCTTTGATGATGGTGAGGTACAGATGGGGTTTTGGTGTGGATGTCCTTTCTGTTAGTTTTCCTTCTAACAGTCAGGACCCTCAGCTGCAATTGGAGTTTGCTGGACGTCCACTCTAGACCCTGTTTGCCTAGGTGTCAGCTGTGGAGGCTGCAGAACAGCGAATGTTGCTGAACAGAAAATGTTTCTGCCTGATCCTTCCTCTGGAAGTTTTGTCTCAGAGGAGTAGCCGGCTGTGTGAAGTGTTAGTCTGCCCCTACTGGGGAGGTGCCTCCCAGTTATGCTACTTAGGGGTCAGGGACCCACTTGAGGAGGCAGTCTGTCTGTTCTCAGATCTCAAGCTCCATGCGGGGAGAACCACTACTCTCTTCAAAGCTGTCAGACAGGGACATTTAAATCTGGGGAGGTTTCTGCTGCCTTTCATTCGGCTATGCCCTGCCCCCAGAGGTGGAGTCTGCAGAGGCAGGCAGGTCTCCTTGAGCTGTGGTGGGCTCCACCCAGTTGGAGCTTCCGGACACTTTGTTTCCCTGCTTAAGCCTCAGCAGTGGTGGACGCCCCTCCCCCAGCCTCGCTGCCACCTTGCAGTTGGATCTCAGACTGCTGTATAGCAATGAGTGAGGCTCCATGGGCGTGGAACCCTCCGAGCCAGGCGCGGGATACAATCTCCTGGTGTGCCCTTTGCTAAGACCATTGGAAAAGTGCAGTTTTAGGGTGGGAGTGATCCGATTTTCCAGGTGCTGTCTGTCACCATTTTGCTTGGCTAGGAAAGGGAATTCCCTGACCCCTTGCATTTCCTGGGTGAGGCGATGCCTCACCCTGCTTGGACTCACTCTCGGTGCACTGCACCCACTGTCCTGCACCCACTGTCTGATAAGCCCCAGTGAGATGAACCTGGTACCTCAGTTGGAAATGCAGAAATCACCCATTTTCTGCGACGCTCACGCTGGGAGCTGCAGACTGGAGGTGTTTCTATTCAGCCATCTTTGGAATAAAACTTCTATTTAACATATAAAGTATTTATGTCCATTGTGAAGGATTTTTAAGAGGAAAGTAATGTACCACAGGAAAAAGAGGGATTGGGTGGCATTCAATGATTCATTTTCTAATCTTCACTCTGCTGAGTGTTTAGCTGTCTGACCCTGCAGATCTCTGGCTGTTATTACCTCAGGTATAAAATCAATTTGTTAGATTACCACAGGCGCCTATGAGACAGGGTTCTGGGCCACGTTACTGAGAGAACAAATAGAGACAGACATATTTTGATTATTTTTTGTACATAGCTCACCCTCTTGCTTTCACACAGATTCTTCTAATGTCTTTATATCATGGCCTTAACATGTAATACACATGTCATTGTGTATTTTAAAATGAGCTGAAAATACACAAAATTGAGAGGATGTGGACTACAAACTGTTATTCTTAATGCCCATTTAACTTTGCTTCTGGCCAGTCTAGCACTTGTCAATTTTCAAACAAAAAAGAAATATATGATAGATAACACTGCTGGAATTTTCAATCACATTGACAGTTAATATAGAACAATATATCTGGGGGATGAAGAAGAGGAAGTTTTGAAGAATTTGTTTAAATATAATAGCTTTTACATTTCATGAACAATTTTTAAAATCTCTCAGATATGAAGCTCATTGAATTTGGAGATTTTGCGGCTGACTCTCATACCCCATCCCTTACATTCTCCTTGTGGGGTGGTGAAGAAACATTGATTATTCACAATATTTTAGGCTCAGAACTACATGGTCAATTGTAAACTTTTCTGTCATTCCATATCAGAATGTTTTGAAATGTCCACAAACCTTTTTCCTAATGAAATCTCACCTGAAACCCAACATATAAGAGAGACAAAAGCTGAGCTGTCCTCTTTTTATAAGAAAGGAATGGACAACAATCCTGTCTCCTTGTTCTGTTCCATACCTGCAGAGACCTCCACAATCCTTACATGCCACCAAAGTGGACATCAGTGGTGTGGTGTTCTCAAAGATCTGGGGCCATGGATTTATGGCTACCACCAGTCAGTCCACACTGATTTATCCAATATATATTATTGAACACCTACTATGTGTCAGGCACTATTTTAAATGCTGGAGATAGAGCAGTGAATAAAACAAAACTAAAATTGCTGCTCTCTTGGTGTTCACCTTATACTATTGAAGATAATACATAAAAATAAATATAACAAATAAATTTAAAAATAAATAAATAAATAACTATATATGTAAATTAGTAGTGAATTCTAAAGGGAAAACAATAAAGCAGAGAATTGAGTTTCATAAAAAGTGTTTTGCCAGCATAGGGGATGGAAATTTTAAACTGGATAGTGAAGGAAGACCTCTTGGAGAAGGTAATGTTTCCATAAAACTTCTGAAGTGAGGATGGGAGTGGATATCTAAAAGAAGGCCAGTCAAGATGGAAACAACAATAGTTCAAAGGCCCTGAGGCAAGAACATTCCTGGATGAAGCACAGCAAGCAGAACAGTGTAGCTGAGAAAGCAGAGTAGTGAGGGATGGGCTCCATCTCTCAATGGCTTTGGTTGAATTACATAAAATAGCTGATATTTGACAATTCTTCACCTACCAGATAGCATTGCAGTATGGCTCAACCTAAAACTTGCAAGGAATGCCTAGAACAATATGAGTGGATTATTTACAGTATGTGAGAGCAGGGACTAGGGACACTTGACAAACAATTCCTTCCCAACAGCTAGCCTACTCTTAAAATCTCTAGAACAGCTCCTCTGTCCACAGTCAATCAAAACATGTGAAGTGGCCTCAAGAATGCAGAAGACAGAGTTCTAGACTAAGTTGCCTGAGTTCTATCCTGATGTAATCATATCATATAGATTCTGACCAACAGCTTATGCAGCTGTAGGTTGGCAATAATATGTACTTCCCAATCTCATCAAGTTTTATGAAATAACTCAAGATAGTGAATTTATTTAGTCATATCTCTAGTGACATTAGATTAGAATTCTTCTCCCTCAACTGCCACCTAGCCCTACTAGAAGTTCATGAATAATGTCTTACCTTAAGATGCCATAACAAAACACTGCAGACTGAGTGGCTTAAACAACAGATGTTTATTTTCTCATAATTCTGGAGACTGGAAGTCCAAGGTCAGGGTGCCAACATGGTGGGTTCTGGTGAGGATCCTCTTCCAGGGGGGCTGCAGACAGCCGCCATCCCACTGTGTGCTCACTTGGCTTTTTCCTTGGTGCATGCTCCTGGGGAGAGAAAGAACAAGCTCTCTGTTGTCTCTTCTTTGAGGGCACTAATTCCAACAAAAAGACCCTGTAACTGAAAAGCAGGTTAGTTGCTCACCACATACAGAGTCCAATTAACAAGAGCGAGGTCTGGTCCAAAAATAAAGTGAATTTATTCCAAAGCTAGCTTGGGGGAAGGGACACAAATCATCCTGCCTTTAAATGTGCCATTTCACTTCTGGAGCATGAAAGCTTGGTGTTGATTCTCCTTCAGTAGTGAAGGAGCAAGCAAGGATAGGTCCTTCCTGTTGGCTTAGTGCCCACTACTAGGGATAAAGGATGAGATGGCACCTTCCCTCGGTGAAGTGGTGCTAAAAAGTGGGTCTGCTGGTATGGGATATTGCCTCCCAGGCAGGATTTGGCAGGATCACTTCACCCACTCCTCTATGGGAGGGTGAGAGTTCACAGGCAGTCCCCTGGAGGTGAGAGTTCCATGGGGCACATTTTGGTCTGCAAACTAAGTCAAGGAGACCCATCTCATATTAATATAGTTAAAATGAATTCTGTCTGTAGGGAATGCACTAAGAGGGGAGGTGAAATATTACCTTTCTAGCTGGCTACAGAAAGAAGCAGGTCAGGGAAGAGGGGAAAAGAAGAAAAGAGAATGCTGAAGAAAGACAATACCTTAAAATTTGGGTAACTATTTCCTATGAAAAATAGATACCTTCGTTACAACTCACTTCCTATGTGACTTCTGTATCTACTATTCTCCTGCCCAGAATCTCGGAATTTATCAACTTGGTGGATTAGCATTTATCATATGACTTGTGTATTATAGTTCAGTCCATACTGTACAAGTGTAATATAATGCCAGTATTGTTAAGGGGAGGCAAAAAGCTCATCTTTCTTTGGTTGTTATATGGATTTGTCTGAAGTTCCATCAAGAACTTTCTAGCTCCATAAACAAAGACTGATTATGATATCAAGAGACCCTTTGGTGCCTCCCTCAGCCTCCAAAGTTTTCCTGCACTGCACCACCAGAACCTCCTCTCAGCTCCTTCCATAGCTCCCTTCTGTTGGGAATAGGTTACTTCTAGGAGCATGAGAAGAAAGAGAGCACCCAAAGCGATCCAGAGAAAGCCAGCCTGTGCTGACATTATCAGGAGCATACCAGTTAGTTGGGCCTCACATCACACCCATGAGAACATACTCTGACTAGCATAATCACAACAGGAAGAAAATGAAGTGCTTCACAGAATCCTAAGGAAAGGCAAGAACTAGGACAGCTATGAGGGTCTGGGGAGCAGCATCCCAGGAAGGGTCTCTTTATGAGGTCTCTGGCCTCTAAATGGCTCAGCTCCAACAATTTTCTACCTTGGAATCACTCTTTCTGAATTTAAAAAAATCTAATAACATTTCTCAATAAGTGGGTCCCTAGTCATTGAAACCATGTGTGTCTTAGTGATGAAGGAAAAGGAGTATGAGTCTAAAATCAAACTCCCAGAAGGACTCTGTTGGTCTTGCTTGAGTCCCTATCCATCATTGTAGAGAGGACTGGGGCATCTTGCGTGATTGTTTCATCCAGACCACACAGAAAGAAGAGTGATCTATGGGCAACTAGGATCTTATTGCAAAAGAAGAGGGCAGGCAAAAAATACTATGACGAGTCAGGCAGAAACCTAAGTCTTGACCATTTTACTCAGTTCCTTGCCAAAAACTCTACCTTCTACCAGTTTGGCCCAATACATGTCCTTGTTTATAATTTTGACCCATCCTTGGAAAAAGTATGAAAGGGGAGCATTAAGGCTAATAATGTGTCACATTTTGTTCTTTTTCCTGTAAGCCCCAGTGTTTGTGTAGGGGGATGCGGGGATGGTCAATCAAAAAGCTATGCCTAGTTATTTTAAATCTTGACACTGATTCTGTGTATCTGCTGGAATCAATGGAATAAGGTAGAACTCTTCTTGGTTTAAAAATATGTTTTTGTATTGTCTTAGAAGCCTATCAAATGAGTTAGGACTAAATATTAATTATATTTATCCAAAAGCCATACTGTACACAGCCTAAGACAAGACTCTATCCCATTTCCACATGTAAAAGGGTTAAGTGATATGGACCAAGCACGAAGATGATTCAGAAAATACAACCTCAATAATATAAATGTTCGAATTTTATATTTTCCAAAATGCCTAAAATTTTAATAATATGAAATTCTTCACATTATAAATTTAATTTTTTTCTAAAGTAAACTTCTTCTCTATTGATCCACAGGAAATAAAAATCTTAAAATATATATGAAAGCATATCTCTTCCCCCAGGTCCTTGTACTTCCTATTCTGCTCCATTACATCCAGAAACATTTAGCCTACGTACCTAACTATAAAACAGAATCTACCTTCAAAAGATAAAGGTAAAAACATCTGCCAGAAATGATATGCTCCTTCAGATTTCCAAGAACTGTGACTTTTCTAACCTCAAGTCTTCCATGACCCATTTCCTCAAGTTCTAGAGTCAACAGAAAATATAAGTTTATCACAGCAGCAGCTCTACTACTGTAAAATTTAATAAACCCAAGCAAATCCCTAGAACTAGGCTATATGTGAAGGCTAGAAAAATTTACAATTCGCAAATCAACTCACATGGAAAATCTTTCCTCAAACAAAAGCACATATTACAATGTAGTTTCACATTGGTGTTAAAAGCCATAGGCCATAAGGAAGTAAATATAGTGTTATCTATAGACAGGTGGTAACACAAAAAAAAAAAATAGAAAAAAAGAAAAAGCACTATGGTTTCAGTTTATCAGTGTGCAGCCTAGTTTCTAACATATGCCAACTTCAAATTCAGTTGGGACTTCTTAGCCTCTATAATCACATTAGTCAATTACTGTCTTTTAGATACACACACACATATATACACACACATATATATACACACACATTGCATATATATACATTACATATTACATATATAATATACATAATGCATATTATATGTGTACATCTATGTGTTTATATATTATATTTGTATATACATATATACATATAACATACTATGTATGATAAAATATAATACATGTATATTAAATACACATAAAATATACATATGTGTCTATATGTAACATGTTTGTACATATACACATTACATATTACATATGTGTATTTATATATTACTATATGTATATATGTATGTTACATATGCATTATATGTGTATGCACATATGTTATATATTACATATTACATAATTTCCTATTGGTTGTATTTCTCTGAAGAGCTCTGACTAATACAATTCCAGTACAGTGCATCGCAATGCATAGAAGAAAAAGAAAGTTTACATCTTATTTTCAGGATATCCTTTGAAGATACCCTATATTTTGTTTGACATTTCAGTCTCGGCAGCATATTGAATGGTTAGATAGCCTCAGAGAACCTTTTATAATGATTTCTATGTCATTTCTCACCAGAGCACTGCCTCTAAAATCATCAACGACTTTACAGAATTCAGAGCCTTTCAAAATTGAGGAGAGGCAACAGTGGCAACAATGCTGGCAATAGTGCCCGCTTGGGACCGAAACACTGCTGAGTTAATTTACATAAACCCTAATGGGCAGAATAAAGTCAAAAGGCTCTAATAATGAAGAAAAATATAATGTAGACTTGGTTTTCTATTTTGGAGTGTGTGCAGAGGGGGCAGGAAGGAGGGTTATTCATAACACTTTTGGCATTTCAAGGATTTGTTAAATGTAATATAAAATGAAAAGGCAAAATCAAATATTATTTGTTGAACTGTGGAATATGGATCTAAGTTCGACATCTGGAAGCAAAGTGAGGACAGCTGATTCAGAGACAGAAGAAAGCTTTTGAAAGTTAAAACCCAATATTTTGTTTAGGGCCATTCTACTCATTTAAGTCACTCCAATTTTAAGGAGTTAAATGTCTTTAAAAGGGTATGGGAAAAACATTCAAGGCCTTGGCCTCCTTACCCCTTTCTAATGACTTTGCATAAATATTCACTGTAAACTATAGAACTCAGGATAGAAGAGGTGCTAAAAATTGCTTATTAAAATGAATACTCTTCTACATTGCCAGGTCATAAGTGTGGTTGTTAAAATGCTAATTGTGTTTGCCTCTAATTTCTAACACGATGAATGATTTTTTTTACTGCTTCTTCATACTTTTCTGTATATTCCAAAATTTTTTATGTTGAGCATGTAAAAGGAAAAACAGATAAATACATAATAAAAAATACATACATCACAGTAAAGTTTAACCTTTAAGATTCCTCTCTTATTATTCTGAATAATCTTTGGTTGTATTTTCAAAAGTAATTTCAAAAAATAAATGTAGACTCAGGTAAAGAGACACTTAATTCAAAAGACTGCAACCTCTCATACCCGTTAGGATGACTATTATCAAAATAAATAAATAAATAACAAGAATTGGCAAGGCTGTGAGGAAACTGGAATCTTTCTGCACTATTGGTAGGAATGTCAAGTGGTACAGCTACTGTGCAAAACAAATTAAAAGTAATTTGTTACTATCTGTTGCCTCTCCTCAATTTTGAAAGGCTCTGAATTCTGTAAAGTCATTGATGATTTTAGAGGCAGTGCTCTGGTGAGAAAGGACATAGAAATCATTATAAAAGGTTATCTGAGGCTATCTAACCATTCAATATGCTGCCAAGACTGAAAGGTCAAACAAAATCAAAAAATTAAAAGTAAAATTATCATATAATCCAGCAATTCCACTTATGAGTATATATCAAAAAGAATTGAAAGCTGTCTTAAAGAGATATTTACACATTTGTGTTTATAGTAGCATTATTCACAATAGCCAAAAGGCGAAAGCAACCCAAGGGTCCATCATCTGTTCAGCCTTAAAAAGGAAGTGAATTCTGGCACATGCTATAACATAATTGAACTTTGAGGACATTGTGCTAAGTGAAATAAGCCAGTCACAGAAAGACAAATACTGTATGATTTCATTTACATGAGATACATAGAGTAGTCAAAATCATAGAGACAGAAAGTAAAATGGCAGTTGCCAGGGGCCGGGGTAGGGGAGGAAATGGGGAATTATTATTTTATCGAGCTTCAGTTTTGCAAGATAAAAAAGTTCTGGATTGCAAGATAATGTAAATATAAATACTATGGAACTGCACACTTCAAAATGATTAAGAGGGTAAATGTTATGTTTATTTTACCATACTCAAAAATAAATCTTTTTAAAAAGAAAGGATTATTGCAATGGGGGGAGGAAACCACTGCAACAGGGAGAAAACTCCAACTAAAGATTTGCAAGAGTCTCAAAGGTTAGGCAAAAAAGGGGGGAATTTTCTTTTCTAGGGAGGAGTAAACAAGGCTAGAAAGAACTCAGCACAGGAGAATGGGATGGGCAGGCTTTGTGATCAGACAGTTGACAGAATCTTGCAATCTGCAGGTTCTCAGAAGAGGTTATTCAGGAGGGGTTGGTCCGGTCCACGTTCCAAGGCTGGCTGGGGCTGAAGGAGGATCAAAGGTCAGAGATTGTAGGAAGAGAAGAAGTCAGACTAAAGTTTGGTGAAGTCACTTTAGCTGGCATCTTATCCAGATTGGTCAGTGAAGACAAACATGTCAGCTAATCATTTATGCAGTAAAGAAGGAGCATTTGGAGGGTGTATGTATGGCCTTGTTGCAGAAAAACAAGGGGATTATGGGGAGTCTTATCCAAGTTACATGTTTGTAATAAGCTGTTTCCAAGAGCACACAGGATGTGTGTGGGAGGATTTCTTAATTGTTCCTGTTTTCTAGGAGCACTGGGCTCAGTTAAGGTCCAATATGGTCAATGACATGGTGTAAAAAGACAGAAGCACAGATAGAGTGGGGTCAGGCAGATCAATGCCAGAACTCTAAGACCTTCCTCAAATGCTAGTTCTGTGCCTCAGTTTACCCTTACCTAAAATCAGTTATAGCTATCAAGTGAATGAAGATGCTGGCATGACTCAAACAGAGGTCTATGAAAGTTCTTAAAAAGAGGTCTGTGAAATGTCTTTAAAATAATAAAATACTATAATGGCATTAGGCATTATTATGAAATGCAAGCCTACTGCTTGATAGAAATGAGAGAGGGTTGAAAAAGCTTATCTTTTACATATTTAAGGGACAAAAAGTAGTATTTAAATTATAGGGAAATACCTGACAATGTATACTTGACAGCCAAATTGCATGCTAGAAAGTATAAATCCTACAAAAATCCAAGAGTGGGAGTTCTATGAGGACAGAATAGCAAGCAAATGTTCCTGAGGAAAGAGGTGCTCACTGGGGCCTAGATGAAAGGTGATATTTGCTGGAGTGGAGGCAAGCATGGAAAAAATATTGGTAATATCCACAGGTCATAGAATGGCTGGCTATCTGCTAGGGACCTATATTACTATGCTAGTGCTGCTATACCAAATACCACAGACTGGGTGGCTTAAACAACGAAATTTTTCTCATAGTTCTGTAAGCTAAAGCCCAAGACCCAGGTCCCAACAGTGTTGTTTACTGGTGAGGCCTTTCTTTCCAGCTTGCAGATGGCTGCCTTCCTGCTGAGTCCTCACACGGCCTCTCCTCTGTGCATGCATACTTCCGGTGTCTCTTTCTCTTCTTATAAGAACACCAGTCCTGTTAAATTTGGGCCCCACCCTTATGACCTCATGTAACCTTAATTGTCTCTTTAAAGGCCCTGTCTCCAAATACTGCTACATTGGGGGTTAGGGCTTCAACATGAATTTGTGGGGGACACAACTCAGCTCATTACAGGATCCCTAGCAAATAAGGTTAATAAGTAGGGATGAAGTCAATATGGGAATGGCATAAAAATGAGGTTTCTGGGAAATGACTTTGGTATACTCATCACAACTGTCCATTTAAGACATCTCGACCTGGAATGCCCTATTCTACATAGTCAGTTCATTGGGCCCATATGCCTATATCCCTTTAATGAGTGAGTGAAGAGGGGAAAACAAATACAGTACCATTGAAAAGTCAAAGTCCACTTCCCAAACAGTTTTGTCCTTTCCTTTTGGGAAAGCCTGAAGGAATCTATCCATGTGGTAATTCTGAATGTGCTGCTGAAACTCTAGAGAAGATAGAAAGGGAAGGTTTTCTGCACTTTGAAATGCCTACAAGGGGAAGATGAATATATACCAAAGACAGCCATTTGACCTAGATGTAGCAACAGTCTACCATTGAATTCATCGTTGTGCACCAGCCATTTACCATCTTGACTGGAGGAAAAACTGCCTGTTCAGACAGGGGAACTAGCAATGTCTTGCTATTTTTCTGATTTGTTATTCTCACTCGGGGGAAAAAAACGGTTTTCAAATATATTGATTATACTGAACCTTGACTTTAGAAATATCCAAAAAAGGAACTTTAAAAATATAAAATGAGGAGCTTGCCTATAGTTTTCGGAAGGAAACAATAGTATGCTACAAAATGGCTCTGATGTCCCAGGAAAGATAGTACCTGCTTGTGTAAACATATGTTTATTGATCTCTTTTTTGAATCCTTCATTCCCCAAGATTCTTGTACTCATTAAGACAGTGGTTCTCTACCATGGGCAATTTGGACACCCAGGGATATCTGGCAAATATCTTGGACTTTTGGCTATGTCTGGGGACTGGGGTTGCTATTGGCAAGTAGTGGGTAGAGATCAGGGATAAAGCTTGAACATCTCCCAATGCACAGAGCAACCCTCCACAACAAAGAATTGTCTAGCCCAAAACGTCAACACTGCCAAGGTTGACAAACTCCGGAGTTTGAAAACAGAAAAAAAATCTAGGGACAAATGACTGACCCAGAAAACCTGCCCTCTGGACAGTGCCTTTGCAGGGCAGCTGGTGAGCCTCTCACCACTTCCTGGTTCCCTTGGAAGTTCTAAGTAAATAAAGAATTGAGCAAGCCAGATAAAGTACAGTTTCATAATACAAAGTACAAAGCTCTGTAAAGCTAGTTTGGACAATGCTATGAGGCACTGAGGCCAAATGTGAGCTTCCTCCCTCCTCACTGGGAGGCAGCTGCCACATACAACAGGCCCAACCTAGCTTACCTTCTGGGGAGCTGAAACAGCCACGTACCGCACTTAAGTACTACTTCAATACTGCTAACTTGTGGGAAGTAGAGCTGTTTGCACTCTACGGAAATGCAGTATATGGATGAAAAAGCATTGCCCCCAATCATTAAATCCCATAAATGTCAGAAGCCTTGTTTGCACAGGAATAGCATGGCAGTTGAATATATTCAGTGGTGCAAGGTAGGTGTTTGTGGTTCTCCCAATTCACAATACAACTGTTTCTTTAACTCTATCTCCTACCATTCTCTCTCTCACTCATTCTAACTCCTGCCACATTGGTCCACTTGCTATTCCTCCAACATGTCAGGCATGCTTCAAGCATATCAGCACGCACTTTGGCACTTAGAAGTCCTCTGTTAAAATGCTCTTCACCCAGAAATCCCTTACTTCATTCAGGTCTCTGCTTAAAGGATCCTCACCGACCACCCACTGTAGCACCTGCTACCCCCACAATTCACTAGGCGTTTTCACCTTCCTTTTCTCATGGCATTCCATCCCCTGCTGTTTCACATACCTGTTTGCTTCTCATCTCTCTCCCTCTCCACACCAGAATAGAGGCTCCATGACAGTGGGGACCTTGTCTAATTTCAGTGCCTAGAATATTATCTGGATATCATAGGCACTCATTAGAAGTTTGTTAAATAAATATTCTCAATGCCTTTTTATGTTCTTGCTCTCTCTCCATTTTCCTTCCATTAGTTTTTCCTAAACTCTGAAACTTATTTTCTGATTTTAAATTATCCATTTTTATTTCTTTGTCTAAATATTAAACCAGATACTGTTACTAACCACTTTGTCAGCCCTTGGAGCTAATAAAATGTTTGCTGAATTTTCAATAAACAAGTACTGAACAGCTGCTATAAGTCACAGTTTTGGATGACATGGGTAACAACACAACAAACAGAAGGGAGCATGGACTTGCCCTGTGGAAGAAAAGCCAGAGAGAGCCAGCATTCATACCAACACTTTAATGGAAGGACCCATGAGATCCGCACCATGATCAAGAACAGGGTTGTGTGAGGTCACAGAGAGGCCGATGATTCTGCCTCTGGAGATGATGAAAAGCTTCCTGGAAGAACTGATGTTTGAAAAGAAAACAAAAAAAACAAAGAAAACTTAGAAAACAGGCAGAATCCGGGAGAAAAACAGTCCAGGTAGAATTATAAGAAAATCAATGGCAGATGTATCAGCCTGAAAGTGTCCGATGACAGGGTAGATAGGGGATGAAATGGATTAACCAGCCTCTCAGTGAATCCACTGTATTATGATGAGATAACTCCAAGCCTTCATGACAGTTCAGCTGCACTAATAGTGACTGCACTGATGTCATTAACAAAACTCACATTAACAATATTAATTGCAGCAATGTCATTAACAAAAGTCACCTTTAGGGTGAAAAATGATGAGTTTGGTCTCTGTCATTTTGTGTTTGAGATTCCAGAATGGGCCCCGTGGTGTGGTGGAACTGTTCCTGGCTGTGGAGCTTCATGGCTCGGCTCTGGAACCCTCCTAGAGATTCTGTGAGCCAAACAATATCATTGGTCACATTATTTCTCCTCAGAGAGTAGCAGAGTGGATTATGTGGTTTACCAGTAGACTCCTGACCAATATGAAGGCCATCAAACAAAAGTCTTTCCACTTTATTTCTTATATACTTCAACTAATTCTATTAAGTTGGACCATATAAAATGGCCATTTTACAGGTCAAAAATAGTTAAATACAGGCAATTTTATGTCAGTGCTGTTGTGATAAGCCCATGCTCTGGAATCAAAGAAACCTGGGTTTAATACTGGCTCAGAATTTATTAAGTATGTAATTTAAGTCTCCAAGCCTCAGTTTCCTATGCTATGAAATAGCAACAATGATCTGAGTGTTTTATGGATGTTGTAAGGATTAAACGAAAGACACATGTGAAGCACTTAGCACAATGCCAGGCACATCTCATCTTTCTTCCCTCCTATTACAGAGAATAGCATTTCCTTACCCATCTTCGAGATTGCTTTTGTCTTTCCCTTCTCCTTTCATGATCATTATTTCCCTGGTATTCCCTCCCTCCGACACTGTCAACTGCTTCTCCCCACTCTCTGCAATCACGCTCAGGTCTTCAATATCAGGACAAAACTTGACTCCATTGGCTCCTCCTGCCACACTGCTGTTTTATGAGTGTACAATTTATAATCTCTGCTTCTGCTTCCTCAAGGTCCACTCTCCTTGAAGGAGAATAACTGCCCCTGTAATTCTACTGAAATGGCCACTCAAATATTACCAGTGACTGCTAAATGAACAAATTTAGTGATCCTTTCTCAATTGTAGTCCCTTTGGATCTCTTTGAATCATTTAAGCTGATTCCCACCTACTCTGTCATAAAATCTCTCAAGACATTAAGACTTGAAATCATCTTCGATGGCTCTTCCATGCCTACATCAGGGCAATCACCAACTCACATTGCTCTTCCTTCCCAATGGTCCCTCATATCTTGGTCTCCATATTTCTACGACACTTTCTCCATTTAAATATGTGAATCAGACTTTGCATATTTCTAAAATTTGTCATCAAGGGAAGAGCATATATAAGTAAATAATTTTTTTCAGTTTTCAATTAAATGAGTGGAGAGAAGGGAAATTCCTAACTCAATGACAACAGGAATTGTTCAGACCAGCAGGGTTGGAGTTCTTGGAAAGTAGTTATATTGAAGAAATTGTTGCATTTAATTAAAAGTAGGCAAAGCTAATCTATCTAATTCAGGATCCATGCCTGTGAATCTTTGGGCATATGCCTGACCATCAGAAACTGCAGTGAGAGCATAAGGAAGGAGGGAAACTTTCAAGAAAAGGAGAAGTACCAAAGAGATGTGATTTACTGGCTTACCCTGCAGAAGCCTTACCAGTGCCATGCAAGAGGCCCCAGTATCTCCATGAAGCACATATTGAAAAATCAGTCCATGGGGCCTTATATAAGACTGAGAGTGGCCATTACCTTTTCTCTTTAAACTTACACTCACTAATGATCTCCTCTAAGTCTTACAATATAAGACACAGTTTGTCTGAAAACATGGTTTCCACGAAATCCTTAAACTAGATCGTCTTGTTATTAAATAAACTTCTTATCCTGAGTTTAAATTTGAACCTGTCTTTAATTGAAGCTGACATTATCACCAAAGGAAAATTTTAGTAGATCTGACTGCACAGCTCTCTAAATTCCCAGTTAAACTAAGTTCTTAAAAACATTTCTGTGTAAATATTTTCCAGAAAACAATTTGCACTTGGGTGAAATATTCAAGCATGTTGTATATTTTTAAGAGTCAATTTATCTGTTTGTAAGATAACACAATACTCAAGTGTTACTTATTTTCAATGCTTCCATTAAAAACATCTAGAAATATTTCAGCTTTATTTTCCTTGAACAAACCTGATAAATGTTATTACTACAAGTTGGCTTAGGGACATCTGTTTCAAAATCCATGGTATTTTAATTTGAAGATAATGTATTCAGACATGCTTTTGGTGACAATGGTTCTAATTAAGATGTGTTTTATCTTTTTTTAATATGAATGATCTCTCCTCATTCTATGATCTTTCCATTTTTCCTAATATAGCAGCAACAAATATTTTCTTCAATCTGCAAGATGGAAAGTTTTGTGAAGTCCTATACTTTTCTTCTTCCAGATAAAGTAGAATGTTTCATTCTCTTGAAAGATAATGAAATAAGAGCCAAGAGAACATGAGGGTAAAATCACCTTGTCAGGAATTACTGAAGGATACATAGAAAATGAAGAAAGAAAAACAGAAATAAACATTCAAATGAAAATAAATGGATCAAGCCAGACTGCAAAGAGAAGCAAATAGGTCTCTGAGGACAACAGCAAGGGAGCAAATGTTTAGAAAGTACACAAAACCCTCTGCTCAGCTGTTCTTACTTCAGCACACTTTTCACCATGTTCTCATAATTTACAGACTTCTTTAACTTATTTCATTAACATTCACTTTTCCTTATCACTAGAGCTCCATTCTGTCTTTCTTAGAAGACAAGTAAAATTGATAAATATTTGAGATGTCCCACCTATGGTGGGAAAGGGGTGGAGGCTGGGAGGAAGCCTGAGGAGTACACTAAGCTAGAAATGAGGAGGCCCATGTTTGGATGTCAGGCCTACTTCTTACTGTCAGTAGGATGCAAGTGTTTCTTTCCAAAAACTTAAGAAAAACGACACATAGTTATTATTCCCCACATGGCAATATGGAACAAATTAAGTTATAATAGCAAGTGATAGATGCTAAGACGATGTCGGTGTGGTGAGTGGGGTTCAGAGGACTGGGCATGAGTGTCCAAGAGATGTTAAACCAAACTCAAGACCCAGCATGTGATAAGTGTTCTCTAAATATTTGTTGAATGAGCAAATGAAGGAATGAGTGAATCTCTTGGTAGACAATGCCAGCCCAGCCAGTGGAATTCAGAAACAGAGGTTTGGCCAGGCTTGGTGGCTCATGCATGTAATCCCAGCATTTTGGGAGGCTGAAGTGGGCAGATCACCTGAGGTCAGGAGTTCAAGTCCAGCCTGGCCAACATGGTAAAACCTCGTCTCTACTAAAAATACAAAAATTAGTTGGGCATGGTGGCACGTGCTTGTAGTCCCAGCTACTCAGGAAGCTGAGGCAGGAGAATCGCTCGAGGCCAGGAGGTGGAGGTTGCAGTGAGCTGAGGTTACGCCATTGCACTCCAGTCTAAGTGACAAGAGCAAAACTTTGTCTCAAAAAGAAAGGAAGGGAGGGAGGGAGGGGAGGGAAGGGAAGGAAACGGAAGGGAAGGGAAGGGAAGGGAAGGGAAGGGGAAGGGACAGAGGCTTGAACTCTTTGTTATAAAATATTCTGAACAAAATGCAGACCCTGCAACATTATAGCATATCTTAGAAATATCTGTTAAATGAAGGAATTGACCCATCCAACTGAGGCAGCTACATAATTTGTGGGACTCAGTGAAAAATGAAAATGCAGAGACTTTTGCTCAAAAAAGCAAGAAAAAAGGTGCTTTTTTAAGGGTACTATTAAGTACTTTTAAGGGTACTGAACTATAAAGTTTTCTATTTAGGGTACTAAAATATAAAGTTTTTTCTTTTTTCTACAATCTCCCTTGTTCTCAACTTGTTATGGTGGTTTTTATTTGCTACTTAATGTCATTCTAAGAAAGCAAAACTTAAAATTTTACATTTTCAGCGTGACTTTTACCACTCATCTTTATATTTGAGAATGTCAGTTTTTTTTATTACTTTTTTTAATTTATTTATTTTTTATTATTATACTTTAAGTTCTAGGGTACATGTGCATAACGTGCAGGTTTATTTTATATGTATACTTGTGCCAATGTTGGTGTGCTGCACCCATCAACTCAATCAGCACCCATCAACTCGTCATTTACATCAGGTATAATTCCCAGTGCAATCCCTCCCCACTTCCCCTCCCCATTAGGCCCGATTGTGTGATGTTTGCTTCCCGAGTCCAAATTGATCTCATTGTTCAGTTCCCACCTATGAGGTGAGAACATGCGGTGTTTGGTTTTCTGTTCTTTGTGATGGTTTACCTTTAAGAATGATGGTTTCCAGCTGCATCATGTCCCTACAAACGACACAAACTCATGCTTTTATGGCTGCATGGTATTCCATGGTGTATGTAATGCCCATTTTCTTAATCAGTCTGTCACTGATGGTTATGTGTTGATTCCAAGTCTTTTTGCTATTGTGAATAGTGCATAATAAACATATGTGTGCATGTGTCTTTATAGCAGCATGATTTATAATCCCTTTGGGTATATCCCAATGGGATGGCTACAGGTCATATGGTACTTCTAGTTCTAGATCATGAGGAATCGCCATACTGTCTTCCATAATGGTTGAACTGGTTTACAATCCCACCAGCAGTGTAAAAGTGTTCCTATTTCTCCCACATCCTCTCAGCACCTGTTGTTTCCTGACTTTTGAATGATCACCATTCTAGCTAACTGGTGTGAGATGGTATCTCATTGTGGTTTTGATTTTGTGCATTTCTCTGATGGCCAGTGATGATGAGCATTTTTCATATGTCTGTTGGCTGTATGAATGTCTTCTTTTGAGAAATGTCTGTTCATATCCTTTGCTTTTTGATGGGGGTTGTTTGTTTTTTCTTGTAAATTTGTTTGAGTTCTTTGTAGGTTCTGGATATTAGCCCTTTGTCAGATGAGTAGATTGCAGAAATTTTCTCCCATTCTGTGGGTTGCCTGTTCACTCTGATGGTGGTTTCTTTTGCTGTTGCAGAAGCTCTTTAGTTTAATGAGATCCCATTTGTCAATTTTGGCTTTTGCTGCCATTGCCTTTGGTGTTTTAGACATGAAGTCTTTGCCCATGCCTATATGTCACAGATAATTTACTACCTAGGTTTTCTTCTAGGTTTTGATTATTAGGTCTAACATTTAAAGTCTCTAATCCATCTTCAATTAATTTTCATATAAGGAGTAGGAAAGGATCCAGTTTCAGCTTTCTACGCGGCTAGCCAATTTCCCAGCTTCATTTATTAAATAGGGAATCCTTTCCCCATTTCTTGTTCTCTCGGGTTTGTCAAGATCAGATGGCTGTAGATGTGTGGTATTATTTCCTGAGGACTCTGTTCTGTTCCATTGGTCTATATCTCTGTTTTGGTACCAGTACCATGCTGTTTTAGTTACTGTAGCCTTGTAGTATAGTTTGAAGTCAGGTAACGTAGATGCCTCCAGCTTTGTTCTTTTGACTTAGGATTGTCTTGGAGATGTGGGCTCTTTTGGTTCCCATATATGAACTTTAAAGCAGTTTTTCAATTCTGTGAAGAAACTCATTGGTAGCTTGATGGGGATGGCATTGAATCTATAAAACCTTGGGCAGGCGTGGCCATTTTCACGATATTGATTCTTCCTATCCATGAGCTTGGTATGTTCTTCCATTTGTTTGTGTCTTTTATTTCACTGAGCAGTGGTTTGTAGTTCTCCTTGAAGGTCCTTTACATCCCTTGTAAGTTGGATTCCTAGGTGGCTGTCTCTTTGAAGCAATTGTGAATGGAAGTTCATTCATGATTTGGCTCTCTGTTTGTCTGTTACTGGTATATAAGAATGCTTGTGATTTTGCATTAATTTTGTATCCTGAGACTTTGCTGAAGTTACTTATCAGCTTAAGGAGATTTTGGGCTGAGACAATGGGGTTTTCTAAATATACAATCATGTCATCTGCAAAGAGGGACAATTTGACTTCTTCTTTTCCTAACTGAATACCCTTAAATGTTTGCCTGTTTTAAATGAGCATTTAACTAGGATTGTACTTAGAATCATTGTACACAGTCATACAGACATATGTATTTTGCCCGCACTAGACCAGTGGAAACATTGCACAAAACCAACAACAATTTGTTCTTTTTTGTTTTCACTTCTTTATATGTGCCCATTCTACAAACCCTCTTTACCTTCAGCTTACTAATAAATAAGGAAACACTGAAAAGAAAAGAAACTATGGTTGCCCCATCTTTCCTTTTCCTTCTAACTTCGATGGATGTGTTTGATTAAGACAGCAAAATAACATAAATAAGAAAATATATGATATGGTTCATTGGTTGCTCATGTTTCTTAGGATAACACAGTCTTCTTTCTGCCTTCTAAGAAAGTTATGGTTCAAATAGAAAGCATGGCTTCCTGGGGCTATCAGCATCCCCATTTATTCCTGTTATAGATGGAATATGCTTGCCTTGTCCTTGCTTTCAGTCTCACTGAACTTGAATGTATCACAGGTCTTCAGGAATTCTGTACCCATCATGTCATTATGTGTATATGGAGCAAACACCACCTACAGACACACATTTCACATGTGTCTCCTCTGCTCACCAACATGCTTCTTTATCGCATCAGGCTCCATTTATAAAATGTAAGCTGTCAGTATGGTGTGTGAGGTTCAGAGATCAGGGCATGAGCTGTTGTAAAGATGTGAAACCAAACTCAGAAGCCAATACATAGTAAGTGTTCTATAGTTATTTGTTGAATGAGTGAATACAGAGCAGTAGAGAGGAAGTAATCAGGAAATAAAATTATTAGGAATTTGAAGATAGCAATAGTAGAGCATTAAACCAAGTGTAGAGCCCTTCTGGGCACACAGTACTATGCAATTACACAAGTTTCAGGCCCAAGAACAACCAATAGATAGGTAGATTGGTAAAGAGGAGAAAGCACAATAGAAATGTGTGGGTACTCAATGTAATATTGATATTAGTAGTAATACAGATAACATTTATTAATGCATTAATTCACTTAATCTACATAACTACCTTACAAAGGAAGAAATTATGTCATGTCTAATTTGAAGGTGAAGACATTAAATCCTAGACAATTATTCTAGAAAGCAGTAGAACCTGGACTATACAAGTCAAGCAGTCGGGCTCCAGGACTGATGCTATTAACCACCATGTGATACAACGTCCAGCATTCATTGAGTATTTAACAGATAATGCTCTAAGTATTTGCATGAACTATCTTTAGCATCCACCTCTAAGGTAAGTGCTACTATTTTCTTGATTTTACAGAAGGAAAAAAATATGGCTTGGAGAGTATAAGTTACTTATCTATTATTTAAAAAAACTTAACAAGTGTTAGAGATGGGACTGGAATTTATGTTTTTAACCCTTACACCAAATCCTTTCCAAGGAGCTTGTTATCTCTAGAAGATAACAACCTAGTAAGAGAGAGAGCCATGTGCTGAAATCACCTTAGTACCAGTGCAATGTCATGAGTAATGTAATTCTGAAAGGATATTTTCACAGTAAAGTCCTGACTGTCATACAAACATACTTTGAACATGGGTCAAAGATTTTATTTAACTCCTTAAGCAATAGGAATCCAATAAGATATATAACATGACTTCAAAGGATAATCTATAGAACAGACATATATAGAGGTAATCAGGAATGCTAAAACAAATTTACTAATAGATCCAAAACTGATCAATATCCACGTGACAAGTATCAATTACACCTCCGCTGAATAAAATTTATTTACATCTTTATGAACAAGAATCATTTGCATTACTGTCCATTTTCTATAACTCACAACATTACAAAGTAGCTCAAAGACCATGAAAGATACAGACTCATGGATTGAGATGATCCTAGGAAGAATACAGCAGGTCCTCAAATAATGCTTCATTCAACATTGTTTTATTACAACGTCAATGAGAAAAAAATATTAATTCCTGGCTGGGGCCACCGTCTGCATAGAGTTTGCATATTCAATCCATGTCTGCATGGCTTTTCTCTGGTTACCCCAGTTTCTTTCCACATCCTAAAGATGTGCATGTCAGGTTCATTGGCATGTCTAAATGGCCCTAGTCTGAGTAAGTGTGGGTGTGGGTGGAAGTGGCCCTGCAACAGGATGGCGTCCTGTCCAGGGCCAGTTCCTGCCTTGCTCCTGAGTTGCCAGGAGAGGCTCTGGCCACCCATGACCTTAAACTGGAATAAGTACACTGGAAAATGAATGAATACAAATTATTGTCAAACAAAAATTCATAAGACAGAAGACAATTATATAAGTGCACAACAATAAACGATGTGGTCTAAAAGTGCTCAGCAAGCCTGTCAAATTTGTGATTGTGTTTGAACTGTGCAGTGGCAGGACAGTTTTCACTTGGCAAACTTTTTTGTTTAACCCACCACCGCTATGTCTGCCATCACTCACTGATTCACCACAAACTGGGTAAATCATTCACTCACATTCACAGTTTGCAAGAACTCGTTTGAAAATGTTGAGTGAGAATTTACTGTACTCTAGATATCTTCTATGTTTCCATTGAAAAGACATCCTAGCAGAAAATCTTTTTGCCCATTTCATTCCTATCTCACAGATTTTCCTGAGAAGTAGATAATTATTCTCTACTTCTTTGTCTTTTTATTGAACTCTTCTGGAAAAACCCCAGCCCCTCATAGGCCCAAATATCAGCTTTCCCCTTGTCTACACCTGAAGAAATCTCATAATAATGAAGACCATAAATTCATAATGAATACCACCAATTCATACAGCCTTCAGGGATCCTAGGGCATTTCTGTCCCGATTTCACTGTCCCATTCTATACAACAACAATGTCAAACATTTTCACATCTCATAAAATCTCTGATAACAATAACCTTCAAAACACTTAGCTACCAGCAAGGTATGGGTACCCATTGATCGGAACAGGGACTCCATGTACCTTTGCTGTTCAACAGTGCTAGACTCTAGATGCTGGATCATAGGAAACTACAGGGGTCCTGGGCAAGGGGAGGGGGCAAAGAAATAAGGGTATATGGGAACTCATAGTATGGCTTAGGAGTATTTCAATATTTTAACTACCACTATGACTAGACTTCTCCATGCATCCAATTCACCCACTTCCCCAATCTCAACAGATGACCTCACCTCCTATTTCACAGAGGAAACAAAGCCATCAGCTTTAAACTAACAAATGAATCCTCTACTGCATTCTCATCTCATTTTAGAACGGAGAAAAGAGTCTGTATGGCACATGGAGAGTGTATCTCATAGCAGTTACAAATAGGATAATGGAAAAAGAGGCAAAATCAGGCTTAATAAATGCAGTTACATGGAAGAAGGGAAGGGAACATTGAAGGGAAGTAGATACAATTGGTTAGTCCATTTTATATTTCATCAAAACTACAGAGTAGGATGACCAAGAATTATCAAATATACATAGGTTCTATAAGAGGATCTCTTCAAGGAAAATTTGTTGTGAATCACTTCAAAAGGTTGAGAGTTGCTTCCTAGCAAGAGTGTATTAGGGAGCCTGATTATAAATTCAGCTGAAATGAACCCAAGGGATATTTGCCATATATCAAATCCCTAAAAATAAGAATTTTATGTGTGCTTCAGATGAGTAGAGACATTGAATTTATTTTGAAGACATCACAAAGATACAAAGGACCAGAAATGCTATAAAAACTTTTTATGCTTTCACTTAGCAGACAAGGATAAAAATTCTAGATTCATGTATTTGAAGTAAGTGTAGATGACATTGTGAAAGAAGCAGACCTACAAGAAGTTATGGACTAAGTACTATGCTTAGAATTGTCTAATAGGGCCTCAACAGGGCCTCAAGAAATGTGATATGGAACACTGAAAGTAGGTGTTCTCAAATGGTACATATATTTATATAATATATATTATAATATTGTATATCTAATTATACAATAATTATTAATATTTTACATGTGATATATATCTTTATAATATAATTATATAAATATAATATATAATAATTGTATAATATATTATATATTATACACATATATTATAATATTGTGTTATAAAATTATATATACACATACACATATATATATATATGTTTTTGTTGTTTTTGTTGTTTTTGTTATTGTTGTTGTTGGAGATGGAGTCCTGTTCTGTCACCCAGGCTGGGGTGCAGTGGTGCAATCTCCGCTTACTACAACCTCTGCCTCCCAGGTTCAAGCGATTCTCCTGCCTCAGCCTCCCAAATACCGGCACCACCACACCTAGTTATTTTTTGTATTTTTAGTACAGACGGGGTTTCACCATGTTGGCCAGGCTGGTCTCGAATTCCTGACCTCAGATCATCCACCCACCTCAGCCTCCCAAAGTACTGGGATTACAGGCATGTGCCACCATGCCCGGCCCAGTTTTTATATTTTCAACCAGTAATTCTTAAACTTGAGCTTGCATCCGAGTTTTCTGGAGGACTTGATAAAACACAAATTGCTGGACCCTATTACCAGAGTTCCTAATGCAATAGGTCTGGGATACAATCGAGGAATTTGCATTTCCAACAAGTTTCCAGATAATACTGATGCAGCTTTGACAGCGACTAGTCTAAACTATGTCTAAAAATAAAATAAATCAATGGAAAAATACTTATTTGAGCAAATGGAGGGGAAATAAATTAATAGCAAGTTTAAAAAAATTACTTCTGAAGAAATAATCTTAGGAGCTTTTGACCACATGTAATGCTAATTAACTCAATACATGACAATTGAAGAAAATAAATGGTCCTTTCTCAAAGTCCTTTTGCCATATTTTCCAGACATTGCATCATCTGTTTTATAGTCTGTTCCCCATTCGTTTAGTTTTGATGATGTTTGCCATTTCCCTAGGATTTCTCTTTCTCTTACACCATTGTCTTTCAATTTACTGACACTCGTTTTAGCCTTCTTTTTCCTGGATTCTTGGAGCTCCTCTTTTCCACAGAGCATACCGCTCACGCTGGCTTCAGAGAGTTGCTGATTCCCCAGGATGCTTTGCATTCTTTTGATTTCACCCCCAGCTGATTTCAACTCACTGGAGATCAAGCAAACTAAAAGTGAACATTCTAAATTAAAATTGGACAACTGAAGCAACACAGACAAGATAGTCTCAGCTTAGAATATGCCCAGTCTTATTTTTGTAGGGTCAACAAAGTCCACCCACATGGCATGAAAGGATTATTTACTTGGCTGGCTCTGCTGCCGGCCTGAGAAAACCTGAAGGATGAAAATTCCAGCTCTTTATACCAAGCAGCAATGGATGAGGTTGGATGACACTACATAGAAGCCTATCTGGGAGTCTAAAGTTGCAAAAAACAGGAAGACATTGTAGCTGCTGTTATCAGAAAGAAGAGAAGTTAACAAAAGAACAGACGTGGGTGGGAATATGATTTTTTAAAAATGTGTGGGAAAACACAGCTAGTTAGAAGCTTGCACAACCAAAAATTAATGGATGCCTCTGTCACCTGATTCAGAATAAAGTAAATTGTTTTGGGAGAGGGAACAGTGGGAGAGGAAGGATAGTGAATTAATACAGAATAAATACATTTCACATAGTAAAATTCACCAGTTATTTTAAAAATTCAAATAATACACTTTGGGAGGCCTAGGTGGGCGGATCACAAGGTCCAGAGATTGAGACCATCCTGGCTAAGACGGTGAAACCCCATCTTTACTAAAAATACAAAAAATTAGCCAGGCATGGTGGCAGTCGCCTGTAGTCCCAGTTTTGGGAGCTGAGGCAAGAGAATGGCATGAACCTGGGAGGCGGAGCTTGCAGTGAGCCGAGATTGCCCCACTGCACTCCAGCCTGGGTGACAGAGCGAGACTCCGTCTCTTTTCAAAAAAAAAAAAAAATTCGAGCAATAAAAGTGCAGTGTTCGAAAAAAAATTTCTAGCCACATGAAATTACTTTCTCAAAAAGTGTACTTCTACATCATATAACCCTCCTAAAACAAACAAAACTTGCTTCTAAGAGCTCTGAGAATTGCTTTCCGTGATAGTCAGTTTTGTGTCAACTTGACTAGATTACAGTCCCCAGTTACTCTATCAAACACTAGTCTAGGTGTAGCTGAAAATATTTTGTTGATGCAATTAAAGTAAAAGAGTTCACTTTAAGGATGGAGATTATTTTAGATAACCTACATGATCTGCAGTCAGCTGATAGGCCTTAGCAGAACTGATGCTTCCCAGAAGAAGATACTCTGCCTATAGACCACAGCATCAGCTTGGCCCAAGAGTTTCAGCTTCAGTGACCTTCCTGACAGCTTGCCCTGTGGACATTAGACTTGTCTAGCCACCCTCACAAGCACACAAGTCAATTTATTATGATAAATAGTTTTTTTTTTTTCAAGACAGAGTTTTCCTCTTGTTGCCCAGGCTGGAGTGTAATGGCGCAATATCAGCTCACTGCAACCTCTGACTCCTGGGTTCAAGCGATTCTCCTGCCTCAGCCTCCCAAGTAGCTGGGATTACAGGCATGCACTACCACATCTGGCTAATTTTTTGTATTTAGTAGAGATGAGGTTTCACCATGTTGGTCAGGCTGGTCTTGAACTCCTGACCTCCAGTGATCCACCTGCCTCAGCCTCCCAAAGTGCTGGGATTACAGAAGTGAGCCACCATGCCCAACTATAAATCGCTAAATATATATCTCCTACTGGCTCTGTTCCTCTGGTTGAACCCTGACTGGTAACATTTTCTTTTTGTAACTTTTCATTATATCACACAGTTATGCTTTCTGCTAATTCCCACTGGCCAGTTTCTTAGGTATTCTACATCAATCCTCTACCATCTAATACATGAATATGCCAGAAAGGCAGAACTGGTAATCATTAAGAGTTAGTAGAGAATTTCTGTTTAAGACAGCAATCATAGCCCAATTTCTCAACTAAATGAGCAAAGAAATTTTTTAAGAGGAAAAGCATTGGGTACTGCTCATAAATCAGAATTTTTAAATTTATGCAACCTATGGTGTAGGTAGAACTGCACTAGAGAAAAGAGTCACTGTAAGAATGGAATTGACTGTCAGGACAGTGAGTGGACAAGATCCCCAGCCACCACACACACACAAAAAGATTAATAATAAATGTAACTAATATTGGAGCACTTACAATTTTCTAGGCACTGTTCAAAGTGCTTTATAAATATGAACTCACGGCCGGGCACGGTGGCTCAAGCCTGTAATCCCAGCACTTTGGGAGGCCGAGACAGGCGGATCCTGAGGTCAGGAGATCAAGACCATCCTGGCTAACACGGTGAAACCCCGTCTCTACTAAAAAAAATACAAAAAACTAGCCGGGCGAGGTGGCGGGCGCCTGTAGTCCCAGCTACTCGGGACGCTGAGGCAGGAGAATGGCGTGAACCCTGGGGGCGGAGCTTGCAGTGAGCCAAGATCCTGCCACTGCCCTCCAGCCTGGGCGACAGAGCGAGACTCCGTCTCAAAAAAAAAAAAAAAAAAAATGAACTCACTTAAGCCTCACAACATCCCCACAAAGTAGATACTAGAATTATCCCCATTTTACAGGTGGGAAAATTGGGCCAAGAATGACTAAGCAATTTGCCCCAAAATACTCTGACAGTAAGTGGCAGGACCAAAGCCCAAATCCAGTTTGACTCTAGAATCTGCACTCTCAATCCCATATTACCTCATAAGTCCTGGGAGCAGAAATAGGCAGTGGGATGATTCATAGGCACACTTAATGTCTACCATTAACTTCACTGAGTAAAATACCAGCATGAAGAGAGGAGTCCATTCTTAGTCTCACCTGGAGTAGATGGTGTGCTCAATGAGCATGTAGCAGATACAGAAGGGGCAGCCAGATAACTCTAGGCTATTGCAACATATAAAGAAATGAAATCCTTCTTTCTCATTCCCACAGTGAATCAGTCATCCATTTCTCCTCATAATTACGACCCACCTAAATCTTTCTGAAATATTAATATGTTCCCTACATTCCATTACAACAGCCTGGTCCAAGCCACAGTCATGTCCTTCTTGTATGAATGCCCTCAAGAGCATTCTAGAGTGGTCTGTCTATATCCACTTGGCCCTTATAACCTGTCCTAATAATGAAAGCTAGAGTGGGCCTTTAAAAAAATTTAAATATGCCATTTGCTCGCTTCCTATTTGTCAATGGCTTTCTATTGATTTTGGATTATGCTCAGTATCCTTACTGTGGCTTTCAGGGCCCTGGCCCATCTGGCCACTCCCACTTCCCTAGACTTTTCTCCCTGTACTCACTGCACTCTGAATGATAGTTTCTTGTCATCCCTCCAATTCGCCAGGAGCCCAGCAAGTTTTTATAACCTTTACCACTACCAGTAATTAGGTAGAGTTTTGTGTAATTATTTGATATATGATTTCTTTAAAAGTTTGTAATCTGTGTAAGAGCAGGAATCGAGACTGTCGTATTCATCATTATATCTCTAGTGCCCAGCCATATCTGACTCGGAGGTGGCCTTCAGTAAATATTTGTTGAGTAGATGAATTTTTTGCTACAATGATGAAGTTTCCAGACACAGAAGTACTTCTGTCCCTCACTCTGAAATGGACAAAATGTAACCACTGGAAAAATGCACACCTCTGCTTTCCCCTTTATCTGAAACTAAACGAGCTAAAGAAATGGTCTCTGACAGACCACACACAGCTCAACTCCAAATCCTAGACAGATAAAAAGTACCCACCCTTAAGGACGACAAAAATTACTAGACAATAGAAACATTTTAGTAGGTTTTTAAAAAGTAAACAATTTTGGTAATCATAACAAATACCTAAAATGTACTATGACAAATTCTGTAAAGTTTGCAAAAGGTAATTTATTCATAATCTCAATTGTATTTGCATGTATGAAAAAGGAACAATATGAGTTAGGAAAGATGGTTTTCACATGAAAATCAAGAGAGATGAATTTCACCCAGGCAGTAAAGTTATATTAATTAGAAAACATCAAAAACAAACAAATGCACTAGAAGACATGTTTAACAAACTCTCCCAGAATTCAGTGGAAATTTTCAAAGAAACACAAATACACTGAACAAAACACTGGCAACATAGGAATTATCCATAATATCCCAGTATGAAGCACTTTAAGAGGTGAGAAGGGCCAGAGGAAAAGCAATAACCAAATAAATAATGGGGGAAATGATTTGAAAACAAAAACCATTAACTTCACTAAGTAAAATGCCAGCATGAAGAGAGGGGTCCAGTTACATCTCCCAAAGCATGTTGGGAGAAAAATCCACCAGCAGCCACCATTTTATTTGTCAAGGAGTCTCTAATAAATGCAACGACTTTTCAAACACTACCAGATTAGGGAGAACCCTTCAACCTTGGTGTCCCACTTTAAAAAAGAAAAGGGGAAGGGCTGACATAAAAATCCTTATGATACCCTTGCGACTATGATGGCTCCCCTCACATATCACATATCAAAGTAATTGATCCTTCATATAATTCAGATATATTCAGAAGTAACTTGCCTTCGAAAGGAGATGACTTTGATCAGATGCTCTCCAAAGATGAGTGAATTTGAAGAAAATTTCTGTGCCATACTGGACACATCATACTTATGCTCTTATCCTCATCTCTATATTTTAAATACTTTCTCTCCCTATTTGCAGTCTTTTTCAAGTTACTTTAAATCTATGATTCTGCTAGGTGATGTTATTACTTGTTGTTACCTGATTTCTGCTGTAATAATTCATTTATGTTTTAGATTTTTACAATGAAAATATGTTTAAATATGCCATATTAGTGGGACAATTTATACCAAAAGAGAACCAATTTTTATTTGAAGTTGAAGAACTGAGGATTAGTTGACTTACAAATAACCTAATTTGGGCTTTTAGCATCTATCTATTTAAGATTTTCCAAATTTTTTGAGTATTAGAAATTCCCATGTAACACATGAATTTAACAAGTATATATATTGCATTCATTAAATATGTCATGCTTAAAGCCAATGCTAATCTAAAGACTGTGAGATTTGAGGGACTTTACATCAAATCAGCGGAACAATCAATGGCAAAATGCTATTTGCAGAATTTTTTTTAAAAATTGAATGAATCCTTCATTTGAAGAATTATACTAAAACCTATTTGAGCAAAGTAATTCTTTTCAAGCTGGCCATGGGAAAAGGCTAAAATGAGAAAAGTTTGTCAGCACAATCAAAATAATAATTGATGACTTTTAAGAGAAATTCAAAGACCATTTTGCAGGGTTCAGGTAATATTTGGTTGTCTCTTTCCAGTGTGTTCACTCCTTTCAGCTCCTTACAATGGACGGCACCAAAAAGTATGTAAACAATGACAAAAACAAAAACTGAAAGTATTAGCATGTTTGGTTTTGCACAGCCCAAAGGCTATGAAATTTCAAAATACCTCTCTAGCATCAGAAACTTTGGAAGTTGATAGTGTGCCTGGATCTCAGAAAGGAGTCTAGCAACATTATTTTTCTCACCTTCTCACAAATAAATTATTCCTTTTAATCTCACATTTCACTGTCTTCGAAGAGAAATTGGACTATGCCTTCTCTGCAAAATAAAACCAGGTATTAAGAAATTGGGACAACTATATAAAAAGCTTGGCTCCTTTGTATCATCATTCCATGAACTTCTAAGTCCTTCTAAAATGAGGTCAGAGAATGTGGCCTATGAGAAACTGTCTTTGGAATTTGTGCACACATGTTTTATGGCCGAGGATAAGTTCATTTTCTGTAAGTATTCTATGACCTAGGAAAAAAAAACTATACATTTTTTTACTCAAGTTATTGGGAGCAGTCATTGTTCAAAAGATAGTCACTGGATCAAGATGATTGATTATAGTTTTCAAATCTTTTATATCATTATTGATTTTTGTCTGCTTGATTTATCAGTTACTGAGAGAGGTAAATTAAATTCTCCCATTATGTTGATGATTTGGCAATTTCTGCTTATATTTCAGTTCAACTTTTGCTTTATATATTTTGAAGCTATGTTATTAAGTACATTTACATTAGAAATTATTGTCAATATCTTCCTGAAAACCCAAACTTTTTATTAGCATGCAATAAACTCTTTTATTTCTAGTAATGCTTTCTACATTAAAGTCCACTCTTTCCAGTTAATACACCTACATTAATTTTCTTCATTGTTTTATACTTCCTGTTTTATCTTTTTCATCCTTCTACTTTGCATTTTTCTGGATCCCTATAAACAGCCCAAGACATTGTCTTTTCTAAAGTGAAAATTGTGGAAATTTTAAAAATCCACTCTGAAAACATTTGCATTTTAACTAGGGAATTTACCACCTTTACATTTATATAATTACTAATATAAATGGATTACTTTCTACTATTGTATCTTGGGCTGTCTCTTTGCTCCAATTTTTCCTTTGTTCTTTCTTATTTTTCTTCTTTAGTTGTTTAGAATTCATGTTTGTTTCTTATTTTTTTCCTTTATTTTATTTTACCAATCCTAGGTTAGAAGACATAAACTCTATTTCCATTCTTCGGTGACTACCTGGAAAATTTTAATATGCATGTTTAATGTACTAAAGTCTAAAGCCAATATTTTTACAATCTTCTCAAAAACACAAGGATCTTGGAATGTTTTTCCCTCATCACACTCTTTCCTGACTTAATTGTTGTCCAGTGAACTTAAGTTCTTTTTTTTTTTTTTTTTGACACGGAGTCTCGCACTGTTGCCCAGGCTGGAGTACAATGGCACCATCTCAGCTCACTGCAAGCTCCGCCTTCCAGGTTCATGTCATTCTCCTGCCTCAGCCTCCGAGTAGTTGGGACTACAGGCGCCCGCCACCACGCCCAGCTAATTTTTTTGTATTTTTAGTAGAGATGGGGCTTCACTGTGTTAGCCAGGATGGTCTCAATCTCTGGACCTTGTGATCCGCCTGCTTCGGCCTCCCAAAGTGCTGGGATTTCAGGCGTGAGCCACCGCGCCCAGCCCTCTTTATTCTTAGTCCAACAAATTAGACATTATTACTGAAATTACAATGTGTTTTAAATTTCCCTGTAATATTTTCCATCCTTCTGTTTTCCTATGCTACATTCTGAGCAATTTCTTAAGAGATACCAGTATACTAATTGGTTTTCTTTCTTCAAGTATGTCTAATCTGCTGCTTAACTTGTATAGAGTTTCTAATTTTAGTTGTTATATTTTTGATTTCTAAAAATTTAATTTTTGTTCCTTTTCAAATATCTCCAATTATTGTCAATAAAAATATGTTACTTCATTACACTTTTTCTGTCTCCTTTTATTTCATTAGAGCATTTTATAACATGATTCTTTATATTTGATGTCTGAACATTCCAAAATCTATGTTTTTTGAAAGTTTTGAAACTTCTGAAAGTTTAATTCTGTAGTTTATTTTTCCTGCTGGTTTTGTTTATGATGGCTTGTTTTTTGTGTTTTGTAATTATTTTTAAGTTGTGCATTCATATTCTTCAAAAACAGAGTAGGAATTCTTTGAAGTCGTGTTTTAAAATGTTTCCCTCCAGAGACATTCATGTTTCCTTCCGCCAGGTATCTGGAGGTAAAGCTGACCCAGGGACACTATAAATTTTCTACTCAAGTCTGTTTTCATCAGGTGCCACAGGAAATGTGATTTCCATCCCCAAATTCATGTGACTGTAGGATTGGAGTTAGGAATTTTCTGGAGGGACGTGTTTCCGCAGTCCATCCAGAGCCAAGGCTCAAACAGGTAGTATCTCTGTGGGGTGGACTTTTTTCTGGTACACTATGGGAGGTGAACCAGCTTTATTCAAGGATCTTTTATCTAACTCTTAAGATGCTCAGAACCAGGCTTTATCCTCACATAAGTGTGACCTATTAACGTGTCACCCACCATAACAGATGCCTCCAGGTAAAGGCCAGCTCCAACACTCATTTACTCATCTGTAGCCATGGTTTCTTATTGTTTCTGGCCTATTATAATTTCCTTTATTTTATTGACAGCTCTGCCTTTACAAATATATTTTAACAAACTTTTTAAATATTCTTTGACAGGATATATTCTTCAGATAATGGGTCCATCATATAATTGAAAATCAAAGCCAACCCTGTTTAACCACAGTTCTGCTAGAACTTTGGATTGGCTCCTCGCCACTCCACTGAAAAATAAATGTACACCAGTGATTTTGAACAATTTGCCTGTTTTGACAGGAGAATTCTAGAATTCTAGTTTCTGTTCTTTCAGACATTGACTAGATGAAACTTGGGAATCCACTGGGTTGATGTTGCTGTCTCATCTATGAAAGACAATAACTAGATGCTTCACTTTCCATAAAGCTATGTAAGGTACGCATTACTTGCCCTATTTGCAAATATGAATAACTGAAATAGCAGGATGCACAGGTCATTATGAGCAACTTGAGGTAGGATTCATAACTAGATACAGAGGGCAAGGACTCTGCTCATTTCTTTCACATCCTTTGCTCCTTCTATGCTGCCTTCAGCTTTCCCCAGGCAAACTGGAACTGGTTAACCTGGGAATAAAATCTGCCCTCAAAAATATCTTAAGTTTATCAGATAAGTGACTAGTAAAAATTGTAGTAGAAGTTCTGGGCAAATATTTTACAGAAAAATGTGAAGAGGAACATTCCTTCTTAAAGAGAAAAAAAGAGAGCATTTATTAAGGATGATGCAAGTAAGAAGGTTAAGAAAAATCTGTTTTCAACACTTGTGCCAATGCTCCTGAATTATGAGCAACATTATACCAGCTACTTCAGAAATCTCTGTCTTGAAATTGTTTCAGATCCATTATAATTTGTACTGCACCACCACCATAATATCTTCTAAATGATTCATCTGTCTTGATGAAAGAACAAATTATCTAGTGGTTGAAAAAGGGCATGTTTTCATCAAAGTTGAATACTCATATTTTAAGATCATAGTAGGAAGTAGGAAGGAGAAAAAGAAAAATTAATGTACATTTCTGCTGGACATCCCAGGAATTTAGCAAACTGCCACTATCATTCTCATAAATTTTGTTCCCAAAGTATCCCTGGACCAGTTCCCAATGACTACTCTGAGGGCAGCCTTGGGAAAGGCAACCAAATTGGGAAGGGGCTTGTATTAGTCAATTTTCACACGGCTATAGAGAACTATTATACCTAAGACGAGTAATGTATACAGGAAAGAGGTTTCATTAACTCACAGTTCTGCATGGCTGGGGAGGCCTCAGGAAGCTTACAATCATAGCAGAAAGTGAAGTGGAAGCAATGCAAGTCTTACATGGTGGCAGGAGAGAGAGTGAGAGAGGGAAGAAGTGCCATACTTTTAAACTATCATATCTCATGAGAACTCACTCATTATCACAAGAACAGCATGGGGGAAGCTGCCCCCATGATCCAATCACCTCCCACCAGGTCCCTCCCTCAACACTTGGGGATTACAATTCGGGATGAGATTTGGGTGGGGACACAGAGTCAATATCATTCTGCCCTTGGGCTCTTTCAAATCTCATGTCTTTCTCAAATTTCTAAACACTATCATGCCTTCCCAACAGTCCCTGAAAGTCTTAACTCATTTCAGCATTAACCCAAAAGTCCAAGTCCAAAGTCTCATCTGAGACAAAGCAAGTTCCTTCCACTTCTGAGCCTGTAAAATCAAAAACATGTTAGTTACTTTGAAGAAACAATGGGAGTACAGGCATTGGGTAAATATTCATGTTCCAAATAGGAGATATTGGCCAAAACAAAGGGGCTACATGCCCTATGCAAGTTCATAACCCAGCAGGGCAGTAATTAAATCTTAAAGCTTCAAAATGATCTTCTTTGACTCAATGTCTAATATCCAGGGCATGCTAATGCAAGGGGTGGGCTCCTCAGTCCTCGGGAAGCTCTGTCCCTGTGGCTCTGCTGGGTACAGATGCTGTGACTGCTTTCATAGGCTGGCATTTAGTGCCAGCATGGTATATCCACTGAGAGCTTGCACCACACTCCAAGTGCATGGTGCAAGGTCTCAATGGATCTATCATTTTGGGGTCTGGAGGACAGTGGCCCTCTTCTCACAGCTCCATTAGGCAGTGCCCCAGTGGAAACTCTGTGTGGGAGCTGCAACCCCACAATTTCCCTCTGCATTGCCCTAGTAGAGGTTCTCCATGAGGGCTCCATTCCTGCAGTAGACTTCTGCTTGGACATCCAGGCATTTCCATCAGTCCTCTGAAAGGCTCCCAAAGTTCAACTCTTGTCTTCTCCACAACTGCCAGTGCAAAACATGGAAGCAGCCAAGGCTTGGGGCTTGCACCCTCTGAAGCAACGGCTTGAGCTGTCCCTTGGCCACTTTAAGCCCTGGCTGGAGCTGGAGTGGCTGTGACACAGGGCACCATGTCCTGAGGCTGCACAGAGCAGCTGGGCCCCGAGCCTAGCCCATGAAACCATTTTTCCCTCCTAGGCCTCCAGGCCTGTGATGGGAGGGGCTGCTGTGAAGCATGTTGGTCAAAACCATTCAACAAATCTCTAGGAAGTTCGAAAATTTCCCACATCTTCCGAACTTCTTCTGAGCCCTCCAAACTGTTCCAACCTCTACCCATTACCCAGTTCCAAAGTTGCTTCCACATTTTCAGGTATCTTATAGTAGTGCCCCACTTCTTTCAGTACCAATTTTCTGTATTACTCCATTTTCTCACGGCTATAATGCACTATCAGAGACTGGGTAATTTATGAAGGCAAGAGGTTTAATTGACTCACAGTTCCACATGGATGGGGAGGCCTCAGGAAACTTATAATCATGATGGAAGGGGTAGGGGAAGCAAGGCACATCTTACATGGCAGCATAACAGAGAGTGAGCAGGGAAGTGCCACACTTTCAAACCATTAGATCTCATGAGAATTCACTCATTATCATGAGAACAGCATGGGGAAAACTGCCACCATGATCCAATCGCCTCTTACCAGGTCCCTCCCCTAACATGTGGGGATTATAATTCAAGATCAGATTTGGGCAGGGACACAGAGCCAAACTATATCATGACTTGTGAGTCAGCTTCATAGACTCTTCAGCAAAGCAGCAAGAAAGAGCTCTTCCCTATAACTCCCTATCACATCTCCCTATAACTCTGTCCTCTGAGTCCATCTGTTGGAAGCTGCTCTTTCTTGACATTACAGCATTTTAACCAGAGCACCAAACATCCAGAAGAGGGTATGGGTCCAGCTTCATACCAAAAAGGTCAAAATCTTACTAGCAGCTGATCAGACACAAGATGTAAGTTATAAGGTTGAAGTTAAATACATAACTCTACTGTTCACAAGTTGCCTATTAGTTGATAAAAAACCAATGCCAAGTCAGCCTGGATATCCCTCTCACCAAGTTTTTGGTCCCAGAGGCTTTGTCCTCACACTGCCTCTGTCATAATACTGGCACTCCTGGCTCTATGTCTCTACCCTTGGATTTTTTCAAAGGGGCATCTACAAAAAATACAAACCTCTCTCCTGCTTAATAGATTGCCTCATCTTGCACAACATTGATGTGTTATTACACTGAATGATTCCTATCCCCAACATGGGTAAGGACATGGAGGATCAAATGGGGTGAGGGAAATAAAAAACATTTTTCTCCAACAGCACACTGATGAGTTATGGCACCTTTGGACAGGATGCTATATATCATATTATAGCTGGACATACCACAATGGCTCCTTAAGGTAAGAGGTGGCTCAGGCCAATCATCAAAGTAGATCTGTAAGGAGAAAATTTTAAGTGAGATTTTATTTAGTCACTTAATCTAAAGATAAGGCCATGGATATATACACACTGTCAACTAAGTCTTACTCATTTGCTCACTTGAAAAGCCTGAAGCCTAAGAGTATCTCTAGGAATTCCTTTAAGGCCTTGGGTTCTCACTACCCCTGGAGTTCCAGGGAATGAGCAAGTGGGGAAGCATTCAGGAGGGGAAGAGATGTAAAGGCAGCCTGAGACTCCCCTCCTCATAGTCTCTTGAAGTTTACCTGCCCTGCTACACTCTCTCTCTCTAGAGATCAGCTATGACCCCAACATCATCCATTTGGGACAGACTCCAGCTTTTAAAATGAATTAAAATGTCCCAGCTGCTCTTGCTTTGCATCCTGCTGGGTAACAACAGCCCACAGAGATTTGTGCTAATTGCTGTTAAACTTCTGCATCACTTTCCTACATCCCATCATTCCACCAGACATTTGAGAGTGGGAAGCACAGCTTGGATATTTGCAAATGCATAGGCCGATTTGGCAAAACACACCAATAAGCATCTGATAATGTCCACACAGAAGATTCTGTGGGTCTCATGCTGCACAGTCTGAGTCTGCTGAAATGAGCTTCTCTCCAGAAAAGACTCCATCTGACAAGTTAAACGCAGATTCAGCAGCTTGGTAACTGGCTGTAAAGACTTCACTGATGGAGGGAAGAAGGCAGAGAAATAGAAGAAAGAGCAGCTGTCTTCTGAAAGACAGTTTTCCCAGTCAACTTTTTTAATTTTAAAAATTATATGACCACTTTCAGAATATTTGAAAAAGAGAGAAAACTGTCATCTGTAATATCAGAGCTTAACAAAATATTCTTGCTGAATTATAACGTTCAGGATTCTGTTCCTACAGATCTGTGTTTTCACTTAGTGGTTATCACTGATACAAACACTGTGCCTAAGTCTTACTGTTACATCTTTGTCTTCCTGTGCATGATTCTAATTTTTGTTAACCCATTGTCTCCTAAAACTTTTTCTCTGGGCTATTTTCTTCAGAAACAGTGTGCACCTCAGCACTTGTTTCATAGCCTGGGCTTCCTTTGAACTGAAGTTACTCAATTCAAAGGACTCTTGACAAACTGCCAAACACGTGCTACTGCCACTCTTGTTACAGGTGCCTCTGGGTCATTTTTTTCCCTCTGCCTCTTCCTGCCTCTAAACCTTCCCACACTTACCACAATTTCTTACTCCTGGAAGGGAAAAATAATAATTCTCCCTCCCTGGTAACAGAAATAATTATTTTTTTCAGCTATTGTGTGTTATTCAAGTATCCTCCAGATGTGCTTTGAAAAGACTTCCCTCTCCCTTTTGCTCTTACTGTTTTCCCATTTCAAATACCTTGTAGCAGTTGTGCAAGAGGACTTTCTGCCTCTAAGGTTATGGCTTCACCTGTCAGACGTATCAACATTGTAATTACTCAGATTTTCTTTACCAGTACAAATGGGTTACACTTGTTACAGAGACAAGTTTTTAAGGAAATAAGAATTCAGTCTTTAGGTATATCATATGATACTTGTTTTGAGTCACAGTGAATCAAAGTAAGCAAGTAAGCATGCATATATGATGTATATATGAGTCACAATACCATGTTGCACAAAACATCACTTTATTTTCTTTAATAAAATTACATCTGGCTCTAAGTGCCAGTCATTAGAATGATAAGATCTCTGATGATAGTATTTTGGAGGGTTTTGGGGTTTGGGTTTGGGGTTTTGGTGGGGATGGGAACTCCTCCTTCCCCTAGGGCAAATGCAAACTTAACTTCTGGGAAGTAAGTCTGACTGTTAGTCCATTGTGGCTACTGTATTAATTTCCTACTGCTACAAACATAGTGACTTATAACAACACAAATTTATTATCTCACATTTCTGGAGCCAGAAGTCTGCAGTGGATCACATGGGGCTAAAATCAAGGATTGGCAAGTCTATATTCCTTCTGGAGACTCCAGGGAAGAATCCATTTCCTTGTCTTTCACAGAATCTAGAGATTTCTCACATTCCTTGCCTCATGGCCCTCTTCTATCTTCAAAGTCAGCAGTCATATCACTCCAACATTTGCTTCCATCCTCATATCTCTCATCTGACTCTTCTGCCTCCCTCTTTCTTTTACTAGGATCATTATGATTACATTAGGCCCACCCAGATAATCCGAGTTAATCTCCCCATCTCAAGATTCTTAATCAAATCACATCTGCAAAGTCCCTATTCCATAAAAGGTAACATATTTACAAGTTTCTGGGGCTGGGACATGGACATTTTTGACAAGCCATATTCTGCTTCCCACAGCCACAATTGTCATTTTCCACTGTGATGCCACCGTCAGCCTCCTCCTCTCTACCATCTGTCAGACACTGCTACTCTGGATGCACTCAGAGGCTACCATCATGCTTCCCTCTACTGAAAACAGGCTCAGCCGCAGAACCTGCCACAGTCCTCAATGGCCCACCTTGGGGATATAGACACCCTTCAGTCATCAGCCCAGTGGGACCACGTGGCACACAGGGTCTAGATCTACGCCACTTATGAAAACCCTCCAAACCCTTGTCTCCTTCCTAGTCTCAGAGACCCTCTCCATGTCTCTCCCTCTCTCTTCTCCACAACCTTAAATAGTAGCTACATTGCCTTCTTTCTCAAAGGCCCTTCATTTCTCCCAAAATTCTAAATGTGGGATTATCCTGAAGTGCTTGACAACTTCTGATTTTGTAAAACAGAAGCTTTATTTGTTTTTGTTTTTGTTTTGAGACGGAATTTCACACTGTTGCCCAGGCTGGAGGGCAGTGGCGTGATCTCGGCTCACTGCAACCTCTGCCTCCCAGGTTCCAGCAGTTCTCCTGCCTCAGCTTCCCAAGTAGCTGGGACTACAGGCATGTGCCATCACACCCAGCTAATTTGTGTATCTTTTAGAGACAGGGTTTCACCATACTGGCCAGGCTGGTCCCGAACTCCTGACCTCGTGATCCACCCACCTCAGCCTCCCAAAGTGCTGAGATTATAGGCGTGAGCCACTGCGCCCAGCCAAGCAGAAGTTTTTAATAAATCTTTAAGGAACACAGACAGATCCACCAAGGTTTTACCCCTTCTTGAAAAGGGTAAAAAATTCCTTTTGCTCTAAATTTCGTATAGAAATAAGAAAACAAGATATATGACTATTTTAATAAAATTGTGTCCCATCTATAACAAAGTTCCTAAAATAAACATGAACAAGGGCAAAGTATTAGAAATGTGTTGCTAAAAAGAATATATATCATATAAAACAGATTTAGCAGAATTTAATTCAGTATTATTTCTGGAGAAATACAGAGCACTGATATCAGAGACAGGCAGAAGCAATCTAGAACATATAAGAATTTATTTTTAATATTTAATTGTAATTCCAGAGTCATATGTAAGCTAATAGTAGCTCTTAATTTATAGGATTAACTTTTTTTTTAATGTTGGGATTCTACTCCTGTTGAAAACACTATAAAAAAGGAGCAGCTGGGTGCGGTGGCTCAAGCCTGTAATCCCAGCACTTTGGGAGGCTGAGGTGGGAGGATCACGAGGTCAGGAGATCGAGACCATCCTGGCTAACACGGTGAAACCCCGTCTCTACTAAAAATACAAACAATTAGCCGGGCGTGGTGGCGGGTGCCTGTGGTTCCAGCTGCTTGGGAGTCTGAGGCAGGAGAATGGCGTGAACCAGAAGGTGGAGCTTGCAGTGAGCCCAGATGGCGCCACTGCACTCCAGCCTGGGCGACAGAGCGAGACTCCGTCTCGTTTAAAAAAATAAAAAAAAAATAAAATAAATAAAAAAAATAAAAAAAAAAAAGGAGCAAGAACTAAGATGTTGGAAAAAGAAAAGCAAGTAATTGAACAGAAAAAAAAAATATTTTGTAAACCAGCCTTAGGAAATACAAAACTGAGCCAAAACACATCATATCTTTGGAACTGTGCTTCTTTTAGGAATGTAGAAACTGAAATATGCATAAAAAGAAAAGGGCTCATGGAGCTCGGGTAGTGTGTTGTGGTATTCAGTTGTTCTTTGTCATGAAACTCTCCAGGACAGAAATAAAACTCTAACCCAGACCCCTTTTTTATTAGTGGGAATTGAGTAATAGTAGAAAGAGAGGCATGAATTGGAAAAGTCCTCTGGTATACGCAGCTATTTGCCTCTAAAGCTAAATTTAAAATATTAATGAAAGCGTTATTTTTTCCACTGAAAACATCTGAACTTCTCTGAACTTGCATAGTCATTATTATTTTAAGAAATGAGAGTTAAAAATTTATTTATGAAGTCATTCAGCTTAGTTACTGAAAAAATAAAGCCAAATAAATAACAGGCCTATACACCAATCAGTAATTGGAAAACAGTGGCACAGGGGGAAAAAGATATATGTATTTGTCTGTTCATTATGGTTTTCAATAGTACTCAGCAATTAACTGAAGAAAAAAATGTTATTTTTATTACCATAAGTCACAACAGCCAAGTAAATATATACATTGGTAAAGCAAACATGTATTTTAATTTCATCCACATTCAGATAGTAGATTTTCAAACTATTTGAGCACCTCAAAAATGTTAGTAATAGTTTTAATGTGTATAACCTAACAAATATATTGAAATTGTTGAGATTGCCGGGCGCGGCGGCTCAAGCCTGTAATCCCAGCACTTTGGGAGGCTGAGACGGGCGGATCACAAGGTCAGGAGATCGAGACCATCCTGGCTAACACGGTGAAACCCCGTCTCTACTAAAAAAGACAGAAAACTAGCCGGGCGAGGTGGCGGGCGCCTGTGGTCCCAGCTACTCCGGAGGCTGAGGCAGGAGAATGGCGTAAACCCGGGAGGCGGAGCTTGCAGTGAGCTGAGATCCGGCCACTGCACTCCAGCCTGGGCGACAGAGCCAGACTCAGTCTCAAAAAAAAAAAAAAAAAAAAAAGAAAAGAAATTGTTGAGATTATACAAAATCCAGTTCCAAGTTAAGTTTTCAATGAGTAATAACTAACTTACTTGGTTATTCCACTCATTTACTAAAAATAATACTATAGAGAACAAATATTTTACGTCCTAGAAATAACTTTCTACTCTGAAAAGATCTCCCTGGATTTCTAAGGAAAAGAAAGCATAAAAATATGTGACCATAGACTCAAGTAGCATTCCTCCCTGGGGGAAAAACAGAAAAAAATCTATGGCCTCCATTATGTTGTCAGTTCTGAAATGGTATTCCTATATTAATTGGAGAAAGGCAGAAAGTTACAAGTCAACTGCTTCTGTCCAGAAGCTCCTCAATGCCCAAGGTACCAGAGAATTTTCAAAACAGAAATCTTACATTTTCCTAAAAGAAATAAAGCAAAACTACTGAGGTAGAGATATTGAAACAAGATAGAATGTATATCACTACTTTCTACAGAGGAGTTAGATGCAAAAAAGTTATTTTGCCCAGGCTCTCTCCCAAGACTCTTCATTTATACTTTCTATTGTGTTTTCCTCTTGTATTGTACCAGTTCTTATTACTCTGTGCAAAAAAACACTTCCTGGAAGAGGTAATCATGCAACATCAAAATAATTTATAGGCTGATATTCCTAAGGTTACCATAAATCCAAGAAACACAGCTTTTACAACTTCAACCTCATGAGCCCTTCCTCAGCTTTTCCTTTTCCTTTTAGTCCACAGCATCTTCTTTTTCATCTTTTCCTGGCTTTATGATGTCATCATCTTTATTAAGTCTTCTTTTACTTGAGCCTTTAATGATGTTTCCTGGAGCCCTGTAATATTTATTATTTACACCATTTAACTTATTCAATTGATTCCAGTATTACAGCTGTCTTTGTAAATCCATCTATTCCACGCTTTAAACGAAATCATATGCTGCTTAAGGAACAAGACCATAGTTTACATTTGTTTCTTGGTTTTGGTTTTGGTTTGGTTTTGGTTTTGGTTTTGCTTGGTTTGGTTTAGTTTGTTTGCATTTGAAATAACTATAACAGTTATCTGCTCACTATAACCTTACTATAAAAATTTGATGAGGAGGATGATAATGAAGAAAGTGAAGAAGGAAGAGAGAGAGTTGTGTGGTAAGTCTTAACTAGAGTTATATAAAGGCTCCAAAATAGAATCTGTTCCAATCATTCATTCCTGAAGAGAATGCATTATTTCTATCAAAATGCAAAGAACCAAGCAATGACAAGTGACCTATGTCAGTTACTTATCAAAAGAAGATGTCTCAGCAATGATTCCTCGGACTTATCCATATGACTCAATTCCATTTAATTAGCCATACTATTTTCTCCAAAATAATTTGAATTAGCCATCACATAAATTCTTAGGCAATAAATCTGACAATGAAGTGATGTTTTAAGTTGTTTTAAGTATCAACTGGATAGCCCCTGGCTTCTTGTGAAAATTGCTGTTAAAAATTGCTTTAAAAGCTGTCTTAACTTCAAAAATGAAGTCATGGCTAACTCCAGAACTATCATAGAACATCTTGTACATGTCAAGATTATTAGATTCAACTTATCCAGTGAACTCTCAAGTAAATTATCCTAGGGTGAAAAATATGATGCAATAACTTGGTCTTTGGGTTCTCTAGTATGTTTTCTCAACTTAACAACCAAAACAGGACAAGGGGAACTTAAATAGTGTTCAAAGGAGAGTCACAAAGATAATGAAAGGAGTGGAAAATAAGATTTCTAAGAAGGGAAACAGAAATTATTTAACCAGAACGAAGGCAGAGACTCAACTTTTAAAGTAGCTTCTAAGCCAAGAGGGTAGTAAACCTCAAAAATGAGATTAGTTATTCCTTTCCAGAAGGGGTAGAATACCAAAAAAAAAAAAAAAAAAAAAAAGGAATTAAGTTTCCATGGTGAATGTGTAAGTTAGAAATTGTATTAAGGCTCTCCAGAGAAACAGAACACACATGCACATACCTAGCTAGCTAGCTATATATATAGATAAATACATACACAGTCACGCATCACTTAGCAACAGGCATACATTCTGAGAAATGCATCATTAGGTGATTTCGTTATTGTGTGAGCATCATAGCATGTACTTACACAAGCCTAGATGATATAGCCTACTATGCACCTAGGCTATGTGGTATAGCCTATTGCTTCTAGGTTACAAACCTGTACAGCATGTTACCATAGTGAATACTGTAGGCAATTGTAACACAATGGTAATTTTTTATATATCTAAATATAGAAAAGGTAATGTGTTGCACTAGGATGTTACAACAGCTGAGTAACCCAGTGATATGAATTTTTCAGCTCCATTATAATCTTCTGGGACCACCATTATATATGTAGTTCATCATTGACTGGAATGCCACTATGTGGTATAGGACTGTGTGTGTGCATGTGTATGTATATACATATATATAAGTTAGAAATATATACAGCAGGAAACAGATTTATGTTAAGGAAGTGGCTCATGTGATTATGGGGTCCAGCAAACCAATAGCCTGGAGACTGAGGTAGTAGAACTGCATGTTGCAGCCTTGAGTCCCAAACCTTTTCCAGGAATGGTTTCCATGTTACAGTCTGGAAGCAGAATTTCTTCTTTGGGAAACCTCGGTCCTTTCTCTTAGGGCCTTCAACAGATTGGAGAGGCCCACCCGAATCTGAAGAAAATTCTGCTTTAGTTAAAGTCAATTGATTGTAAATATCTAAACAATATATTTACAAAAACATATAGCTAGTGTTTGACCAAACAACTGGCTACTATAGTCCAGCCAAGATGACACATAATATTAACCATCACAGAAATCAAGTAAAATTTCATGAAAAGGGAAGTCACCAAATTTCTCACTTGTCTTTGGTTGTTTAGTCAGAAGCAATCCCTTCAAAAGGTGAGACAAGAAATGTTGGTGAGGACAGAAGTGATATCATTGGTGAAAATGTATGTTTTCATGACAATTCTGGAAAGCATATGAATCCACTGTCTTACATCCAGGAATTAATCCTAAGAAAAATAAAAACAATTGTGCAAATATGTTCGTGTCCAATAATGTTAAGTCATTTTTATAAGGTAAAATGGATGGAAAATAAACATGCATAAATATAAGGTGGTTAAATAATCTATGCTGAATTTAAACAATGGAATATTATAATTTAAAATATTTATGTAGGTATGGAGTGGGAAAGAGGCTTTAATCTTACCTTGTCTTTCTCTCTGTACCTGGGTCAGTTGAGATGACACGCTGCCTAAAACCTGTTGATGTCGGGCTTGATATTGTGTTAGTCCTACACAGGATGTCAATTTTGGATTGAGTATCTTGGTTCTTGCTTTTTACTCTTTGCCCATTTTTGTTTTTGTACAGACCACTATACAGAATGAAAATTCCTTCAGATTATTTGTATTCTTTTGTATTCACATATGCTGGGCTGCTGTAAACAAATTCCAGGCTGCAGAACTTCATAACTGGGACAATTGTGATTGGACTTAATTCCTTACTGGTTGCCATAAAAGTACTTCAATCATATCATCAATTATATTGATCAATCAATCAATCAATCATATTGATAATCAGAGCAGCTCTTTTCACAGTGTCTGTGGTCATTTCACTAACTATATCTCAAAAGACACATTGACTATTTTGTACAATGACTACTAGTTTTTAAGAAAGTCCCAGAAGAGTTTGTGACCTGTAAGCAACAGTAACACAATGGTAAGGATTTGTGTATCTAAACATCTAAACATAGAAAAGGTAATGTGTCGCACTAAGGTGTTACAACAGGTATGTCACTAGGCGATATGAATTTTTCATCTCCATTATATAATACCTAAAAAAACTATACAGAAAGCAGCTGCAAGTGTTGCATCAAGCACAACAACTAGTGAAGCACAGAATGCTTTCAGGAATAAAGAAATTTGGAGAATCTCCTATCTATACCACTACTATCTTTTGGCTATGTTTATTGTGATATACAAAAGCCAGCTCTTATCTATTCAGAAGACCTGATTTTAACCCAAATGTCCACCAATGACAGACTGGATTAAGAAAATGTGGCACATATACACCATGGAATACTATGCAGCCATGAAAAAGGATAAGTTCATGTCCTTTGTAGGGACATGGATGCAGTTGGAAACCATCATTCTCAGCAAACTATCACAAGAACAGAAAACCAAACAACGCATGTTCTCACTCATGGGTGGGAAGTGAACAATGAGATCACTTGGACAAAGGAAGGGGAACGTCACACACTGGGGCCTGTCATGGGGTGAGGGTGGGGGGGAGGGATAGCATTAGGAGATATACCTAATGTAAATGACGAGTTAATGGGTGCAGCACACCAACATGGCACATGTATATATATGTAACAAATATGCATGTTGTGCACATGTACCATAGAACTTAAAGTATAATAAAAAATTAATTATTTAATTTTAAAATAAATAAATAAATAAAATGTTCAGAAATCTTACAAGCTACTTGATAGCTTGAAATAGGCCACAGTGGGAATATTCATACCATGGAAGTCAGCAAAGGTGACAAATTAGGGGCTTTTTTCAAAGAGGTCATAGTTAAATATTTACCAGCATCCTACTGAATATATGCTGAAATAACAAAGGTTTTCCCCTGGTGGTAGAACTGCAAGTAGACAGGAAGAAAACAAGAAGAGTATAATGTGAAAAAGGCCAAGAAAAGAGAGGCTTTTGAGTGCTCAACTGTGGCAAATTAGGTTGAGCATATCTTTTGGTGTACTCATTTCTGTTGGGTATTTATCTGGGAATGACATTGCTGGCTCTTAGAATATGCATATTTTCAGTTGTAGTAGATATGTACTGCTAAGACATCTCCAATGTAGTTGCACCAGTTTGTACTTAAAGTAAAAGAATCTTTTCTTTATAGGTTTGCATGAGTTATTTTTATATTCTAGATATGAGTTCTTTTTCAGATCTATTACTGCAAATATTTTCCCCAGTGTGTGATTTGCCTTTTACTACTGTAATGGTGTCTTTCAAGCACAATTTTTTTTAATTTTAATGAGTCTAAATAATCAATCTCATTTATGATTACTGCATTTTATGTCCTGCCTAAAAAATGTTTCCCTGAAACTGGATAAAGAGTCAAGACCCATCACTCTGCTGTATTCAGGAGACCCATCTCACATGCAGAGACATACATAGCTCAAAATAAAGGGATGGAGGAAGATTTAATAAGCAAATGGAGAACAAAAAAAGTATAGGGCTGCAATACTAGTCTCTTGATAAAACAGACTTTTAAACCATCAAAGATCAAAAGAGACAAAGAAGGCCATTACATAATGGTAAAGGGATCAATTCATCAGGAAGAGCTAACTATCCTGAAATATATATGCACCCAATACAGGAGCACCTAGATTCATAAAGCAAGTCCTTAGAGACTTACAAAGAGACTTAGACTCCATACAATAATAATGGGAGACTTCAACACCCCACCGTCAACATTAGACAGATCAACAAGACAGAAAGTTAACATGATATCCAGGAATTGAACTCATCTCAGTGGCAAGCAGACCTATTAGACATCTATAGAACTCTCCACCCCAAATCAACAGAATATACATTCTTCTCAGCACCACATCGCATTTATTCAAAAATTGACCACATAATTGGAAGTAAAGCACCTCTCAGCAAATGTACAAGAACAGAAATTATAACAAACTGTCTCTCAGACCACAGTGCAATCAAGCCAGAACTCAGGACTAAGAAACTCAATCAAAACCGCTCCACCACATGGAAACCGGAACAACCTGCCCCTGAATGACTACCAGGTACATAACGAAATGAAGGCAGAAATAAAGATGTTCTTTGAAACCAATGAGAACAAAGATACAACATACCAGAATCTCTGGGACACATTACTTAAATCAGTGTGTGAGGGAAATTTATAGCACTAAATGCCCACAAGAGAAAGTAGGAAAGATCTAAAATTCGACACTCTAACATCGCAATTAAAAGAACTAGAGAAGCAAGAGCAAACACATTCGAAAGCTAGCAGAAGGCAAGAAATAACTAAGATCAGAGCAGAATTGAAGGAGATAGAAATGACAAAAACCCTCCAAAAATCAATGAATCCAGGAGTTGGTTTGAAAAGATCAACAAAATTGACAGATCCCGCTAGCAAGACTAATAAAGAAGAAAAGAGAGAAAATAAAATTGATGCAATAAAAAATGATAAAGGGATATCATCGACCCCACAGAAATACAAAACTACCATCAGAGAATACTATAAACACCTCTATGCAAATAAACAAGAAAATCTAGAAGAAATGGATAATTTCCTGACACTTACACTCTTCCAAGACTAAACCAGGTTAAACCCTGAATAGACCAATACAGGCTCTGAAAATGGAGGCACAATTAATACCTACCAACCAAAAAAAAAACCAGGACCAGATGGATTCACAGCTGAATTTACCGAGGTACAAGGAGGAGCTGGTACCATTCCTTCTGAAACTATTCCAATCAAGGAAAGAGGGAATCCTCCCTAACTCATTTTAAGAGGCCAACATCATCCTGATACCAAAGCCTGGACAGAGACACAATAAAGAGAATTTACAACAATATCCCTGATGAACATCGATGCAAAATCCCTGAATAAAAATACTGGGTGTCCGGATTCAGCAGCACATCAAAGCTTATCCACCATGATCAAGTGGGCTTCATCCTGATGCAAGGCTGGTTCAACACATGCAAATCAATAAACGTAATCCAGCATATAAACAGAATCAAAGACAAGAAACTACATGATTATCTCAATAGATGCAGAAAAAAGCTTTTGACAAAATTCAACAGCCCTTCATGCTAAAAACACTCAATAAATTTGCATGATGGAACATACCTCAAAAATAATAAGAGCTTACGACACAAACCCAGCCACATCATACTGAATGGGCAAAAACTGAAAAAATTCCCTTGAAAACCTAATAGTGACAGGATGCCCTCTCTCACCAATTCTATTCAACATAGTGCTTAAAGTTCTCTGGCTAGGGGCAATCAGGTAAGAGAAAGAAATCAAGGATATTCAGTTAGGAAAAGAAGAAGTCAAATTGTCCCTCTTGCAGATGATATGATTGTATATTTAGAAAAACCCCATTGTCTCAGCCCAAATCTCCTTAAGCTGATAAGCAACTTCGCAAAGTCTCAGGATACAAAATTAATGTGCAAAAAATCACAAGTACCTTTATACACCAGTAACAGACAAACAGAGGAAATAAACGTGAAACTTCCATTCACAATTGCTTCAAAGAGAATAAAAATACCTAGAATCCAAACTTACAAGGGATGTAAAAGACCCTTCAAGGAGAACTACAAACACTGCTCAGTGAAATAAAAGAGGACACAACAAATGGAAGAACATACCATGCCTGCGCGGATAGGAAGAATCAATATCATGAAAATGGCCATACTGCCCAAGTAATTTATAGATTCAATGCCATCCCCATCAAGCTACCAATGAGTTTCTTCACAGAATTGGAAAAAACTGCTTTAAAGTTCATATGGAACCAAAAAAGAGCCCTCGCGATCTCCAGCAAGACAATCCTAAGTCAAAAGAACAAAGCTGGAGGCATCACGCTACCTGACTTTCAAACTATACTGCAAGGCTACAGTAACTAAAACAGCATGGTACTGGTACCAAACAGAGATATAGACCAATGGAACAGAACAGAGTCCTCAGGAAATAATACCACACATCTACAGCCATCTGATCTTGGATGTCCCTGAGAGAAACAAGAAATGGGGAAAGCATTCCTATTTAATAAATGTGCTGAAAATTGGCTAGCCATAAGTAGAAAGTTGAAACTGGACCTTCGTTACTCCCGGCATGAAAAAATTCCTAATTCAAGATGGATTTATGACTTTAAATGTTAGGACCTAATAATTATTATAAAAATCCTAGAGGAAAACCTATAGGTAGTAGCATTCCAGGACATAGACATGGGCAAACACTTCATGTCTAAAACACTCAAAAGCAACGGCACAAAAAGCCAAAAAATTGGATGGACCAAATTAAACTAAAAGAGCTTCTGCACAGCAAAAGAAACTACCATCAGAGGAACAGGCAACATACAGAATGGGAGAAAATTTTTGCAATCTACTCATCTGACAAAGGGCTAATATTCAGAACCTACAAAGAACTCAAACAAATTTACAAGAAAAACAAACAATCCCATCAAAAAGTGGGCAAAGGATATGAACAGATATTTCAAAGAAAACATTCATACAGCCAACATACAAAAAATGCTCATCAACACGCCATCATGAGAAATGCAACCAAAAACCACAATGAGATGCCACTCATCTCACACCCAGTTAGAATGCATGCATCATTCAAAAGTCAGGAACAACAGGTGCTGGAGAGGACGTGGAGAAAACAGGAACACTTTTACACTGTTGGTGGGATTGTAAACTAGTTCAACCATTATGGAAAAACAGTATGGCACCTCAGCGATCTAGGAACTAGATGTACCATATGACCCAGCTATCCCATTACTGGGCATATACCCAAAGGACTATAAATCATGCTGCTATAAAGACACATGCACACGTATGTTTATTGTGGCACTATTCACAACAGCAAAGATTTGAATCAACCCAAATGTCCATCCAGGACAGACGGATTAAGAAAATGTGTACATTATACACCCCATGGAATACTACAGCCATAAAAAGCATGAGCTTCAGTCCTTTAGAAATGGATGCAGCTGAAACCATCAATTTCTAGCAACCATCCAAAGAAATAAAACCAAAACACCACACATGTTCCTCACCATAGGTGGGAACTGAACAATGAGATCACTCTGACTCGAAGGGGGACATCACACACCGTGTAAGCCTCCAAGGGAGGGGAGGAGGGAGGACGTACTGGGAGTTATACCTGATGTAAATGAGGAGTTGATGGGTGCTGACGAGTTGATGGCTGCAGCACACCAACATGGCACAAGTATACATATGTAACAAACCTGCACATTATGCACATGTACTCTAGAACTCAAAGTATAATAAAAAAAAGTTTGCCTGCTCTAAGTCATAAGGATATTTTTTCATGTTTCTCAAAGCTTTATTTTTTAATATTTCATGATCCATCTGGAATTGATTATAAGTATGGCATGATTTAGAGGTCAAGGTTTAACCTTGGCTATCCAGGTGTTCCAGTTCTATTATAGCAGCTTTATTCATAGTGCCAAAAACTGAAAATAACCCACATAAATCACTCACAATGCATAAATCACCCAAACCACAATTTGGTTTGGGTTTGAGTTTGGGTTTGGTTTTAGTTTTGCTTGGTTTGGTTTGTTTGCATTTGAAATAACTGTAACAGTTATGCAAAAATAAATTGTGGGATTTTCATACAATTTAATATTATTCCATAATGTAAATGAAAACAAAACTATTGCCCCATGCAACAATATGGATGGCTCCCCTAGACATGTTGAACCAAAGAGGCTAGACTCTGAGGAGTGCCTACTTTAGGTTCTATTTTTTTAAATAAGCAAGGTTAATATGTGATAAGAGAAGTAAGAACAGTGGTTACCACTAGGAAATGACTGGAAGTAGGCAAGGAGAAGACTTCCAGGCCACGGGTAATATTCTATAGATTTTCCTGAGTGGTAGCCATGCTGGTGTACTCAATTTGTAAAACTTTGTTGAGCAATATAAAATCCGCTCCTTAAAAAGCACTTAAAATCTGTACTTTTTACACTATATATGCTATATGTGTAAACTTAAAAATGTGCTTGCAACAAAAGGTGATGAGAGAGAAAGTGTAAAGGAAAATGTTCACTAGATTTAGCAAAAATAAAATTTTCTTCAAGGAGAGCAGTTCATTGGAGCAGTTTTAGGTCAGAGAGGATGAAGATAAGAGTGGGCAAAGGAGTGAATGAGAGATGAGTGAAAAAACACTTTCCCAAAAGTTTATGAATAGGAGTAGTGAGGCAGCAAATGTATAAAAATATGATTTTCTTAGAAAGAAAGTGATGAGAGCATGTTATGCTAGCGAGAAAAAAATTTAATAGAGAAAAAGACATTGAAGATACAATAGAAAGAGGTATGAGGAATACCATTAAAATACAGGCAGACCTCACTTTGTTACACTTCAATTTATTGTGCTTTGCAGAGATTGTGGGGTATTTTTGTTTGTTTTTCCGCTGTTGTTGTTGTTTTTACAAATAGAAGGTTTGTGGCATCCCTGCATCAAGCAGGTCTATGAGAACCATTTTTCTAACAATATGTGCTTGCTTTGTGTCTCTGTGTCACATTTTCATAATTCTTGCAATATTTCAAACTTTTTCAGTATTATTATTATATATGTTATGGTGATCTGTGATCAGTGATTTAGGTTTTAGTATTGTAATTATTTGGGGGCACCAAGAACTATGCCATATAAGATAGCAAACCTAATCAATATGAATGTTTTGCATGTTTTGAATGCTCCAACAACCAGTAATTCTCTTGTCTCTCTCCCTTTCCTTGAATCTCCCTATTTCCTGAGACACAACAATTTGAAATTAGGCAAACTAATAGCCCTACAATGACCTTTACATGCTCAAGTGAAAGGAAGAGTTACACATCTCTCACTTTAAATCAGAAACTAGAAATGATTAATCTGGGGGAGGTGAGGAGCTGCAGAAGAGAAGTTTGAAGCTAGCAGAGCTTTGTTCATGAGGTTTAAGAAAAAGAAGCCATCTTTATAACACAAAAGTGTAAGGTGAAGCAACAAGTGCTGATGTAGAAACTGCAGCAAGTGGCCAGGTGCAGTGGCTCATGCCTGTAATCCCAGCACTTTGGGAGGCTGTGGCAGGCAGATCACCTGAGGCCAGGAGTTCGAGACCAGCCTGGCCAACATGGTGAAATCCCTCTCTACTAATAATACAAAAAATTAGCTGGGCATGGTGGCAGGCACCTGTAGTTCCAGCTACACAGGAGGCTGAGGCAGGAGAATCGCTTGAACCTGGGAGATACAGGTTGCAGTGAGCCGAGATAGTGCCAGTGCACTCCAACCTGGGTGACAGAACAATATTCAGAAGAAAGAAAGGAAAGAAGGAAGGAAGGAAGGAAGGAAGGAAGGAAGGAAGGAAGGAAGGAAGGAAGGAAGGAAAGAGAGAGAGAGAGAGAGAGAGAGAAAGAAAGAAAGAAAGAAAGAAAGAAAGAAAGAAAGAAAGAAAAGAAAGAAAGAAAGAAAAAAAGAAAGAAAAGAAAAGAAAAAAGAAAGAAAAGAAAGAAGAAAGAGGGAGGGAGGGAGGGAGGGAGGGAAGGAAGGAAGGAAGGAAGGAAGGAAGGAAGGAAGGAAGGAAGGAAGGAAGGAAGGAAGGAAGGAAGGAAGGAGGGAAGAGAGAGAGAGAGAGAGAGAGAAAAGAAAGAGAGAAAGGAGAGAAAGGAGAGACAAGAAACTGCAGCAAGTTATCCAGAAGATCTAGCTAAGATCAATGATGAAGATAGCTACACTAAATAACAGATTTTAAATGGAAACAAAACAGCCTTTTGTTATATTTAAGAAGATGTCATCTAGGACTTTCATAGCTAGAGAGGAGAAGTCAATGCCTGGCTTCAAAGTTTCAAATAATTGGCATCTCATGCTACAGAGAAATTTTTCATGAAAGAGTTCATTGATGTTGCAAACTTCATTGTCTTTTTTCAGAAATTACAATAACCACCTTATCCTTCAATTCCACCACCACATTGTCAGTCAACAGCCATCAACACTACTAAGACAAGACCCTCCACCAGCAAAATGATTGCAGCTCACTGAAGGCTTAAATGATCATTAGCATTTTTTAGCAATAAGTATTTTTAAATTAAGATATGTACATTGTTTTTTAGACCAATGCTATTGCATACTCAATAGGCAACAATATACGGTAAACATAACTTTTATATATATTGGGAAATCAAAAAGTTTGTGTGACTTTTTAAAATAATGATGGTCTGGAACCAAACCCACAATATCTCTGATGTATGTCTGTACCTCATACCATGGGAAGGGATGAGAGCCAAAGGATAGATGAATAATTTAATGTGTAATAACAAAGACACTACCTCCAATAATGCAAGAGAACAGGGTAAAACAACATGGGAGAATATATTGATAAATTGATGTTTTTCTTATTTGTTTTATTTGTTTGGATTATTTTTAGTTTGGGTTTTGTTATTTCAAATATTTTAAATAGTATCAAACTGATGGCTTCTCTTTTCTCTATGAGAGTTAGATATTTATTGAATGGGCAAAAGGTGGAGGCATTCAAAGAATGAGATCTTGAAAACTGGAGTAAGATGTGAATGCCCTCTCTCATCACTCCCATTCAACAGAGGAAGTCCTGACCCGAGTAATCAGGCAAGAGGAAGAAATAAAAGGCATCCGAATATGAAGAGAGGAAGTCAGACTATCCCTACTTGCAGATGAAATGATTCCATACCTAGAAAACCCTATCAACTCTATCCCCAAAGCTTACTGATCTGATAAATAATTTCAGCAAAGTTTCAAGATACAAAATCAATGTACAAAAATAAGTAGCATTCGTATACACCAACAACATCTAAGCTGAGGGCCAAATCAAGAATGCAATCCTATTCACAATAGCCACAAAAATAATAAAATATTTAGGGATACAGCTAACCAGAGAGGCAAAAGATCTCTACAATGAGAATACAAAACACTGCTCAAAGAAATTAGAGATGACATAAATGAATGTAAATACTTTTCATGCTCATGGACAGGAAGAATTAATATTATTTAAATTGCCATATTGCTCAAAGCAGTTTACAGATTCAATGCTATTCCTATCAAACTACCAATGACATTCTTCACAGAATTAGAAAAAATAATTTTAAAATTCATACAGAACCAAAAAAGAGCCTGAATAGGCAAAGCAATTCTAAGAAAAAAGAACAAAGCTGGAGGCATCATGTTATCTGACTTCAAACTGTTACAAGGCTACAGTAGCCAAAACAGCATGTTCCTGGTACGAAAACAGACATGTAGACCAATGGAACAGAATAGAGAGCCCAGAAATAAAGACACACACCTACAACCATCTGACCTTTGATAAAGTCAACAAAAATGAGCAATAGCGAGAGAACTCCCTATTCAATAAAAAAGGCTGGGATAACTGGCTAGCCATATGAATAAATTTAGAAATGAACCCCTTCCTTGCACCATACACAAAAATAAACTCAAGATAGATTAATTACTTAAATGTCAAACCTAAATTTATAAAATTCCTGGAAAGTAACATAGAAAACACCATTCTGGACACAGGAACTGGCAAAGACATGACGAAGATGCCAAAAGCAATTGCAACAACAACAACAAAATTGTCAAATTGAATCTAATTAAACTAAAGAATTTTTGCACAGCAAAAGAAACTATGGATAGAGTAAACATACAAACTACAGAATCAAAGAAAATATTTGCAAACTATACGCCCAACAAAAGTCTAATATACAGAACCTATAAGAAGGTTAAACAAATTTACAAGTAAAAAACAAACAACTCCATTAAAAAGTGGGCAAATGACATAAATCGATACTTTTCAAAAGAAAACACACACGACCAACAAGCATATGAAAAAATGCCCAACATTGCTAATCATGAAAGAAATGCAAATCAAAACCACGATGAGATACCATCTATCACCAGTCAGAATGGCTATTGTTAAAAAGTCAAAACATAAGAGATTCTGCCTAGGTTATGGAGAAAAGGGAATACATATACACTGCTGGTGGAAATATAAATTAGTTCAGCCATTGTGGAAATCAGTGCAGTGATTCCTCAAAGAACTTAAAACAGAATTACCATTTGATCCAGCAATCTCATTATTGGGTATATACCCAAAGGAATATAAGTCATTCTGCCATAAAGACATATGCATGCATATGTTCATTGCAGCACTATTCACAATAGCAAAGACATGGGATACACATAAATGCTAATCAATGGTAGATTGGATAAAGAAAATGTGGTATATATACGTCATGAAATACTATGCTGCCATAAAAAAGAATGAGATAATGTCCTTTACAGAAACATGGATGGAGCTGGAAACCATTATTTTAAGCAACCTAATGCATGAACAGAAAACCAAATACAGCGTGTTCTCACTTATAAGCGGGAGCCAAACAATGGGGACACATAGACACAAGGAGAGGAACAGACACCGGGGATTACTCAAGGATGAAGGGTGGGAGAAGGGACAGATTCAAAAAACTACCTAGCAGGTACTATGCTTATTACCTTGGTAACAAATACTCTGTACACCAAACCCTCAAGATATGCAGTTTACCTATATAACAAACGCACACATGTACCCCTAAACCTGAAAAAAAGTTAAAAAGGTAAAAGAGAGTTAGATCTTCATTTTAGTAATGGAAAGAAATATTCAGAGATGTTGATAGACTAGAGGAAAACTTGAGTCACTACAGAGGGTAAAGCAAGCTGGTGAGATAAATATAGTAAAATTTGCCAGGCTATGTTAAGGGCTTAATGCAATGTTATAATAAAATCTCCTTCTGAATTTTCTCAGTTTTGATATACCTAGCATGTAACTTATTATATGATATGAAGTAGAATATAATCATTTCTTCCGTCTTCTTACTAATGTTTAACCGTGTTTCCCAACACATATATCTAACAATTCATCTTTTGCCCACTGATCTTAAATGACATACTAGGCATTTATACACTTATAACTGCCTCTTTCTATTCTAATCCTTTGATCTGTCTATTTATGCTCTAGTATATTGTTTAGAGGTTCATAATATTTTAATATCTAGCAAAACAAGTATTCCTTAATTACTCCCTTTTTGCAAATTTTTCAAATTTAATGTATAAAAAGGTACCCACTTACTTTCTAGTGCTAATAAAGTATTTTCCCTTGGCTTTTTATTTGATTATTTCAGTGGGAATTTGATAAAAATTAGTGTTAAACACACGACTTCTTGACATAGAGCTCAGTTATTTGATTCTGAACTCACTGTTTAACACTATTTTGCTTGTTTGTCATTTACATCAATATTTTTAACTTCCAAATGATCTGTTCCATTTGGTAATCTCTTGCCTTCTGATTTTCAGTTGAACCTAATCACTTAATTGAATTGTTTCTGTTTGATCTTCACAAAATACTGAAATTTATAAAATTATAACCATTTTTTCTATCTCTTTGCTAGTCTCCTTGGCTTGATTATTTCATATGAACTATGGAGTAACTGCCAAGTTCCACTAAATTCAGGTAATATTTTATTGCATTCAGTATATAATTTGGGAATCATGAGAATTTTGTTATATTGACCATTCCCATCCATGAATATGGTATATCTTTTCAATCTTCCTCCTACAACAAGCCTGCTGTTAGGGGTTCAAATGTGATACCCCAAAGACTGGTACTTTGTTATGCTGAGAAGTCTTAGAAGCTGCCCCAGAATTGAGGCCTCCCTAACCTTGTCAGGCCCTCACCCACACCCCCAAGCCCAGAAAAGTGCTTTCTTAGGAATTCTCTTATTTGACTAAGAAGAAATTTCTCCAAAAGAAATGCAATTGTCTTATATCCCCTCTCCAAGAATCCCATCAAATAACCAGGAAAGATCCACCACCAGAAAAGAAACTGGGAGTCATCATCACAACCATATAGGCTTTTCATCTATTCTTCTGCGAGAACTCAGAGAGATTACATGAGGTAACTTTTTCTGCATAATGAGACATTTGTTCCCATGTAGTTCTTCCTCTCACTTCCCTGTAACTTTTCCCATCCAGCACCCAAAGAGAAACATGTAGTAACCATTGTCTTAGCACTGAGCCTATTCATTCTCCCATTTCTCTCTCCCTTATGAAGAGGGCATTTAAGTCTAAATGATCTGGTCCCTCTTTGAGTTCATACTTTGTATGATTCTCATACACATGTGTCCACATAATAAATTTGTTATGCTTTTCTCTTATTAACCTATTTTGTGTTGTAGGGATGTCAGCCATGATGCTTCACAATAAAGAGGAAAAGGATCACCTCCTTTCTGCCCCTACACTGCCCATACTACATTTAGTTTAATATAGTGTTACAGTTTTGTTTTGTTGTGATTTATTTTTATTTAATTAATTTTTTTTTTTTTCGAGATGAAGTTTTACTGTTAACGCCTAGGCTGAAATGCAATGGCATGATCTCAGCTCACTGCAACCTCCGCCTCCTGGCTTCAAGCAATTCTCCTGCCTCAGCCTCCCGAGTAACTGGGATTACAGGCATGCGCCACCATGCCCAGCTAATTTTTATATTATTAGTATAGATAGGGTTTCACCATGTTGGACACGCTGGTCTTGAACTCCTGACCTTAGGTGATACACCTGCCTTGGCCTCCCAAAGTGCTGGGATTATAGGCATGAGCCACCATGCTCAGCCTGTGATTTATATTTTAACCAACTAGTTCTCAAACCTGTAAATCGTAATTTGATGTGGAATTCCTCAAAGACCAAAATCCACAGAAGCACCACCTCTATAGATTCTAATTTGATAAATGTAGACTGAGCCATAACCATATTAATTTTCTTATAAGGAATTCTGATGCACAGTCAGGATTGAGAATATTTAGAATATCAGGAATGTAGAAACTAAGTTTAATAACATAGTATTTTCCTTTTTGGCTTTTCTCTACCTTTTTAAAAATAGTATTGTATGTAATTTTTATTTATGTATTTTGACTCTTAATGTGAGTTCTTAGTGTTAATTTAAATTTCTGTTAAGCATCATTTTATTGCCCACATAATATCCCATCTTGTGAATAAATGTAGCATAATTTACTTAAGTATTCTCTATAATTTCCCTGATTTCCTGTTATGATCAGAAACAATAATATTTCTACTTGGGGCAATAAAGAAAACAAAAATAAATAGCCCAAAATCTAAATGTTTTATTATTTTCCACTACAGTGTTCTGGAATAGCTACCTTCATTGAATTCATACTTTACTATGTGGTATATAAATGAAACTTGTCTATATATTTAGTTTTACTTCCTAAATATTATACCAGTATAGATACATTTCATGAGATAGTCTTTGTTTCTAAGTGAAGCAGAAACTATGTTTAAATACTTAAGAAAACACTACAGATAAGTCGTTTGTTACAAAACTTCAAAAATGAAATGTTTTACTCCTGTTAACATGAATAGAATATGTTCCCCTGTAACACTTTGTAGTGAAATCATGTAAATATTATAAATGCATGCTATGAAACATAATGGAAAGATGAATCTATATATTCATTACTAGACAAAAATGAATTTGTAAATCATGGGATATTCATACAATATATAAAATGTGAAACTGCAGTTTACAATAAACTTGAAGCACATACAGCAACATAAATATGTATTAACAAAAGATGATCAGGTGATTAAAAGCAGTTTGCAAAATGATACATACTGTCCAATTTATGTAAGACTTTTCAATACAAGAACAGCGCTATTTATTATATGTAAGCTAATATATATGAGCTATAAATATAAAAGAATATCTGATATGATTAAAACCCAATTCAGAAAATTATCTCTGGGAAAGGAAGAAGGGGAATGCCAGCATGAAAGAGTACAAGCAGAACTTCAACTATATTAAAAATATGTATTCTTTCAAACAAAAAGAAAAATATTACCCAAACTTGCAAAATATTAATAAAAAGATGCTGAGTGACAGTTTTATGAATATTTGTTAAGATAATTTCTTTACTTTGATATTTTTCCACATTTTGAAAAATAATCTGAATAACAATTCAAAGCACTGCATTTTAATGTTAATTTTACTGTCCCAGTTTGATCTGGAACACATTGCTTATCTTCTCTGTTCTCCAATTCTTTTGTCAGTAAAATGAAGATGTTAATATTTCTCCCTTTATCCAGATGGTAACTGGCTAAAAGCAACAATAACTATAAAGCACATCAAGTTCTACATATAATTAAAATACTTAAATCAAGAAAAAGAACTTTGTTCCCTCCAGTAAAGAACCTATGATCTACAAGAACAGAAGAAAAAAAGCAAAGGCCATGTAAGTTAAAAGTAATTCAATTTAGCTCTTTTTTGTTCTCTTTGCTAAAAAGTGAAACAAATGTTCTACTTGCTGATTTTTTTAATTAGCAAGAAACATAAACTGATATCTAATAAATAAAATAAAATAATAAACTTTCATTTTGCATTTTTTCTAAGTAAGAGAAACAGAGTAAAAGGAGAAAGCAACACCTACAGGTGTTGCTTAGAAGCATGAAGAGAGGCCGATAGTTATGAAGGATGAAAGAATTAGATCATAGAAAAAATTGCTCATAGCTTCCACATGCCTCACATAAAAACATCTCCATTTCTTATTAAGTTTTCATTCCTGTGCTCTAATACAAGTAAACAGTCATGTTGTCTCCACCTTTACCGTGTCTTTAATTCATTGAGATTCTGTCCTTCCTAATGACTCATTTTATTTTTTAAGAGCATGATTCTCCCTTTGACACTTCCTCATGAGCCCATATTATAACAAGTCCGATTGAATGGTCACTCTATTTCACCGGCTGGTTGCAACCTCAACAGGAAGATCTTGTTGTCTGGTTCTCTGCTTGCACTAGGTGACTTCCTGTGCTCTGAGGCTAAATGGTATTACTGACTATGCTTCATGGTCCAGTGAGACCACAAGCTGGGATCTGTCATCAGGTGAGGCTGCTATGTAAAGGTTCCAAGTTACTACTTCTTGAATGTGTGAATGTTTTCTTTCATATCTCATGACACAGGTGGCCATGGCTGGAAAGACCAGAACCTAGAATCAGACTACACAGTAATTCAGGCAATAATCCCAGTTCAAGATGCGGATGAAACAATTAGTTTGGCAAACTAACTCTGGCATCCAGATGGTGTCAGCAATAGCATTTCCCAGGTAAGAGAACAGTATAAAGGGTTATTAAGTCCCAACAGGTGAACAGAAAGCAGAAATTAGAAACTCAGATGAATGATAATTGTCAATAAAAACAGATTAACCATGTCCTTAATCTATTGAGATTCTGCCTTTCCTAACAGCCCAGTTTATTTTTTAACAACATGATCCTGCGCTGAGACTTCTTCTTGAGCCCCTATTATGATAATCTGCCCATTTTTTATTTTATTCATCAGAACATGGAGCACAGACAGCAATACCATTCAACCTCAGAGCACAGGAACTTACCCACCCCAACTAGAGAACCCAACAGCAAGGTCTGCCTGTTGAGGTTGCAACCAGCCAGTCACATAGAGTGACCATTCAACTTGATTTGTCTGAGACTATCTGAGTTTTATTATTGAGAGTGCTCCCTTTCACTCTTGGAAGTGTCATGGTTTGGACAATTAATTATATTGTCACCCTCAGGTTGTTGCCATTATGGACTTCTACATCTATGTTTCATTTTTACAGCTATAGTTGTTAGTGTGATATCAATTTGCAACCATATATAAATAGCAGATTAAGTTAATCAATTCAAATGCTTAGTGTGACCATTTATGGAAGATTTATTGCCCTAGTTTAAAAATAGTATAAGAAAATGAAAGCTACTAATACAACAAAAGAAATAGAAATTACTGCAATTAGAAGTAAGAACTTCCAGATGCAAAAATGAGTAAAGAAAAAGAAACAACAGAAAGTGATGTCAGCAAGATAGTAAAATAGGAGTTCACAAGCTTCGCTCCCCACCCACAGAAATCTAGCTAGCAATTATCCACAGGGAAGAAGACCATTATAAACATACCAGAACCCAGAAGTAAGGCTGACAGACACCTCCTTGGACCACAGAATTGAGAAAAGTCATAATCGGACAGTGAGAAGAATCGTTTTTATTGACTTTTCTGCCCACCCCCACCCCCATATGAGCATGGTGCTATACACAAAGGGTTACCTTAGGCTCATGGTTTCTGCAGTGGGAGAGGCGAGTTGGGGAAAGACATTCTGCTTTCTCACTATTCTGGGACCCTTTGCAGGAGGCTTTCCTCTGCCTCACCCCATGGGAAATGTTCAGGAAATGTCCATCAGGCTAGACAACCGGGAGTAAGTTGGAGACAAAGAAAAGGGTTTCATACCAACCAGTGCAGGAATCATGGTAGTTGCTCTGCATTCCAGCCAACAGAGGCATCACATCAGAGAAACTAACCATCAGTATCACTATAGAAAACATGGCACAGATGCAAAACAACAGTACTTCCCAGTCAGGGAAAACAACTTGCAACTCTAACCAATCAGAGATGGTTACAGAGCCCAGCTAGCAGCCTCACCTAATAACAGAGCCCAGCCAGTGGTCTCACTGGACCACAGAGCACAGCCAGCAACACTGTTTGATATCAGAGCACAGGAAGTGACTCAGCCCAACTAGAAAACCCAACTAAGATCCGCCTGTCCAGGGTTGCAAACAGCTAGCCCATCCATAATGCCAATCTAGACTAAATAGTAAAGGTCTATCACCACCAAAGAACACATGCAGAGGACAGGAAAGGTGGCCATCTCCTCAAATTCACAATTATCAACATAAGAACACAAGGATTATTTAAAATTAAAGGACATATGATACCACTGACAAAAATAAAAAAAAAATAAAAGGGTCAATAATGGACCCATAAGAAAAGATCTGTGAAATGACTAACAAAGAATTTAAAATAATGCTTTTAAAGAAATTCAGGGAGCTGCAAGAACTATGGATAGAAAATTAAATAAAATTTGGAAATAAATTCATGAACAAAATGGGAAGTTTGACAAAGAAATAGAAACAATAAAAATTATAAATACTAGAAATAACACAATAACTCTACTGAAAATTTCAGTAGAAAGCTTCAGCAGCAGATTTGATCAAGAAGAAGAATCAGTGAGTTTAAAGACACAACATTGGAATTATTCAATCAGAAAAGCAAAAAGTAAAAAGAATGGAAAAATGAAGAAAGCTTCTGGGATTTATGGGATAACATGGAAAGAATTTATGGGATAACATGAAAATGTTAAAGTCATTAGAGTTAAAGAGGAAGTAGAGAAAGAAAGATAGAAAGTGCACTTAAAGAATAATAGCAGAACACTTTGAGAGGCCAAGGTGGGAAGATCATGAGGTCAGGAAACGGAGACCATCCTGGCTAACACGGTGAAACCCCACCTCTTTTAAAAAATACAAAAAATTAGCCAGGAGTGGTGGCACATGCCTGTAGTCCCAGTTACTTGGGAGGCTGAGGCAGAAGAATGGCATGAACCCAGGAGGTGGAGCCTGCAGTGAGCCGAGATTGTGCCATTGCACTCCAACCTGGCCAACAGAGTGAGACTCTGTCTCAAAAACAAGAATAATAGCAGAAAACCTTTCAAGCATGGAGAAAAACGTAAATATCCCTGTACAGTAATATCAAAGGACATTAGTCAGATCCAATCCAAATAAGACATCCCCACGATGTATTATCTTAAAACTGTCAAAAATTAAAGACCAAAACAGGATCCTGAAAGCAGCAAAAGAAAAGAAACAAATAATACAAAAAGGAGTTCCAATACATCTGGAAGCAAGATTTTTGCCAGAAATCTTACAGACCAGGAGGGAGTGGGATGACATATACAAAGTGCTAATACAAAAAAAAAAAGAAAAGAAAAGAAAAGAAAACTGTCAACCAAGAATACTGTATCCAGCAAACCTGTCATTCAAAAATGAAGGAGACATAAAAGATTCTCAGACAAACAAAAGCTGAAAGAGTTCATCACTCCTAGAGCTGTATTACAAGAAATGCTAGGGGAGTTCTTCTAGCTGAAATAAAAGGATAGTAATGAGTAACACTATTAATTTTTATATTTTTATTTTTATATTTATCTAAAAATACAAAACTCATTGGTAAAAGCACTGAGTCAAATTTAGAATAATACTGTAAAGATAGTGTGTAAAATGCTTATATCCTCAATATCAAGTTTGAAAGACTATTTTTAAATTATTACAATAATTTGTTAAAGAATATGAAGTACAAAAAGTAAATTGTGATGTCAAAAAATCATAATAGGAGATAGTGGAGTAAAATGTACAGGATTTTTTCTATCAAAGTTAAATTGCTATCAGCTTAAAATAAGATGTTTTTGGTAAGCTTCATGGTAACTACAAAACTAAAATCTATTGTGGATGCACAAAAAAATAGAAAGCAAGGAATCAAAACATATTATTAGAGAAGAACCACTTAACTGCAAAGAAAGACAGTAAGAGAGGATGAAAGGAAGAAAGAATCTACAAAAGTAAAATCTAAAAAATAATTAGCAAAATGACAGTAGTAAGTCCTTCCTTATCAGCAATTACCTTTGATGTAAATTGTTTAAATTCTCCAATTAAAAGACATAGGGTAGCTAAATGGATTAAAATAAACAAGACTCAACCATTTACTGCCTATAAGTGATTCGCTTTACCGTAAGGATACTACTATGGTTTAGCTCTGTGTCCACACCCAAATCTCATGTTGAATTGTAATGCCCACGTGTCAGAGGAGGGACCTGGTAGTGGGTGATTGAATCATGGGGGCAGATTTCCCCCATGCTGTTCTCCTAATAGTGAGTAAGTTCCCAAAAGATCTGATGGTTTATAAGTGTGGCACTTCCCCCGATGCTCTCACTCTCCTGCCACCTTGCTTCCCCATCACTTTCTGCCATGATTATAAGTTTCCTGGGGCCTCCCTAGCCATGCAGAACTGTGAGTCAGTTAAATCTCTTTTCTTTATAAATTACCTAGTCTCAGGTAGTTCTTTTTTTGTTTGTTTTTGAGACAGCCTTGCTCTGTCTCCCAGGCTGGAGTGCAGTGGTATAATCTTGACTCACGGCAACCTCCACCTCCTAGGTTCAAGCGATTCTCCTGCCTCAGCCTCCCGAGTAGCTAGGACTATGGGCATATGCCACTACACCCAGCTAATATTTGTATTTCTGGTAGAGACAGGGTTTCACCATGTTGGCCAGGCTTGTCTTGAACTCCTGGCCTCAAGTGATCTTCCCATCTTGGTCTCCCAAAGTGCAGGGATTGCAGGTGTGAGCCACTGTGCCCAGCCAGTCTCAGGTAGTTCTTTGTAGCAGTGTGAAAACAGACTAATACAGATACACACAGACTGAAAGTGAAGGAATGGAAAAAGATATTTATTACAAATGGATACCAAAACAGAGCAGAAGTAGCTATATTTATGTCAGATAAAGTTTAAGCTAAAAACTATAAAAAGCAACAAAGAAAGTCACTATGTAGAAACAAAAGGGTCAATTTAGCAAGAGGACATAACAATTATAAATATATACACACCCAACATGGAAACACCTAAATATGTAAGGAAATTTTAATAGATCTGAAAGGAGAAATAGACTACAATGTAATATTGGTAGAGAATTTTGACACCCCACTTTCAGCAATAGACAGATCATCCAGGCAGAAAATCAACAAGGAAACATCAGACTTAAACTGTACTCTAGATCAAATGGACACAGCAGACAGATACAGCTGAAGAATATATATCCTTCTCAGTTTAATATGTTTCTCAGTTTCACATGGCACATACTCTAGTATACACTATACATTAGGTCACAAGACAAGTCTTAACAAATATAAAAAGAATAAAATTATATCGAGTATCTTTTCTCACCACAGTAATATAAGACTAGAAATCAATAGCAGGAGGAACTTCAGAAAATTCATAATATATCAAAATTAAACAGCATGCACTGAACAATCAATGGATCAATAAAGAAATTAAAATGGGGCCAGGAGCGGTGGCTCAAGCCTGTAATCCCAGCACTTTGGGAGGCCGAGGCGGGTGGATCACAAGGTCAGGAGATCGAGACTATCCTGGCTTACATGGTGAAACCCCGTCTCTACTAAAAATACAAAAAACTAGCCGGGCGCGGTAGCGGGCGCCTGTAGTCCCAGCTACTTGGGAGGCTGAGGCGGGAGAATGGCGTGAACCCGGGGGGCGGAGCTTGCAGTGAGCCGAGATCGCGCCACTGCACTCCAGCCTGGGAGACACAGTGAGACTCCGTCTCAAAAAAAAAAAAAAAAGAAATTAAAATGGAAATGTAAAACTTTCTTGAGACAAGTGAAAATGGAAATAAAACATACCAAAACCTATGGGATACAGCAAAAACAATTCTAAGAAAAAAGGATTATTATAATAACTATAATAATTATACTATTAAATATCTACATCAAAAAAGAAAAGTACTCAAACATCCTAATATTACACCTGCAGGAACTAGACAAACAAAAACAAAGACCAAAATTAGCAGAAGGAAAAAAATGATAATGATAAGAACAGAAAAAATGAAACAGAGACTAGAAAAACAACATAAAATATTAATGAAATGAAGAGTTGATTTTTTAAAAAGATAAAACTGACAAACCTTTAGCTAGACTAAGTAAAAAAAAAAAAAAAAGAGAAGGCTCAAATAAAATCAGAGATTTAAAAAAGGAAGCATTACAACTAATACCACAGAAATGAAAAGAATCATAATAAACTGTTATGAACAATTACATGCCAACAAACTGGATGACCTAGAAGAAACAGATAAATTCCTGGACACGTATAACCTAACAAGACTGAAGTTTGAAGAAACAGAAAATCTGAAAACATCAATAATGAGTTAAGAGATGTATTAAATCAGTAATAAATAGTCTCCCATCAAGGAGAAGCCCAGGACCTGATGGTGTCATGGCTCAATTCTATCAAACATTTAAAGAAATAATACTAATTCTCCTCAAGCTCTTCAAAAAATTAAAGAGAAGATACTACTTCCAAACTCATTTTACAAGGCCAGCATTACCCTGATGCCAAAAGCAGATAAAGACTCAACAAAAAAAGAAAACTATCACCCAACATCCCTGATGAACATAGATGCAAAAATCTTCAACATACTAGCAAACCAAATTCAACAATACATTAAAAAGATCAGTCACCATTATCAAGTAGGATTTATTCTAAGGAATAAAGGGTGCTTCAACATATGCAAATCAATAAATGTTATACATCACATTAACAGAGTCAAGAACAAAAACAATATGAGCATCTCAATTGATGCAGAAAAGGCATGTGACAAAATTTAACATCCCTTTGTGATAAAACTCTCAACAAATTAAGTGTAGAAGGAATGTGTCTCAACACAATACGGGCCATATATGAAAAACCCACAAGTAACATCATACTGAAGGGGAAATAGTTTAAAACATTTCCTTTATTTTATTTTTTTTTATTATTATACTTTAAGTTCTAGGGTACATGTGCATAACGTGCAGGTTTGTTACATATGTATACTTGTGCCATGTTGGTGTGCTGCACCCATCAACTTGTCAGCACCCATCAACTGGTCATTTACATCAGGTATAACTCCCAATTGTTGGGGGCCACACCGGGGGTGGTGGAGAATGAAAGAACACACACAAAGACAAAGACACACAGAGAACATGGCGGCCGCACTCAGCGCCTCCGCCTCACTTTATTTATACTCCATAAACCTCACGTCAGCAGAGAGAATGCAATGCAAAACAAACTTTCTTTTCCCACATGTAACCTTCTACTCAGTACCTTGTTTCTATATTCTTTCTTATTTACCCGCCTTCTTGGCGCCTACGGGAGTTCATTAAAAGTTCAGTTGGAGATACTGTCCTTGAGCCCTATCTATTCTCAGCATACTGTTTTCAAAGGCCCCTGCACCCAATGCCATCCCTCCCTCCTCCCACCTCCCCATAATAGACCCCGATGTGTGATGTTCCCCTTCCCGAGTCCAAGTGATCTCATTGTTCAGTTCCCACCTATGAGTGAGAACATGTGATGTTTGATTTTCTGTTCTTGCGATAGTTTGCTGAGAATGATGGTTTCCAGCTGCACCCATGTCCCTACAAAGGACACAAACTCATACTTTTTTATGGCTGCATAGTATTTCATTGTGTATATGTGCCACATTTTCTTAATCCAGTCTGTCACTGATGGACATTTGGGTTGATTCCAAGTCTTTGTTATTGAGAATAGTGTCGCAATAAACATACGTGTGCATGTGTCTTTATAGCAGCATGATTTATAATCCTTTGGGTATATCCCCAGAAATGGGATGGCTGGGTCATATGGTACTTCTAGTTCTAGATCCTTGAGGAATCGCCATACTGTTTTCCATAATGGTTGACTAGTTTACAATCCCACCAACAGTGTAAAAGTGTTCCTATTTCTCCACAGCCTCTCCAGCACCTGTTGTTTCCTGACTTTTTAATGATTGCCATTCTAACTGGTGTGAGATGGTATCTCATTGTGGTTTTGATTTGCATTTCTCTGATGGCCAGTGATGACGAACATTTTTTCATGTGTCTGTTGGCTGTATGCATGTCTTCTTTTGAGAAATGTCTGTTTATATCCTTTGCCCACTTTTTGATGGGGTTGTTTGTTTTTTTCTTGTAAATTTGTCTGAGTTCTTTGTAGATTCTGGATATTAGTCCTTTGTCAGATGAGTAGATTGCAAAAATTTTCTCCCATTTTGTAGGTTGCCTGTTCACTCTGATGGTAGTTTCTTTTGCTGTGCAGAAGCACTTTAGTTTAATTAAATCCCGTTTGTCAATTTTGGCTTTTGTTGCCGTTGCTTTTGGTGTTTTAGACATGAAGTCCTTGCCCATGCCTATGTCCGGAATGGTATTACCTAGGTTTTCTTCTAGGGTTTTTATGGTATTAGGTCTAACATTTGAAAACGTTTCCTTTAAAACTTAGAGTAAGATAAGGATGCCCGTCTCACCACTTTTATTCAATACAGTACTGGAAGTTCTAGACAGAGTAATTAGTCAGGAGAAAGAAATCAAAGGTATTCAAATTGGAAAAGAAGAACTGAAATTGTCCCTATTTGTAGATGGCATGATCTTACACACAGAAAACCCTAAAGACTCTACCAGAAAAACTGTTAGAACTAATAAATAAATAAGTAAAGTTGCAGAATACAAAATCAACATACAAAAATCATTAGCATTTCTATATACTAATAGCAATCAATCTGAAAAAATAAATCAAGAAAATCTCATTTACAATACCTATAAACAGTAAGATACTTGGTAATAAATTTAACCAAGAATACGCTGAAAACTATGAAACACTGATGAAAGAAACTGAAGAAGACACCAGTAAGTGGAAGGCTATCTTGTGTTCATGGATTGAAATTAATCTTTTCAAAATATCTATGCTACCCAAAGTTATCTACAGATTCAATGCAATTCACATCAAAATATCAATGATATTCTTCTCAGCAATGTAAAAAAAAAATTCTAAAATTATATGAAACCATAAAAGACCCAAAATAGCCAAAGGAATCTTATGTAAAAAGAACAAACCTGGAGGCATCATACTCCCTCACTTTGGAATATATTACAAAGCAATTGTAAACAAAACAGCATGTTACTGGCATAAAAACAGACACTTAAACTGGTAGAATAGAACACGCAGCCCAGAAATAAATCCATTGATTTACAGCCAGTTGATATTTTACAAAGATGCCAAGTACACACAGTGTAGAAAGGACAAGCTTTTCAATAAATGGTGTTGGGAAAACTGGATATCCACATGCAGAAGAATGAAATTAGACCCTTATCTCATACCACATACAAAATCAAATCAAAATGGATTAAATACCTAAATATAAGACCTGAAACAGTAAAACTGTAGAAGAAAACATAAGCAAAAACCTCCATGACATTGGTGTGTATGCTGGTAAATATTGAACATCGACTTGATTGGATTGAAGAATGCAAAGTATTGTTCTTGGGTATGTCTGTGAGGGTGTTGCCAAAGAAGATTAACATTTGAGTCGGTGGACTTGGAAAGGCAGACCTACCTTCAGTCTGGGTGGGCACCATCTAATCAGCTGCCAGCATGACTAGAATAAAGCACACAGAAGAAAATGGCAGGACCAGACTTGCCGGGACTTCTGGCATTTATCTTTTTCCCATGCTGTGTGCTTCCTGCCCTCAAACATCAGACTCCAAGTTCTTCAGCTTCAGACTCTTGGACTTTCACCAGTGGTTTGCCATGGGCTCTATGGCCTTCAGCCACAGACTTAAGGCTGCATTGTTGGCTTCCCTAATCTTGAGGGTTTAGGACTCGAACTGACTTTCCTGCTCCTCAGCTTACAGATAGCCTACTGTGGGACTTCACCTTGTGATCATGTGAGTCAATATTCCTTAATAAACTCCCCTTCATATATACATCTATCATATTAGTTCTGTCCCTTTAGAAAACCCTAATATAGTGTGGGCGATGATTTTTTAAAATATGACCCTTACAGCACAGGCAACAAAACAAAAATAGACAAATGGGATTACATGAAAGAAAAAACTTTCACACAGCCAAGGAAACAATCAACAGAATGAAGAAACAACACGTAGAATGGGAGAAAATATTTGGAATCTATTCATCTGACAAGAAATTGATAACCAGAATAGAAAAGGAGTTCAAACAAATAAATAACAAAGAATAATAATAATAATAATTACTATTATTATTATTATAATCTAATTTTAAAATGGCCAAAATATCTCAATATATAATTCTCAAAAGACAACATACAAATGGCCAACAGGTATATTTAAAAATGCTCAATTTCACTAATCATCAGGGAAATGCAAATTAAAATCACAATGAGTTATCACCTAAAATCTATTAGAATGGCTATTATCAAAATGACAGAAGATAACAAGTATTGGCAAGGATGTCAAGAAAAGACAGCCCTTGTACACTGCTAGTGGGAATGTAGATTAGCACAGCTATTATGTAAAAAAGTATAGAGATTCATCAAAAAATTAAAAATAGAACTACCGTATGATCCAGCGTTCCCACTACTAGGTATATATCCAAATGATATGAAATTAGTATATCAAAGAGATACCTGTACTCCCACATTTATTGCAAAACTATGGACAATAGCCAAGATATGGTGTCAACTTAAGTGTCCATCAATGAATGAGTAGATAAAATGTGGTATTTATACATAATGGAATACCATTCAGCCATAATAAAGAAGGAAATCATAATAATTGTGACAACATGGATGAATCTAGAGAACATTATGTTAAGTGAAGCAAGCCAGATACAGAAAGGCAAATATCACATAATCTCACTCATATGTGGAATATAAAACAGCTGATCTTACAGAAGAAGAGAGTAGAACGCTGGTTATGAAAACCTAGGGTTCACTGGGGGAGGGAAAAGTGGAGAAATGTTGATCAAAGAACACATATTTATAGTTAGATAAAAAGAATTAAGTGCCAGAGATCTATTGAACAGCATGGTGACTATCATTACTGATGATATATTGTATTTTTCAAAAATGTTAAGAAGATGGATTTTGTGTTCTCGCCCACAAAAATGATAACTATGTGAGGTAATACATTCATTAATTACCTAGATTTAACCATTCTATAATGTACATATACTTCAAAACATCATACATACACAGATAAATACATACTATTTTATATGTTAATTTTACAAATAAATAAATTTGGGAGAAATAAAACAATAGAACTAAGATGAAAGTTAGAATCCCGATATCCTCATTTAACAATGACTCAGCATGCTTATTTAATTGGTTAGACCTATCTCAGCATCTCACTTATAACACATGAGTTCCAGATCTCAACAAAATCTCACTAACTTAGATATTCTGGGAAATCTTCTATGGTATCTCATATGAGTTCATAATCAGTTCTATCAGCTATCAAATGATGTCTGCCTTGATCTGCTCCACACCTCTTGGAGATGGCCTCCTCACCACTGCTGATTAAGTGGTACACACTTGTCAACATTTGTATTCCACTCAGAAACACTATCTCCTAATGCTTCAGTGCTGTAAACACTATCTCTACAAGCGTTGCTATCTCCTCGACATTCTTCAGTGCACCCACGCCACATTTTGAGCAAACAAATTTGGGGAAAATACTCCTTTTTATCACACTTCTTTTCACAAATATTTATTATTAATAGCACTGTCCTGGCCACTAGGGCTACAGTGGTTTGCAAATAGGGTCATGGTAACTGCTCATAAAGCATTTACAGTTTAGTGAGGAAGCACATCTGACACATATTAATGTTTACAGTATACCAAGAATTATGCTAAGTACTTTATCTACATTTTCTCCTTTATTATCACAAGGCTACAAGGTAGGCATTTTTATTATCACCATTATATTGGATGTTGTAGTAGGCTAAATAACAGCCATTCAAAGATACCAGGTATCAGGTCTTAATTCCTACAACTGTGACCAAAACACAAGGGATCGGTCTAGGTCCTGGGGCTCACCATACAGAAAGCCAACCACTGAGATGACAATTATTGCCAAGAAAGAAGGCTTTAATTGGGTGCTGTAGTCAAGGAGATGGGAGCTCAGTCTCAAATCCATCTCCCTGACTAAAACTAGGGGTTTATATAGCAGAAAAGAAATGCAACAGTGTACAAGAAACAAGAATTAGGGAGGGAAAAAGAAGCAATCATGATAAACGAGGGGTCTGGCATCGCATTGTCTGGATGTGTTGATCTGGTGAGTTTCAGTTTTTTGACGCTCTGAAAGGCCTGAAGATTTCCTGAGGAAGGAACTCAGTTAAAACAAACATAAGTTTCAAACTTTAAGACCAGAAGGGTCAACCTCTAATATTTACCAAAAAAACTATCTATGGGACTATTCGGGTCGGCTTCAAAACCTGTAAATATTATCTTCATAAAGAAAAAGAGTATTTGTACATGTGATTAAGCCAAGGATCTTGACTTCATAGGAAGATTATCCTAGATTATCTGTGTGGGTCCTAAATCCAATCACATACGTCTCTTTTTTAAGAGAGAGGCAGAGGGAAATTTCAGCGAGAGAGAGAGAGAAAAGAATGTGAAGACAAAGGAAGAGATTGGAGTGGTGCAGTCATAAGCCAAGGACCTCCAATCAACAGTCACCCCAGAAGCTAGAAAAGGCAAGAAACAAATTCTCACCCAGAGCCTCCAAAGTGAGCATAGCCCCACTGACACCTTGATATTAGAATTCTGGAGGCCAGAATTATGAAACAATAAATTTCTGTTATTTAAACCACCAAGTGTGTGATGATTTGTTATGGCAGCTAAAAAACTAATACAGATGGGAAACTGAAGTTTGGAAAGTAATTTGTCCACAGTCACAAAGCTAGAAATGTGCAGATCTGGGGTTTAAACTCAAGGAAGATGTCTCCAGAGCTTTCTCTTAGACACCTAGCTAAGGCATTTTACCAAAAATATCTTCTGGGCACCGAATTCATGATGTCTGTTCCCAAATCTCAAAGAATGTTTCATAAAAAGAGTTGCTTCCAGCAGCACTTTTCTTCCTATAGTTCAGGTAGAAATCCTTGGAGTTGACTAATGAATAGAGACAGCTGTCTTCAACATTCTTCATGTTTCTTCCTTTCTGCATCCTCTGTGCCTCTCTGCTTCATCTGTCCTCTCCCCTCTCCATCAAGAAAAAATCCTTATGAACCCAGACTTTTGTGGATCAACTCCCAGTGGAACCACCAATACTCCTATAATTAGGTAGAAGAATGAGTTCAAAGAATAATGCCCTAAATTTATGTTACACATCAAAAATCTCTAAAATAATAAATTCCACAGGTAGTTAAAATTGAGTTAACAAGGGAAATGGAAGACAGGTGATAGAAAAATTCTCAAAGGAAACTAAGCTATTCTCTGAATTCTTTACTCAACTTATTTTACATATTTATGCATTTCCAAAATATGCAAGATCTCACTTGTGATGCAGTTATTCTGCCACTTCCATCTGCACTTTTCAATTGAGTAAATTGACCATTTCTTTAAAAAAGCATTGCTGAAATATGCATTATACAGAAATGTTTCTGAGAAAATGTTAGACAACTGAGAATCACTTTTGTGTTGTTGCTAACATAGAACTGATATGAGGCATCTCTAGAGAGTAATAGATTCAATTGTGTGAAACATTAGGTAAGCAAGAAATGGTTCAGTGTTTCAGAATGTGAAGAGAAGGATTTCTTTTTTTTTTAATTTATTATTATTATTATACTTTAAGTTGTAGGGTACATGTGCATAACGTGCAGGTTTATTACATATGTATACTTGTGCCATGTTGGTGGATTTCATTTTACTTCATCTTGGGCCTTGAACTCAGTAGACCTTCTGAATGCAATGTTGCAGCAAGTAAGAGTTACCTTTTTATTTCATACATCATTTATAAATTCTACTGCAATTCTACAGAGCCAATACATATTATTCTTCCAAACAAAAGAAGCAGCATCCTGATTTTGTTACCCCTACTGGTTACTGGAACTTCTGTTTAAGCACAAATAACTTACATTTTGAGCACTTTAAATCAGGCAGTTATATCTTCCCTTGGATGCTCTTTTTACTGCATCCCTATGTCCTTTATTCTCATACCCTCTAAATTCTGGTGTTTCCTCAAGTTTAATCTATTTTTCCTGTCTTCTCTATCTATACACTTGCTCTTCCTTGTAACCACAATGATGTTGATAACCTCCAGTATCATCTGTACTAAAAAAAAAAAAAAAAAAGCAAAACTCTTCTACCTCAATTTTTTAAAACATTAACAAGAAGAAAGAATTCAAGGTATCTTTAACAGAATACCTATATATGTGTAGATATATGTGTGTGTATATATATATGTTAAGCATCCTTAATCTGAACATTCAAAATCCAAAATACTCTAAAATCCAAAACTTTTTGAGCATCAACATAATGCCACAAGTGGAAATTTACACATCTGATACCTTTGCTTTCTAATGGTTCAATGTACACAAACTTGGTTCCATGCACAAAATTATTTTAATTATACAAAATTATCTGTAGCCTATGTGTGTATGGTGTATATAAAACATAAATGCATTTTATGTTTAGACTTGAGTCCTATACCCCAAGTTATCCCATCATGTATATGCAAATATTCCAAAACCCAAAATTCAAAACACTTCCGGTCCTAGGCATTTTAGATAAGGGATACTATTATATATCCGTCATGTTGCAAAACTCAGAAGCCACTATTGCCATTGTACACTGGTTGTACACTGTGTTGACCCAGTGGTGACCCAGCATGATTGTATATCTGGAAAGCCCAGAGAATCTGCTAAAAAATTATTTACAATAATAAAATAATTTAGCAAAATGACTGAGTGACATTAAAACAAAGAAAATGTAGTTTTTATGTAACACTAATTGGCATATGAAATGTGGAAAATATCCAATTTAAAATTGCAATTTTGAAATATTAAATACCTAGGATCAAACCTAATATTAAAGGGCAATATGAGACTTCTAGTTTCCAGTCCAGTATGTAAGGAACTTAGAAGTTGTTGCTGCATTCTGACAACAAATGAAAAGCTAAACAAACGGAAAATCAATAATTATTCTTAGACCCATCAGACAAGTGAGGTCACAGAACAAATGGCTTTTCCAAAAATTGGAGAGAGAGACAGGGAGAATGACAATATACTGGAGCAGAAACCCACAAGCAGAAACTTCCCCTAGGGACCAGTACCAGGGTAGAAAAACCTACACTGTCACTGACAAATTGATGGAGGCTTAGTATGAACACATCTGAGAGATTAAAAATTACAAGGAGGCCTAGACATTGTAGGTACCCACACTTTTGTGAGTTTCCCTCCAAGAGTTTGATCAGGTTCTCATGGTAAATATCAGAGAAAAATTCCCTTATGCTTCCATTGGCAGGAAAGGAGAAAAAAAGTATTTTGAAAGAGGGGGCAGGGATAGCATTAGGAGATATACCTAATGTAAATGATGAGTTAATGGGTGCAGCACACCAACATGGCACATGTATATATATGTAACAAACCTGCACATTGTGCACATGTACCCCAGAACAAAAAGTATAATAAAAAATAAGAAAGACACCAAAGCATTCTGTCAGTAACAATAACTGCCTTCAAGAGAAATTATTTTACTGAAACCTAACCTCTTGGGTTTTATCAAAGCCTAATTGACCAGGGTAAAGAAAAATACCCAATTCTAGCCCATTCTAGTAATCCTCTCTTATTTAAAGGGGTTGGAGGAGGATTGAGAAGCACTGGTGAAATTGACAGCACAGGTATATAGGCTTACTAAGAAAGTGAGACCTAATTATAAGACTATAAAATGCCTTTCCTCATGCGTTACCATACACCACCGAAGGCCTATTTACTGGAGTTCCTTTTATGTAATACATTCTGTCTGGCTTTCAACAAAAATTATAAAGCATACTAAAAGGCAAAAGGCACAGATTAAAGAGATAGAGCAAGCACCAGAACTAGACTAACATATGGCAGAGATGTTGGAGTTAGCAGGAATTTAAAACAACTAAGGTTAATAACGCTAAGGGCTCTAATGAAAAAGGTAAATAACGTGTAAGAACAGATGGGAAATATAAGTAAAGAGATAGAGATTCTAACACAGAATCAAAAAGAAATGCTAGTGATTAAAGACACTCTAATGGAAATGAAGAATGTCTTTGATGAGCTCACTTGTAGTTGAATATAGTTGAGGAAAGAATCTCTGAGCTTTGAGAATATATTAATAAAAGCTTCCAAAACTGAAAAGTAAAGAAAAAAAAGGAATGAGAAAAAGAGATTAGAATATCCAAGAACGGTGAGACAACTACAAAAGCGTAACATAAATGTAAAGGGAATACCAGGAGACGAAAGATTAAAAGGAACAAAAGAAATATTTGAGATAAAAACAACTGACAATTTCCCCCAAATTAATGGCAGAGCCCAAACCACCAATCTAGGAACCTCAAAGAACACCCGGCAAGATAAATGCCAAAAAAAAATTAAACCCAGTCATATCATATACAAACCGCATAAAATTAAAGAAAAATTCTTAAAAGAAGCCACAGGGGAAAAAACATCTTACCTATAATATAAAAGCAAAAATAAAAATTCCATTCAGCTTCTCAGATACCATGTGCAATGGGCTGAATGTTTACGTTACTTCAAAATTCATGTTGACATAGTATCCCCTTAAGTAATGTTACCAGGAGGTAAAAAAAAAAAAAAAAAAAAACCACAGATCTCTCACCTCATCTGCCATATGAAGTAACAGTGAGAAGATGGCTGCCTAAGAGGAAATAGGCCCTCGCCTAACTCCATATCTGCCCTCACCTTGATCTTGGACGTTCCAGCCTTCAGAATTGTCAGAAATAAGTCTGTTGTTTATAAACCACACAGTCTGTGGTAGTTTGTTATACAAACTCAAACAGATTAAGATAGCATGCAAATGAGAAGAGGATGCAGTGTAACATTAGAGCATTGAGAGAAAAAAAACACCAACCTAAAATTCAGTACCCTGAAAAATTACATTTCAAACATCAAGGAGAAATAAACATGTTCTCAAACAAAATTTAAAAAGAGGAAATTTTTGTAGTGCTCTGGCCTTGCAACAAATGTTTTAAAAAGTTCTTCAGAGATAATGAAAATAATATAAGGCAAAAACCCAGATCCAAGTAAAGAACAAAAGTAGATTGGAGAAGAAATAAGTGAAGGCGAAGGGGGGCGGAGCAAGATGGCCGAATAGGAACAGCTCCAGTCTCCAGCTCCCAGCGCGAGCAACACAGAAGACAGGTGATTTCTGCATTATCAACTGAGGTACTGGGTTCATCTCACGAGAGAGTGAGGGACAATCGGTGCTGCTCAGCTGCTGCAGCCTGACCAGTGAGAGCTGAAGCAGGGCGAGGCATCGCCTCACCTGGGAAGCGCAAGGGGGAAGGGAATCCCTTTTCCTAGCCAGGAGAACTGAGACACACAACACCTGGAAAATCGGGTAACTCCCACCCCAATATTGCGCTTTACCAAGGGTCTTAGCAAGTGGCACACCAGGAGATTATATCCCACACCTGGACGGGAGAGTCCCATGCCCACGGAGCCTCCCTCATTGCTAGCACAGCAGTCTGCTATCTAATGGCAAGGCAGCAACGAGGCTGGGGGAGAGGCGCCCACCATTGCTGAGGCTTAAGTATGTAAACAAAGCCCCTGGGAAGCTCGAACTGGGTGGAGCCCACAGCCTGCCTGTCAAGGAGACCTGCCTGTCTCTGTAGACTCCACCTCTGGGGACAGGGCACAGCTAAACAACAACAACAACAAAAAGTAGGAGAAACCTCTGCAGACACAAACAACCCTGTCTGACAGCTTTGAAGAGAGCAGTGGATCTGCCAACATGGAGGTTGAGATCTGAGAACCAACAGACTGCCTGCTCAAGTGGGTCCCTGACCCCTGAGTAGCCTAACTAGGAGACATCCCCCACTAGGGGCAGACCAACACCTCACACCTTACACAACTGGGTACACCCCTGAGACAAAGCTTCCAAAGCAAGAATCAGACAGGTACACTTGCTGTTCAGCAATATTCTATCTTCTGCGGCCTCTGCTGCTGATACCCAGGCAAACAAGGTCTGGAGTGGACCTCAAGAAATCTCCAACAGATCTATAGCTGAGGGTCCTGACTGTTAGAGGGAAAACTAACAAACAGGAAGGACACCCACACCAAAACCCCATCAGTATGTCACCATTGTCAAAGACCAAAGGCAGATAAAACCACAAAGATGGGGGAAAAGCAGGGCAGAAAAGCTGGAAATTCAAAAAATAAGAGCAAATCTCCCCCTCCAAAGGAACTCAGCTCATCAACAGCATTGGATCAAAGCTGGATGGAGAACGATTTTGACGAATTGAGAGAAGAAGGCTTCAGACCATCAAACTTCTCAGAGCTAAAGGAGGAATTATGTACACAACACAAAGAAACTAAAAATCTTGAAAAAAGAATGGAAGAATGGATAACTAGAATAATCAATGGAGAGAAGTCCATAAACGAACTGACAGAGATAAAAACCATGACACGAGAAATATGTGACAAATGCACAAGCTTCAGTAACCGACTCAATCAACTGGAAGAAAGAGTATCAGCAATTCAGGATCAAATGAATGAAATGAAGCGAGAAGAGAAGTCTAAAGAAAAAAGAGGAAAAGAAATGAACATAGTCGGCAAGAAGTATGGGATTATGTGAAAAGACCAAACCTACGTCTGATTGGGGTGCCTGAAAGTGAGGGGGAAAATGGAACCAAGTTGGAAAACTCTCTGCATGATATCATTCAAGAGAACTTCCCCAATCTAGTAGAGCAGGCCAACACTCAAATTCAGGAAATACAGAGAATGCAACAAAGATACTCTTAGAGAAGACCAACTCCAAGATACATACTTGTCAGATTCACCAAAGTTGAAATGAAGGAAAAATTGTTAAGGGCAGCCAGAGAGAAAACTCGGGTTACCCACAAAGGGAAGCCCATCAGACTCACAGCGGATCTCTCGGCAGAAACTCTCCAAGCCAGAAAAGAGTGGGGGCCAATATTCAACGTTCTTAAAGAAAAGAATTTTAAACCCAGAATTTCATATCCAGCCAAACTAAGTTTCATAAGTGAAGGAGAAATAAAATCCTTTACAGATAAGCAAATGCTTAGAGATTTAGTCACCACCAGGCCTGCCTTACAAGAGACCCTGAAGGAAGCACTAAACATGGAAAGGAACAACTGGTATCAGCCATTGCAAAAACATGTCAAAATGTAAAGACTATCGAGGCTAGGAAGAAACTGCATCAACTAACGAGCAAAATAACCAGTAAATACCATTATGGCAGGATCACGTTCACACATAACAATATTAAACTTAAATGTAAATGGACTAAATGCTCCAATTAAAAGACACAGACTGGCAAACCGGATAAGGAGTCAAGACCCATCAGTTTGCTGTATTCAGGAGACCCATCTCACATGCAGAGACATACATAGGCTCAAAATAAAGGGATGGAGGAAGATCTACTAAGCAAATGGAGAACAAAAAAAAGCAGGGGTTGCAATCCTAGTCTCTGATAAAACAGACTTTAAACCATCAAAGATCAAAAGAGACAAAGAAGGCCATTACATAATGGTAAAGGGATCAATTCAACAGGAAGAGCTAACTATCCTAAATATATATGCACCCAATACAGGAGCACCCAGATTCATAAAACAAGTGCTTAGAGACTTACAAAGAGACTTAGACTCCCATACAATAATAATGGGAGACTTCAACACCCCACTGTCAACATTAGACAGATCAGCGAGACAGAAAGTTAACAAGGATATCCAGGAATTGAACTCAGCTCTGCACCAAGTAGACCTAATGGACATCTACAGAACTCTCTACCCCAAATCAGCAGAATATACATTCTTCTCAGCACCACATCACACTTATTCCAAAATTGACCACATACTTGGAAGTAAAGCACTCCTCAGCAAATGTACAAGAACAGAAATTATAACAAACTGTCTCTTAGACCAAAGTGCAATCAAACTAGAACTCAGGACTAAGAAACTCAATCAAAACCACTCAACTACATGGAAACTGAATAACCTGCTCCTGAATGACTACTGGGTACATAACGAAATGAAGGCAGAAATAAAGATGTTCTTTGAAACCAATGAGAACAAAGATACAACATACCAGAATCTCTGGGACACATTTAAAGCAGTGTGTAGAGGGAAATTTATAGCACTAAATGCCCATAACAGAAAGCTGGAAAGATCTAAAATTGACACTCTAACATCACAATTAAAAGAAATGGAGAAGCAAGAGCAAACACATCCAAAAGCTAGCAGAAGACAAGAAATAACTAAAATCAGAGCTGAACTGAAGGAGATAGAGACACAAAAAACCCTCCAAAAAAATCAATGAATCCAGGAGTTGGTTTTTTGAAAAGATCAACAAAATTGATAGACCACTGGCAAGACTAATAAAGAAGAAAAGAAAGAAGAATCAAATAGATGCAATAAAAAATGATAAAGAGGATATATCACCACCGACCCCACAGAAATATAAATTACCATCAGAGAATACTAAAAACACCTCTACGCAAATAAACTAGAAAATCTAGAAGAAATGGATAATTTCCTGGACACTTACATTCTCCCGAAAATAAACCAGGAAGAAGTTGAATCCCTGAATAGACCAATAGCAGGCTCTGAAATTGAGGCAATAATTAACAGCCTACCAGCAAAAAAAAGTCCAGGACCAGATGGATTCACAGCTGAATTCTACCAGAGGTACAAAGAGGAGTGGGTACCATTCCTTCTGAAACTATTCCAATCAATAGAAAAAGAGGGAATCCTCCCTAACTCATTTTACAAGGCCAACATCATTCTGATACCAAAGCCTGGCAGAGACACAACAAAAAAAGAGAAGTTTAGACCAATATCCCTGGTGAACATCAATGCAAAAATCCTCAATAAAATACTGGCAAACCGAATCCAGCAGCACATCAAAAAGCTTTTCTATCATGATCAAGCGGGCTTCATCCCTGGAATGCAAGGCTGGTTCAGCATACGCAAATCAATAAACATAATCCAGCATATAAACAGAACCAAAGACAAGAACCACATGATTATCTTAATAGATGCAGAAAAGGCCTTTGACAAAATTCAACAGCGCTTCATGCTAAAAACTCTCAATAAATTCGGTATTGTTGGAACATATCTCAAAATAATAAGAGCTATTTATGACAAACCCACAGCCAATATCATACTGAATGGGCAAAACCTGGAAGCATTCCCTTTGAAAACTGGCACAAGACAGGGATGCCCTCTCTCACCACTCCTATTCAACATAGTGTTGGAAGTTCTGGCTAGGGCAATTAGGCAAGAGAAAGAAATCAGGGGTATTCAGTTAGGAAAAGAAGAAGTCAAATTGTCCCTGTTTGCAGATGACATGATTGTATATTTAGAAAACCCCATTGTCTCAGCCCAAAATCTCCTTAAGCTGATAAGCAACTTCGGCAAAGTCTCAGGATAGAAAATTAATGTGCAAAAATCACAAGCATTCTTATACACCAGTAACAGACAAACACAGAGCCAAATCATGAATGAACTCCCATGCACAATAGCTTCAAAGAGAATAAAATACCTAGGAATCCAACTTACAAGGGATGTAAAGCACTTCTTCCAGGAGAACTACAAACCACTGCTCAGTGAAATAAAAGAGACACAAACATATGGAAGAACATACCATGCTCATGGATAGGAAGACTCAATATCATGAAAATGGCCATACTGCCCAAGGTAATTTATAGATTCAATGCTATCCCCATCAAGATATCAATGAGTTTCTTCACAGAATTGGAAAAAACTGCTTTAAAGTTCATATGGAACCAAAAAGCCTGCATTGCCAAGACAAATACTAAGTCAAAAGAACAAAGCTGGAGGCATCACGCTACCTGATGTCAAACTATACTACAAGGCTACAGTAATCAGAACAGCATGGTACTGGTACCAAAACAGACGTATAGACCAAATGGAACAGAACAGAGTCCTCAGAAATAATACCACACATCTACAGCCATCTGATCTTTGACAAACCTGAGAGAAACAAGAAATGGGGAAAAGATTCTCTATTTAATAAATGGTGCCAGGAAAATTGGCCAGCCATAAGTAGAAAGCTGAAACTGGATCCTTTCCTTACTCCTTATACGAAAATTAATTCAAGATGGATTAGAGACTTAAATGTTAGACCTAATACCATAAAAACCCTAGAAGAAAACCTAGGTAGTACCATTCAGGACATAGGCATGGACAAGGACTTCATGTCTAAAACACCAAAAGCAATGGCAGCAAAAGCCAAAATTGACAAATGGGATCTAATTAAACTAAAGAGCTTCTGCACAGCAAAAGAAACTACCATCAGAGTAAACAGGCAACCTACAGAATGGGAGAACATTTTTGCAATCTACTCATCTGACAAAGGACTAATATCCAGAACCTACAAAGAACTCAAACAAATTTACAAGAAAAAAACAAACAACCCCATCAAAAAGTGGGCAAAGGATATGAACAGACATTTCTCAAAAGAAGACTTGCATACAGCCAACAGACACATGAAAAAATGCTCATCATCACTGGCCATCCGAGAAATGCAAATCAAAACCACAATGAGATACCATCTCACACCAGTTAGAATGGTGATCATTAAAAAGTCAGGAAACAACAGGTGCTAGAGAGGGTGTGGAGAAATAGGAACACTTTTACACTATTGGTGGGATTGTAAACTAGTTCAACCATTATGGAAAACAGTATGGAGATTCCTCAAGGATCTAGAACTAGAAGTACCATATGACCCAGCCATCCCATTACTGGGGATACACCCAAAGGATTATAAATCATGCTGCTACAAAGACACATGCTCACATATGTTTATTGTGGCACTATTCACAATAGCAAAGACTTGGAATCAACTCAAATGTCCATCCGTGACAGACTGGATTAAGAAAATGTGGCACATATACACCATGGAATACTATGCAGCCATAAAAAAGGATGAGTTTGTGTCCTTTGTAGGGACATGGATGCAGCTGGAAACCATCATTCTCAGCAAACTACCACAAGAACAGAAAACCAAACACCGCATGTTCTCACTCATAGGTGGAAACTGAACAATGAGATCACTTGGACTCGGGAAGGGAAACATCACACACCAGGGCCTATTATGGGGAGGGAGGAGCGGGGAGGGATTGCATAGGATTTATACCTGATATAAATGACGAGTTGATGGGTGCTGACGAGTTGATGAGTGCAGCACACCAACATGGCACAAATATACATATGTAACAAACCTGCATGTTATGCACACATACCCTAGAACTTAAAGTATAAAAATTTTTTAAAAATTAAAAGAAAAAAAAGAAGTAAGTGAGGGCAAAATGAACACTTTCATTTTTCTTTTTTTTTCTTTTTTTTTTTTTTTTTTACTTTTAGAAGAATTTATTAATCCATAAAATGTTTCTTTATGTTCAGATTTGAATTTCTTCTGTAGTGTAGAAAGAACTCTGTTTACAAAGCTGGTGGCCAGCAAGGTAGTGAATTCCACATGGACATACAGCATCACATGTGTACCCACAGCCATTACTAGTGCATGGTCGTGGGCATTGCCCCTGTGAAAGTTGCCCATCTTCTATGGAATCCTAAGCCCTACTCCAGCCCTTATTAAGTCCTTATACCTTTACCATCCTATCCATCTGTCTCACTGTCCTCTTTCAGGACTCCATCCCATTGCCTTCCTGAGATGCTGGACCACTGTGGGCAGCTGCCCTTGGAAGAAGCATGCCACTGTCTTCTTCAAACCCCTCAAAGTCTCGGCTTCTCTCATACTTTTGGAAATTCTGAGACAGAAGAATCACCTGAACTTGGGAGGCAGAGGTTGCAGTGAGCCAAGATTGCACCATTGCACTGCAACCCAGGTGACAGAGTGGGACTCCTTCTTTAAAAAAAAAAAAAAAGAAAGAAAGAAAAAGAAATGAAATGGAAGGGTACTAAAATTGACTTCTGAATCAAAGGAGAAACTGGCCAATGGGAGGGCACCCCTCATCTGAAGGAACTTCAAACAACAACAGCATATCCGCCACCACATGCCCGTTCCCTAAAACCCAGGACGAACCATTAAAACCCCTGTGACATGGAAAGGTGTCCATACTGTGCCCACTCTCCTCCCCTTATCATCTTGATAACACTGTTTACTGGCAGCAATTTTCTTTGTTACCTCAAATTTTGAAGCCTCAGAAACAAACAAACAAAAAAATACATAAGTCTAAGAGACAGAAAAATAACCTTTCTCCTTTCTGTCCCCGTCTCACCCCCTGCCCACCCCACATTGGGTAATATTACACTTTAGAAGGAATTTTGTCCAAAGTAACATAAACTTTAAGGCAGTGAACAGCAATTTAATAACACAATTGTATATGCTATTTATGCTCCATAAATTTACTGTTCCCTTCATAATTTCAGTCCCACTAATACTTTCTCTTCTATGTGTTTTAGTTAACTTGTCTCTTCAAACAGTACATATACTTTTAAGTATATAACAATATACATATATACATTTATATGGCATAGTTTCATTATTCTCTAATAAAAGTAAAATAATTATGGAGAAGCTATTCTCCCCAACTTCTGCTTAGAAAGAAGCAGCTTTATTTCCTTGAGAAAAGCCTTTAACCATCTTCATATTTTTCTTATTCTTAATTGATCTAAGAGACAATAATAACAATAGCAGCAATGTATTTGATTATGTGTAGCATATATATATATGTATGAAATATGTTACAGTGGTAAGAGACAGAAAGGGGAAACTAGAATTATTTTGTTGTTAATATTATGATGCACTTGCACTACTGTGAAGATGTATACTGTTATTTGAAAGTGGACTTGGATTAGTTGGAAACATATATTACAAACTCAACGGACAGCAAATAGTAACAAATATAGTATATATGAATCCAAATATATAAATAATCACTTTAAATATGATAGGTCTAAATATAGCATTTTAGAGACCAAGATTGGACTAGAGCAGATCAAAATGCAAGACCTATTTATATGTTGTTTATAATAAACCTACTTCAAATATTAAAAAAACATTATACATTAAAAGTAAAGGGATGAAGAAATATATACCTTGGTAAAACTAATCAAAGGAAAATGGGAGTGGCTACATTAATTTCAGACAGAGCAGACTTCAGAGCAAGAAAAATTATCAACAATAAACAATGACATTACATAATGAAAAAGGGTTCAATTCTCCAAGACAAAATAACAATCCTTAATGTTTATGAACTCAACAACAAAACATCAAAATAAACGAGGCAAAAACTGACAGAATTATAAACAGAGATATATGTATCCACTATTATAGTAGGATACCTCAATACCCCCTACCAGAAATAGATACTTCCAGCAGGCAGAAAAATCAGTGAGGAAATAGTTGAACTCAACAACACCATAAATTAACTGGCTATAGCCAACATCTATAGACTACGTCATCCAACAACAGCAGGTTACACATTATTCTCAAGCTCAAGCGAAACATTCATAAAGCTAGAGCAAATTCTGAACTGTAAAGCACACACATTAACAAATTTTAAAGAACAGAAATTATATATTATCTCAGAACACAATAGAATTAACCTGGAAATAAATAACAGAAAGATAGCAAAAAACTTCCAAAATATTTGGATATTAAATTACTCACTTCTACATGACATATTTACTATAGTTTGGATGTTTGTCCCCCCCAAACCTCATGTTGAAATTTGATCCCTAATATGGTTTTGTTGTCCCCCCACCCAAATCTCATCTTGAATAGTAACTTCCACAACTCCCACATGTCATGGGAGGAACCCAGTGGGAAGTGATTGAAATATGGGGGCAGATCTTTCCTGCACTGTCCTTATAATGAGTCTCATGAGATCTGATGGTTTTAAAAATGGGAGTTTCCCTAACAAGCTCCTCTCTTGTCTGCCGCCATGTAATACATGACTTGTTTCTCTTTGCCTTCCACCGTGATTGTGAGACCTCCCAGCCATGTGGAAATATAGGTCCATTAAGCCTCTTTCTTTTATAAATTGCCCAGTCTCGGGTATGTCTTTATCAGCAGTGTGAGAACAGACTAATACAGTAAATTGGTACCAGGAGGGGGGTGCTGTTGTAGATACCCAAAAATGTGGAAGCAACTTTGGAACTGGGTAACAGGCAAAGGTTGGAACAGTTTGGAGGGCTCAGAAGAAGATAGAAAAATGTGGGAAAGTTTGAAACTCCTAGAGACTTGTTGAATGGCTTTGACAAAAATGCTGATAGCAACATGGACAATAAAGTCCAGGCTGAGGTGGTTTCAGATGAAAATGAGGAACTTGTTGGGAACTGAAACAAAGGTGAGTCTTGTTATGTTTTAGAAAAGAGACTGGTGATATTTTGCTCCTGCCTTAGAGATTTGTGGAACTCTGAACTTGAGAGAGATAATTTAGGGCATCTGGTGGAAGAAAGTTATAAGCAGCAAATCATTCAAGAGGTGACTTGAGTGCTGATAAAGGCATTCGGTTTTAAAAGAAAAACAGAGCATAAAAGCTTGAGAAATTTGCAGCCTGACAATGTGATAGAAAAGAAAATCTCATTTTCTGAGGAGAAATTCAAGCTGGCTGCAGAAATTTGCATAAGTAACGAGGAGCCAAATGTTAATCCCCAACACAATGGGGAAAATGTCTCCAGGGCATGTCAGAGGTCTTCACATCAGCCCCTTCCATCACAGGCCCAGAGGCCTAGGAGGAAAAAATGGTTTCATGGGTCAGGCTCAGAGTCCCTCTACTGTGTGCAGTCTAGGGACTTGGTGCCCTGCATCTCGGCAGCTCCAGCCATGACTAAAAGGGGCCAAGGTACAGCTTGGGCTATTGCTTCAGAGAGGGGAAGCCCCAAGCCTAGCAGCTTCCACATGGTGTTGAGCCTGTGGGTGCACAGAAGTCAAGAATTGAGATCTGGGAACCTCTCCCTATATTTCAGAAGATGTATGGAAATGCCTGGATGCCCAGACAAAAGTTTGCTGCAGGGGCAGCGCCCTAGTGGATAACCTCTGTTAGGGGAGTGCAGAAGGGAAATGTGGGATTGGAGCCCCCACACAGAGTTCCTACTGGGGCATCACCTAGGGGAGCTGTGAGAAGAGGGCCACCATCCTGGAAACCCCAGAATTATAGATCCACCAACACCTTGCACCATGCTTCTGGAAAAGCTGCAGATACTCAATGTTAGCCCATGAAAGCAGCCAGGAAGAAGACTGTACCCTCCAAAGCCACAGAGGCAGAGCTGCCCATGACCATGGGAGCACACCTCTTTCATCAGTGTGACCTGGATGCAAGACATGGGGTTAAAGGAGATCATTTTGGAGCTTTAAGATTTGACTGCCCTGGCAGATATCAGACTGTAGCTCCTTTGTTTTCAGCCAATTTCTCCCATTTGGGATGGCTGTATTTACCCAATACCCCCATTGCATCTAGGAAGTAACCAACTTGCTTTTGATTCTACAGATTCATAGGCAGAAGAAACCTGCCTTGTCTCAGATGAGCTGTTGGACTGTGGACTTTTGAGTTAATGCTGAAGTGAGTTAAGACTTTGGAGGACTGTTGGAAATGCATAACTGGTTTTGAAATATGAGGACATAAGATTTGGGAGGAACCAGGGATGGAATGGTATGGTTTGGCTGCGTCCACACTCAAATATCATCTTGAATTCTCACTCCCACAATTCCCACATGACATGGGAGGAACACAGTGGGAGGTGGTGGAATTATGGGTGTGGATCTTTCCTGTGCTATTCTCGTGATAATGAATGAGTCTCACGAGATATGATGGTTTTAAAAACAGGAGTTTTCCTGCACAAGTTCTTCTCTTCTCTGCCACCATGTAAGATGTGACTTGTTCCTCCTTGCCTTCTGCCACAATTTGAGGCTTCCCCAGTCACATGAAACTATATGTCCATTAAGCCTCTTTCTTTTGTAAATTGCCCAGTCTCAGGTATGTCTTTATTAGTAGCAATGAAAACAGACTAGTACAATTCCCAATGTTAGAGGTGGGGCTTAATGGAGGATATTTGGTGATGAGGGCAGATCCTTCATGAAGAAATTGATACAATCCATTGAGAGTGAGTGAGTTCTTACTCTATTAGTTCCTACAAGAGCTTGGCATTAAAAAGAGCCTGACACATCCCCCTGATCCTTTTCTTCCTCTCCTGCCATGTAATCTCTGTACACATTCTCTCTCTTTCACCTCCTGTCATGAGAGGAAGGAGCTTGAAGCCCTCACCAGAATCCAATGGATATGAATGCTATACTTCTTGTACAGCCTGAAGAAGCATAAGCTAAATAAACGTCTTTTCTTCATAAATTACCCATCCTATTTATTTATAGCAACACAAAATGGACTAAGACAACATGGATCAAAAAATAAATCTCAAGAAAAGCTTTAAAACATTTTGAACTAAATGAAAATGAACATATAATTATCAAACTTTGCAGAAGCAGCAAAGAACTTCTTTGAAAATTTTCTAATATTAAAATTTATGTTAGAAAATCATAAATATTTCAAATCAATCATCTAATCTTCTACCATAGGAAACCAGAAAACAAGGCAAATCAATTCCAAAGCAAGCAGGGAAAACAAAATAAAAATTGCTGTAATAAAAACTACAGCAAAAATCAATACATTAAAAACAGGAAATCAATAAAAAAAATCAATGAAACCAAATCAACAAACCTCCACCCAGACTAAGAATAAAAAGAGAAGACACAAATAACTAACATTAGAAATGAAAAAGGAGATATCATCACAGATCTCATGGACACTAAAAAGATAATAAAGGAATATTAGGACTATTATTAACAACTCTATGCCCCCAAGAATTGATAACTTAGATGAAATGAACCAATTCCTTAAAATACACAATCTGCCAAAATTCACACAAGAAAAAACAGACAGCCTGAATGGGCCTTTATCAATTAAAGAAATTGAATCAATAATGAGTAACCATCCCAAACAGAAAGTCTCTTGCCCAGATGGATTTGTTAGCAAATTCTACCAAACATTTAAGAGAAATTATATCAGTTCAATAACTGCCACAATATAAAAGCAGAGGGAATACTTCCTCAATCATGTTATGAGGTCAACATTACTCTGATATTGAAACCAAAGATATCACAAACAAAGAAAGCCACAGACCAATATCTCTCATAAACAAAGGTGCAAAAATCCTCAAAGGAAATAGCAAATTGAATCTAACAATTTATGAAAAGAATTATATGCCATAACCAACTGGAATTTTTTCTAGGAATGCAAGGCTAGCTCAACATTCAATAATTAATTAATGTAATACATCACATCAATAGGCTCAAGAATAATAATCACATCATTATTTTAATAAACATATAAACAGCATTTGACAAAATTGAACACTCATTGATGATAAAAACTCTTAGCAAACTAGGAATAAAGAGAACTTCTTCAATTGGATAAAGAACACCTACAAAAAAATGTACAACTAACATCATATTAATACTTAACGGGGAAAAGGAGAAGGTTTCCCAAAAAAATCAGAAACAAGGGGGGAAGTTTACTCTTACCACTCCTTTAAAATATTGTACTGGAAGTCCTGGCTAATTCAGTAAGACAAGAAAAGGAAATAAATGTTGCATTAATTGGGAAGGAAAATATAAAAATGTCTTCATTTACAAGTGACATGATTGTATATGTAGAAAAAATCAAACGAATTCATCAGAAAAAAAAAATCTGCTGGAACTAATAAGCAATTACAGCCAGGTTATGGGATGCAAGGTTAATATACAAAAGTCAACTGCTTTCTAACATATCAGCAATGAACAAGTGGAATTTGAAATTTAAAACATACTATTATTTGCATTGGCACCCCCCAAAATGAAACACTTAGGCATAAACATAATAAAATATATACAGAATCTGTATAAAGAAAACCACAAAACTCTAATCGAAGAAATTAAAGAACTAAATAAAATAGAGAGATATGCCATGCTCATGGATAGGAAACTCAGTATTGTCAAAATATTCGTTCTCCCCAACTTGATCTATAGACTCAATGCAATCCTAATCCAAATCCCAAAAAAATTATTTTGTAGATATTGACAAACTAGTTCTAAAGTTTCTTTTGAGACCTGAAAGACCCAAAATAACCAACACAAGATTGAAGAAAAAGAACAAAGTCAGAGAACTGTCACAATCTGACTTACAGACTTACCATAAAGCTACAGTAACCAAAACAGTGTGATATTGGTTAGAGAATAGGCAAATAGATCAAGGAAACAGAATAGGAAACAAAAACTAGACCTATATAAGTATAGTCAACTGGATTTTGACAAAGTAGAAAAGGAATAAATTGAAGAAAAGATAGTCTTTTCAACAAATGGTGCTAGAACAGCTGAACATCAATATTGGAAAACAAGAAAAACAATCTAGACACAAACTTTATACCCTTCGCAAAAATTAACTCAATATACATTACAGACCTAAATGTAAAATGCGAAACTACAAAACTACTAGGAGATAATATAAGAGAAAAATCTAGATACCTTGCATATGGCAATGACTTTTATTTTTATATTTTTATTTTTTAATTCAACTTTTATGTCAGATACAGGGGGTTACATTTGCATGTTTGTTACATATTGTTAAATATGGCATCCAGGTAGTAAGCATAGTACCCAATAGGCAGTTTTTCAAACCCTCCCCCACCAGTAGTCCATAGTATACCCAATAGGTAGTTTCCAACCCTCCCCCTTTTAGTAGTCCACAGTGTCTATTGTTCCCATATTTGTGTCCATGTGTGCTCAATGTTTAGCTCCCACTTATAAGTGAGAATCTGTGGTATTTGATTTTCTGTTCCTGTGTCAATTCATTTAGGATTATGGCCTCCAGATTCATCCATGTTGCTGCAAAGGGCATGATTTCATTCTTTTTTATGGCTGTGTTGTATTCCATACTGTACAAGCATCACATTTTCTTTATCTAATCCATCATTGGTGGGTACCTAGGTTGACTTCATATCTTTGCTATTGTGAATAGTGTGGTAATTAACATACAAGTGCCCATGTCTTTTCAGTATAATGATCTATTTTTCTTTGGGTTATGATGTGTTTGAATTTGTGTCCCTGCCCAAATCTCATGTTGAATTGCAATCCCCAATGTTGGAAAAGGGGCCTGGTGGGAGGTGATTGGATCATGGGGGCAAACTTCCCCCTTGTTGTTCTCATGATAATGAGTGAGTTCTCATGAGATCTGTATTTTTTAAAGTATGTAGCACCTCGCCCAGTGCTTTCTTCCTCCTTCTCCAGCCGTGTAAGATGTACCTCTTTCTTCTTTGCCTCCAGCCACGATTATAAGTTTCCTGAGGCCTCCTTAGCCATGCTTCCTGGACAGCCTGCAGAACCATGAGCCAATTAAACCTCTTTTCTTTATAAATTACTCAGTCTCAGGTAGTTCTTTATAGCGATGTGAGAACAACTCACATTGAAGTTGTTCAATGTAAACAACAGGTTATATACTCAGTAAGGGGATTGCTGAGTCAAACGGTAGTTCTGTTTTAAGTTCTTCAAGAAATCTTCAAACTGCTCTCCACAAGAGCTGAACTAATTTGCATTTCCACCAAAAGTTAATATGCATTCCTTTTTCTCTGCAGTTTCACAAGCATCTGTTGTTTTTTGACTTTTTTATAATAGCCATTCTAACTGGTATGAGATAGTATCTCATTGCGGTTTTTGACTTGCATTTCTCCGATGATTGGTGGTGACGAGTATTTTTTCATGTTTGTAGGCCACTTGTCTTCTTTGGGAAAGTGTCTTTTCACATATTTTGCCCATGTTTTAATGGGGTTATTTGGTTTTTTCTTGTTGATTTGTTTATGTTCCTTATAGATTTTAGATATTACATCTTTGTCAGATGCATAGTTTGTGAATATTTTCTCTCATTCTACAGGTTCTCTGTTTACTCTATTGATAGTTTCTTTTGCTGTGCAGAACTCCTTAAATAGGTTCCACTTGTCAATTTTTGTTTTTGTTGCAATTATTTTTGAGGACTTAGACAAAAAATTCCTTGCCAAGGCTTATGATTAAAAGGGTATATCCTGGATTCTATTCTGGGATTTTTATGGTTTGAGTTCTGACATTTAAATCTTTAATTCATCTTGAGCTAATTTTTGTATATGGTAAAAGGTAAGGGTCCAGTTTCATTCTTCTGCACATGGCTAGACAGTTATCCCAGCACCATTTGTTGAATAGAGAGTCCTTTCCCCATTGATTGCTTTTGTGGGTCTTGTCAAAAAGAAGATGGTTCTAAGTATGCAGCTTTATTTCTGAGTTTTCCATTCTGTTCCACTGGTCTATGTGTCTGTTTTTGTACCAGTATCATGCTGTTTGGGTTACTTTAACTTTATAGTATAGCTTGAAGTCAGGTGGTGTGATTCCTTGGGCTTTATTCTTTTTGCTTAAGATTGCCTTATTTATTTAGGCTCTTTTTTTGTTGTTCCATATTAATTTTAAAATAGTTTTTTTCCTAATTCTGTGAAGAATGACATTGGTAGTTTGATAAAGATAGTATTGAATCTGTACATTGCTTCGGGCAGTATGGCCATTTTAATGATACTGATTCTTCCTATCCAAGAGCATGGAATGTTTTTTCATTTATTTGTGTTGCCTCTGATTTCTTTCAGCATCGTTTTGTAGTTTTCCTTGTAGATATCTTTCACTGCCTTGGTTAGCTGTATTCATAGGTATTATATTTTCTTCATGACTATTGTAAATGATACCGTGTTCTTGATTTGACTCTTAGCTTGGGTATTACTGGTGTATAGAAATACTACTGGTTTTGTACATTGATTTTGTATCATTAACCTTACTAAAATTGTTCATCCATTCTAGAAGCCTTTTGGCAAAGTATTTAGGATTTTCTAGGTATAGAATCATACTGTCAGTGAAGAGAAAGAGTTTGACTTTTTCTTTTCTTATTTGGATGCTTTTATTTCTTTATCTTGCCTGATTGCTCTGGCTAGGGCTCCCAGTACTATGTTGGATAGAAGTAATAAGTGTGGGCATCCTTGTGTTATTCCAGTTCTCAAGGGGAATTGTTCCAACTTTTGCACATTCAGTATGATGTTGGATGGGGCTTTATCATAGATGGCTTTTATTATTTTGAAATGTGTTTATTTGATTCCTAATCTGTTGAAGGGTTTTATCATGAAAAGATGTTGTATTTTATTAAAAGCTTTTTCTGTGTCTATTGAGATGATCACATGGTTTCTGCTCTTAATTCTGTTTTTGTAGTAAATCACATTTATGGATTTACATATGTTGAGCCAGCCTTGCATTCCAGGAATGAAGTCTACTTGATCATGGTATATTAACTTCGTGAAGTGCTGCTGGATTCCGTTTGCTAGTATTTTGTAAATGATTTTTGCATCTATGTTTATCATGGATATTGGTCTGAAGTTTTCTGTTTTCATTATGCCTCTGCCAGATTTTGGCATTAGGCTAATGTTGGCATCATAGAATGAGTTAGGGAGGAGCCCCGTTCCTTGATATTTTTGAATAGTTTCAGTAGGATTTGTACTATTACTTCTTTTCACATCTGATAGAATTCACCCGTGAGTCCATCTGGTCCTAGACTTTTTTTGGCTGGTAGGTTTTCTATTCTTAATTTCAGTGTTGGATATTGGTCTCTTCAGGGTTTCAATCTCTTCCTGATCCAATCCTGGGAGATTGTGTGTTTCCAGGAATTTATCCATTTCCTCTAGATTTTCTAATTTGTGTGCATAGGATTTTCATAGTACTCTCTAAGAATCTATTGTATTTCTGTGGGATTGGTTGTAATGTCATCTTGGTCATTTCTGATTGTATATATTTGAATCTTCACTTTTACCTTTGTTAATCTAGCTAGCATCCTATCAGTCTTGTTTATTTTTTTCAAAAAACCACACCTTGGTTTCAACAATCTTTTGGATGGATTTGTACAACTCAATTTTGTTCAATTCTTCTTTGGTTTTAGTTATTTTTTTTTTTCTGCCACTCTCTGGGTTGGTTTGGGTTTTTCTCTAGTTCTTTTGGGTGTAAAATTAGATTGTTAATTTGATAGCATTCTAACTTCTCAATGAAGACATTTAGTGCTATAACCTTTCCTTTTAACACTGCTTTAGCTGCATCCCAAAGATTTTGGTAGGTCGTGTCCCTATTTTCATTAATTTCAAATATTATTTTTATTTCTGTTTTAATTTTGGTGTTCACCCAGGAGTTATTCAGGAGCAAGTTGTTTAATTTCCTGAATTTGGGTAGTTTTGAGAGATCTTCTTGGTATTGATTCCTATTTTTATTGCACTATGGTCTGAGAGTGTGAAGGTCTGGTTTAAATGTTTTAATTTATTGAGACTTGCTTTATAACCAAGCATGTGATCAATCTCAGAATATGTTTCACGTGGAGATTAGAAGAATGTATATTCTGTAGTTGCTGAGTGGAGTGTTCTGGAATGTCTGCTATGTTCCATTGATCAAGCATCAAGTTTAAATCCAGAGTTTGTTAGTATTCTGCCGTGATGATCTGTCTAACGCTGTGAGTGGAGTGTTGAAGTCTCCCACTACTATTGTGTGGTTGTTTAAGTCTTTTCATAGGCCAAGGAGAATGTGTTTTATTAATCTGGGTCCTCCAGTGTCGGGTGTGTATATATGTAGGATAGTTAAGTCTTCCTGTTGTGTTGTACCCTCTATTATTATGTAATGCCCTCCTTCATCCTTCTTAATTTTTACTGGCTTAAAATCTATTTTATCTGATATAAGAATAGTGACTCGTGTTGTTTTTTGTTTTGTGTTTGTATGGTAGGTCTTACTCCATCACTTTACTTTTAGCTTGTGGGTGTCATCACTTGTGAGATGGATCAGTTGAAGACAGCAGATGGTTGGGTATTCTTTTTATCCAGCTTGCCATTATATGCCTTTTAAGTAGGGCATTTAGCCAATTTATATTAAGGATTAGTATTGATATGTGAGATTTTGTTCCTGTCATCATGTTGTTAGCTAGTTATTATGTAGACTTGATATATGATTGCATTATAGTGCCTATGAGCTGTGTGAATAAGCATATTTTTGTGGTAACAGGTGTCATTTTTTTGGTTCCATGTTTAGCATTCCCTAAATGACTGATAAGGCTGGTGTAGTTAGGAGGAATTCCCTCAGTGTTTGCTTGTCTGAGAAGATCTTATTTCTTCTTCACTTATAAGCTTAGTTTTGCAAGATATGAAATGCTTGGTTGGAATTTATTTTCTTTAAAGATGCTGAAAATAGGCCCCAAGTCTTCTGGTTTTTAAGGTTTCTGCTGAGAGGCCTGCTAATAGCCTGATGGAGTTCCTTCTGTATGTGATTTGACCCTTCTCTCTAGTGGCCCTTAAGAACTTTTATTTTGCATTGATCTTGGTGAAACTAACAACTATGTGCCCTGGGGAAAGTCATATTCTATAGTATCTAGTCAGCGTTTTTGGATTTGCATGTAAACCTTCAACCTCTCTAGCAAGATTAGGGAATTTTTTATGACTATATCCTCAAATATATTTTTGAGTTGTTTATTCTCTTTCATTCTCAGGAATGCCAATGAGTCATAGATTTGATCTCTTTACATAATTCCATATTTCTCAAAGGTTTTGTTCATTTTTAAAATTCTTTTTTCTTCATTTTTGACTAAGTTGATTCAAAGAACCAGTCTTTGAGCTCAGAAATTCTTTCCTCAGCTTTGTCTATTGGGGTGTTAATACTTCTGACTGTATTATGAAACTCTGGTAGTGAAATTTTATCTCTAGAAGTTCAGTTTTCTTCTTTCTTGGCTATTCCATTTTTCAGCTCTTGGATCATTTTACTGGATTCCTTAGATTGCCTGGATTGGCTTTCCACTTTCTCCTGAAACGTCATGAGCTTCCTTGCCATCCAGATTATGAATTCTATATCTGTCATTTCAGTCATTTCTGACTCATTTAACTATTTCTGGGGAGCTAGTGGACTTGTTTGGAGATAAGAGGACATTCTGGCTTTTTGAAGGCAATGACTTTTTAGATATGACATAAAGGCATGTTCCTAGAAAGAAATAACTAACACACTGACATTCATTAAAATTTAACACTTATGCTCTATAAAAGACTGTGTCAACAGAATAAGAAAACAAGCAATGGACTTTGGGTGATAATGTGTCAATATATGTTTATCAATTGTAACAAATGTACCACTCTTGTATGGGATACTGAGAGTGGGGGAGGTGGTGAGGGGCAGGCAGGGGAGGGATATTTGGGAACCCTACTTTTCACTCACTTTCACTGTGAACCTAAAACTTCTATCAAACTAAAGTCTATTTTTAAAAACCACTATTATGGAAAACCACATAGGGAAACAAAGGTTTAAAATTCAACTTGAAGCTGTAAAGGGCTCCAGGTATATCATGTTCTTAGACAAGAATATTTAGTATCATAAAATTAAATCTCTATAAGTTAAACTACAATATAACACAATCCCAGTAAATATACCAAGAGGATTCTTAATTACATAAACTGCTATGTATATATATAAAAGAGAGCATTAAGAACCAGAAAAAATAGGGTAATAAAAGAGAGGGCTGGGCATAGTGGCTAACATCTGTCATCCTGGAATTTGGGGAGGCCGAGGCACGTGGATCACGAGGTCAGTAGATGGAGACCATCCTGGCTAACACAGTGAAACCCCGTCTCTACTAAAAATACAAAAAATTAGCCGGGCATGGTGGCGGGAGCCTGTAGTCCCAGCTACTTGGGAGGCTGAGGCAGGAGAATGGTGTGAACCCAGGAGGTGGAGCTTGCAGTGAGCCGAGATCGCACCACTGCACTCCAGCCTGGGCAACAGATTGAGACTCTATCTAAAAACAACAACAACAACAACAACAACAAAAAAAAAACCACTATTCTACATTCTTTTTATGTATTAATATCAAATCATCTTATAAGACAAAATAACTAAAGCAGTGTGGTGATTTTGCATGAACAAAATTTTAAACCAATAGAAGAGAATAAAAAGAGTAGAAATAAACTCAAATCTATGTGGCAATTCTAATAAAAATGATCTCACATTAGTGAGGTGACGCTAGATTTTTATCTTTCAAAATATGATATTAGGGGAAAGTGTAACCACGGAAAAACAATAAAATTGGACATCTACCTAAAATGTTATAACATAATAAATTCAAATTAAATCAAAAATTTAAAATAAAAACTAAAACTACAAAGGTACTAAATAGAACCCTAGGAGACATCTTCTCTAATCTTTCAGTGGTATAGACTTTCTCACTGTGACACAAAACTGGAGACGATAAAGTAAAATAAGGATAAGTTCTGCTAAAAATTTAAATATTTGTTCATAGCCATAGCGAACTCCACCACAGAAAAGTCAAAATACATGATTACCAAAAAGGTAGGGAGAAAAATCCACAATCAAAAGCACTTTCACACACACAAACACACACACGCACACTTAAGCATACCTGCTTTTATTATAATAGACACTAGTCATCAATAAGAAAATATTCACACCTCTTGAAGATAATAGACAATATAAAACTTTTTTCATAAGAGAAATGAAATTTAAACTACTGATATATTTTACACATTAGAGTTGCAACGATAAAATGATTGATAATATATTATGTCAGAGGTTACAGGAACACTTGCATCTTGCTAGTTGGAGCACAGATCTATGATGGGTTTCAGCAACATCTATTAAAATTACTAATGTACATGCCCTTTTGCCCAGCAATTCCAATTTTAGGAACCTATTTTACATACAAATACACACATTATACATATACATACGTATTTGTTCTACATATACATTTATGCAAAATGACCTACATACAAAGTTATACATTTTAATATTATTTCATATAGCAATAGATTCAAAACAAACCAAATGTCACTAATAGGGAATTGGTTGAATAAATAAAAGAATATTCTGAAACTGTTAAGAATGCAGTAAAACAATTTTTTATCTACTGAGACAAAACAATCTCACTATAAGTTGTGGTAAAACAAGATACAGTATAGCGTGTATAGCATGTTTCCATTGTGTCAACGAGAGAGGAAAGAATATAAATGTTTGATTGTACTTGCCTAAAATCTCTCTGGAAAGATTCATAAGAACACTATAACACAGGTTACCTGGGGAAGTTGTAGACGGGGTAGAAGGAGACTTTTCACACTCTACTCTTTTGTACATTTTACATTTTGAATCATGTGAATGCATTACCTATTCCGAAAAATAAGTAAGTGGTTACATTTAACAAAAAATATTGCAAAAAGAGGAGGCTGCTTTCTCATTCCTTAGTTACTGGTTACATTTTCTGGTGTGCTCCTTTTGCCTATCTGAGGAAAATGAGAAAAGCAATGGTAGGAGATCCAGCAGGGAGCAGTAGGAGCCTGGTAGAGCTGGGATGCTTGAGACTCTCAGGGTCCAGTGAACTCAGAAGATGTCTTGAAAAAGAGGCAGTAGTTGATGGACGTCAGAAAGAAGTGGGGTCTGAGGCTGTCTCTGCCTGCAGAAGATTGTGTCAAGGGAGAGGCCAGGCCATCCATGGAGAAGCCTTTGCAGACCACAGTGTCAGCCAATCCATCTTAGGCAGGAGACAAAGACAGCTAAGATAAACTAAAGCTGTAGTTAAGTAAGAGATGCTTTTCTTTCCATCATCTTCCTCTGCAAGGCAACACTCCAGGAGAAAAACAGAGCCAGAAGATGGGTGAGAGAAGGAGAGAGAGGACAGATGATGCCCCTCTACACATCTGGTCCCTTAGTCTCATCCAGAGGGCAGAGAAAGAAGTAGACAAGCAGTAAAGTGGGCATGAGATGGAGATGTGGACCTTTTAATGGACCTTTCACTTATCTTTTTCAATACCTTTTTTATCTGTACAATATATAAGTAAGATGTTAGTAATAAAGCTTGACAATATAACAAATATCCACAAGGCCACTATCCAACCCAAGAACAAAAACATTACAATATCATTTTTAATTGTACTAAAATACTCACAACATAAATTGTATCATTTTAACCATTTTTGAGTGTATAGTTCAGTAGCATTAAGTAAATTCGCATTGTTGTGCAACCATCACCACCATCCATCTCCAGAACTCTTTTCATCTTGTAAAACTGAAAGTTTGTACCCATTAAACAATAATTCCCCATTCCTTCCTCCCCACTGCCCTGGAAACCACGATTCTACTTTCTGTCTCTATGAATTTGATTACTCTAGTACTTCATATAAGTGGAATCCTACAATATTTTTCTTTTTGTAGCTGTCTTTTTTCACTTACTGTAATTCAAGTTTCATCCGTGTTGCAGCATGACCACAAAGTTTGAAACCAGCCCAAAGAATATTACCAAGCCATAGGAAAAGGAGAGTCCACAAAATACAGTTTATTTAAAAAATGAACGCATTTCATATTTGTGCCTCAACTAAGTACAGACTCTTTTCAACAAACCAGTTGCTGCTGATATTTCTGCTGCTGCTGCATTTAATCCTGTGGAATATCAGCAGCAACTGGTTTGTTGAGCAAACTGGTCTGTCTCCTGAAGTCCAAAACAAATACCCAGTCCTTTACAGAAATATTGCTGTGTTCTTCTAGAATTTCTTTAAAAATAAAGAACCCCACTCATAGGTGGGAACTGAACAATGAGATCACTTGGACTCGGGAAGGGGAACATCACACACCGGGGCCTATCATGGGGAGGTGGGAGGGGGGAGGGATTGCATTGGGAGTTATACCTGATGTAAATGACGAGTTGATGGGTGCTGACGAGTTGATGGGTGCAGCACACCAACATGGCACAAGTATACATATGTAACAAACCTGCACATTATGCACATGTACCCTAGAACTTAAAGTATAATAATAATAATAAAAAAATTAAAAAAATAAAAATAAAAAAGAAATAAACGGACATTCACATGTAAAAAATAAAAAATAAAAAAAATAAAGAACCCTTTCTTTTCTAATTTGAAATGCCTATTTATAGTTTGAAAATCAGGCAACTACCTATGCAGACGATAATGTCAGAAACTGTTTTCATCTCTGATAAGCCGAATTTAAACAACTCTCTCTGAGGAAACTTTCTTTGAGCTCAAGTTTCTCCTCCAATTATCTTTAAATAGACCTCAAAGCAAATGAAGATACTCTCACAATAGGTAACTTGCAGAAAATTTACAGATGCAATCTTTTCTCTTTTTTGCTTTCCTCAGTCATTGTCCTACTCATAATGAAAATCTTTTGTAAAACAATTAAGTCTCATATTTCAATACCCTCCTAGAATAAAAACATGGAGACAGTAGAGTCAGCAAAACTTTTGGAGTCAGCAAAAATTTAATGTGCATGTGCTCTGACATTGTTCATTAGGTATTCTGATTTTATATTTGCAATAGGGGTAAAATAGAAAATTAATATTTCCAAAGAGCCAGGCACTGTGGCTCTCACTTGTAATCCCAGCTACTTGGTAAGCTGTGGAGGGAGGATCACTGGAGTCCAGGAGTTTGAAACCAGCCTGGGCAACACAATGAGACCTTGTCTCTAAAAAAATGGAAAAAAAAAACATTCAGCGAGCATGGTGGCACACGCCTATAGTCCCAGCTACTGGGGAGACTAAGGAGGGAGGTTTGCTTGAGTCCAAGAGTTGGAGGCTGTAATGATCTATGATGGTGCCACTCTACTCCAGCCTGGGTGACTCCATCTCTAAAAAAGACTCCATCTCTAAAAAAGACCCCATCTCTAAAAACATCATATATATATATACACACACACACACACATATTATTTATATTGTATAAATACACATATTATTTGGATATATAATACATATTATATGTAACTATATATATTAATATATATATATTCTTTGGATATAAGGAAATACATCCATAATCTCTCTGGTTTCTTTGTGCTATCAGAGATAGCGTAAGTAACCATAAACTAGTTATCTACTGCTAAAGAGACAGATGTCTTTATTTCGTGAGTCTGTAAAGTTCAGAAGGAGAAAGGCCAAAGGCTACTGTCTTTCTAACAGTATAATATACAAAACACAAGAACACTTGTAAAAAGGGATTACTCCAGAAAAAAAGATCAAATAGTTCATTAAAATTCATTTTGTAAAATATCTTTCACAGATACTATGTTAACTTCTGAGAAATTTAACATCCTGTTGAGATCACAATGATTTGCAAGAACAAAAGAGAAAGAAAATTATTTTGTATGAAAAAGTACAACTAAATTATGAGAAAGATTTGAAGTGCAACTTATTTTTTCATATCAGACAAATAAAATTTTTTGATCTGATGAGCTAATATATAATTCAATCTCTAGGCATAATGCATAGTATTTTTTTCTCAAGTTGTCCTTTCAGAAACTGATTCATGCCGGGCATGGTGGCTCATGCCTGTAATCCCAGCACTTTCTGAGGCCGAGGCAGGTGGATCGCTTGAGGTCAGGAGTTCAAGAACAGCCTGGCCAATATGGTGAAACCCTATCTCTACTAAAAATACAAGAATTAGCTGGGCATGGTGGCATGCACCTGTAATATCAGCAACTCTGGAGGCTGAGGCAGGAGAATCACTTGAACCCTGGAGGTGGAGGTTGCAGTGAGCCAAGATCATATCACTTGCGCTCCAGCCTGGGCGACAGAGTGAGACTGTCTCGGGGAGGAGTACAAAAAAAAAAAAAAAAAACACCTGAGTCAGCACTTCAGTCTGCTTGTTTCATTTTTCAGTGTCTTTAACACCTTGCATGCACAAACTTTCTAGCTTTCCCCATTACAAGTGATGAAAAGCATTTTGATGACTTGTGCAGCAGTATCAGCAATGCACCGTATATTTGAAATTGGAGAAAGGAACTTCTTAGAAATAAACTGATTTAGACTTTACTGAAACGCACAGAGAGAGGAAATCTTCCCCCTCCCTGAATAAGCTGATTTCATTTTGTTGTTTTTAAACAGACACTTTCCTGGAGACTACCATCATTAATTAGATTAATTTTACTGGGTGATGACCATTCAAACTCGAATGGGAAGGGAAAGTCACCAGCTATTTCATCATTTTCCAAAACTCTTTTCCAAGTGTTACGATTTCAGAAATCACAATGTGATTTGTTCTGAGGTAAAAATTTAACTGAGTGTTCCTTTTGCCCATTTCTCCCTGGATGAACAAAGAAAGTCCTTCTCTTCCTTCACCATCATCATCACCATCACCGTCATCATCACTATCTTTAACTGAACAATGACTTGTAGCAGGCATTGTCCTTTTAACATATTGCCTCCACATGCATGATCTAAAGTAAATTGCCCTCAGTTCTAGCTGCACCTTAGAACGTCGAGAGCTTGTAAAAATACAGCTTCCCAGGTCTGCTACAGATCAATTGTTTTAGATTCTTTAAGGGTTGGGCCGAGATGTCCGTATTTTTTACATTTCCCCAAGAGATTCTGAAAGACAGTGAATACTGAGAGTCCCTGAAAATTCAATTTTCATGAAAATGTTTGGGCAGACATTGTTATTAACCCTGACCATCATTCAGCCTCAGGTCTGCATTCTTCTAAATATTATATATTTTTAACTATTTGTCTATACTGTTGCCGAATAGAAGCAAGTACTTGGAATGGAAGCTACATTGACTCATGTCATATTCTTTCTAATCAAAACATGTAATATGTCTAAAATTTATAAAGTGCGGGAGAAAATTACCATAATAAAAGGGATCATTTTCTTAATATTTTTAAAAGAGGTAAAATGGCCACAGGATAAATAGGCTTTAAATTAATTCATCTGAGAACCAGCGAATAACATTAATAACTACCAGGACTTCAAGCACACGACCTTGGACTCCAGCTTTCAGTGTGTTTGTCATTTGTCATAATTAGGGTCACATTTTTAGTCACATGTAGCAGATAAAAGATACTGGCTGCAGGTAGCTAATCGCTACAGTGAAACCAAGCAACTATTTGGAAGGCTGAGTTTCCATACTCCACAACACAAGGTATTCTTATAAATACACCTCTCTTCAGTTGTTCCCTTTACCAGGAGCCCACTGCTTAAAAAGAATCTGTCACCTATTATTAGTGTCCATGCTCATCTGTAGTGCCTCTGTGATGGCCTATACTTCACACAATTACTTCCATCTGATTCCCATAGCAATATCACTTTCCCTAGGGGGAAATCTAATAATTTCACCCACCCTGACATCAAGTTCTCTTTGGCCAAAGTGGCTTCTGAGGAACACAGAACATCACCAGATTCTAAACTAATATGTCCTGCTTTCTCCTTTCTCTCAACTTAGAAGATGTGAGTGACACATAGCTCATTAGAGACCACTTTATTGGCATTCTGTTAGAAAGTGGAGGGAGGAAACATATTTTCATATTCTGATTATTTTCAGAGTAATATAGGTTTAGCAACCTGTTCACTGGCAGCACACAGAACCTGGCAGCAGATTTCCTCCATGTGTGAAGTGCACGATGGCACTCGACATGTACTCACTGACAAGTTCCCCACACCAGCACCATATGCCTGCTGAGTACAGGGAGTGCGCTGGATCCCGCATACACAGACACTTTCTGGTTTAAGTAGCTGCTATCCATTCCTTTGGGATTAGTACTTTTAATTTGTTAAGGATAGAATTGCGGAAATGCTTAGAATTGTTTGGGCTCTTCTTTTTCCCACAGGTCCACAATGGCAGAAGTGCAGCACACATAGGTGGTTCCCCTCAGCAGCTGTATTTCGTTTCTGACCAGAACAATAACGAGCTCAATAAGACATAACATATAGGTAATGTATAGTTTTTCCTCCCTTGATTTACTGAATGCAAACCTTAACTTACTTCCTTAACTGTATTCATGATTGGTAAGATAAATATTTAGAATAATGGTTTAAAGACCATCATTAGTTAGAGAAATAAGACTTAAATATTTGCCTTCAATTATAGTCGTGTGTGTGTTTTGGGCAATCAGTCATTAGTCAAGAACATATTGAGCACGCAGTAGGTCAAAATACACTGACTCTGGGAATCTAAAAAGATTTCAGGCATGATCCTCTTCAAGGAATTTACAAGACAGTAAAAGAGAGTCCCATCTTGAAAGTAATTGTTTTCAGAAATCATTTGTAAGGAAGACAAATTAGCAAGCTGAGCACCCAGTGAAATCTTTCATATGCCTGGGCCCTTTTTCATTATTACTGAAATAAAATATCTGCTAGTGACACATAAAATACCTAAAGCAAAAGAAGTAAATAATTTGCTTTGGTATAAATACAAATAGGATTGTATGGGTTTGGTAAATGAAGAAATGATACCAGAATAACATTAAAGTTGATTTATACATGATTATTTTGGCCCAGTAATAATTTGTGCCACCAAGTACTAGCAGTTGAATTCAAAGAACACTAACAAAATTGAATATAACAATACAGCTGAATACAGTAGGCCACTGCAAATTTGCACCAGTTTGGTCATGTACTATTGACTCAGTTTGGTCATGTATTCTGTCTTGAAAATGGTTATTTCAGGTTCTCCTAGATGTTGCTACAGTTTGCTCTTGTCTTTCTAACTCAGTAGTTATGTCTGATATGTTTCCCCCCATGCCACTCCCATTATGAAAGTACCTTTGTTTTCAATTTTAAAATACATTTACTGGAGTATTTTATTTATTTGGAATTTAGGTATTTTGAAACTAAAATTTGTATTAGGATTATGTATTAGTCTGTTCTCACACTGCTACAAAGAACTACCTGAGGCTGAGTAATTTATAAAGAAAAGAGGTTTAATTGGCTCATGGTTCCACAGGCAGTACAGAGGGTACAGCTGGGGATGCCTCAGGAAACTTACAATTATGGAGGAAAGGCAATAGGGAAGCAAGCACTTTCTTCATATGGCAAACTAGGAGTAAGAGAGAGTGAAGGAGGAAGTGTCGCACACTTAAACCATCAGATCTCATGAGAACTCACTCATTACCATGAGAACAGCAAGGGGAAATCCAACCCTATGATCTAATCACCTCCCACCAGGTCCCTCCCCCAACACTGGGAATTACAACTCAACATGAAATTTGGGTGGGGACACAGAGCAAAACCATATGAGATTACTGTTATTCTTGTTAGTGGTCTGGTCACAAAGCTTAGGTTTTGAGTGACCTGCCCCAAGCACATTTTCCTCGTAAGTTCTGATACTTGATTAGTGCACAATTTTGCAGAATACGAGGTTCCCAGGAATGCATATTCAGGCCAAATGTGAACCTAAAGAAGGCAAAAATCATGACAAGTGTTGAAAGATGATTAGGGAAGGCATTACAGCTGCATGCCTGATCCTGATGTTGAAAGAAGGGTAAAACTGAAACAAGCACAGAAGAGGGAAGAGGTGGAACAGCAGCTGGAGCAAAGAGGGAGAAGTCATCAATGTAAACCATGTGGTTAGAACCATCTGTAGAACAAGATTAAGTAGGAGGAAAGTGTTTAAATGAGATTTACCAGGAATATAAAGGCCTCAGATGCTAGAGTTTCTTTTTTAAAGAGTGGAGAGTTATTGGGACTTTGCGATAGAGGTGGGAACTGAGGGATTGACAAAGCAATTCCCTTTCAGTGCAGCAAGGACTCCTAGAAACATTCTAGTCTATCCCCATTCTTTTATATTTAAAAAACTGAGGTCCAGGACGGTGACTAACTTATTCACATTCATGTTAATTAGTGGCCTATGTCTCCTGGTTCCCAGTCCCAAGCTCTTATGACTATACCCATGTAGGACAAAAGGCATTTAAAAAGTAATATTATGACTATAGCAATTGAGGACCTGGTCTGTACAGGCGTTGTTAGATATGGAAAGAAAGAAATTTATTTTTAAGACTTTATAAAGAGAGGATATATATTTACACACGGTAAATGACTAATGAGGGATAAGAATTTCCTGACGTTGTAACTTCATATATGCCATCCTGTATATGACAAATTATTTGAGGTAATTCGTATGTCTCTTGTGATGATACATAAACTATTACGGTAATATTTGGTAATACCTAGCAGGTCATTGCAGGGTTAAAAAGTAGAAAAATACGTGGCTCACCTCTGAAAATAATAATGGAAAGAAGCAAGAGGAAAAGTTAAGCCATGTATAGAATGGTAGAATTAGTCCATGAAGCTGGACCAAGACTATGTTCTGCTCTGCTCTTACCAGGAAATGAGCTACCAAACAAGAAGATTCTCCCCACTCCATGATATAGCTGGTTAGGAGGAGAGGGACGATAAAGACTCCCCAGGTGTGTCAAGGAAGCCAATCCTTCCTAGTCAGATGGCCAGCACATGATACCCATGCAGCATTTATAGAGCATGAGATGAAGATGCTCTGGTACAACAAGCTGGCCCTTTAGTGGACCGCATCAGAGAGGTATTTCTTTGGTATAGTACCATTTTTTAAGTCTAAAATTATGATTTTGCCAGTGTACTCAGAGTTCCTCACTTTCTAAGGAACTGACATCATTCTTTCATGTTAACGAAACTCCCAACAGACTCTGCTGCATCTGCCAAAATTCCAGTGAGAAAAACCGGACCGCAAGATCCAGGGTCACTCAGTCATGCATGAATTCTCTTTAAAAATCTATTTAGGAACCACAGCATAATCAGAAAATTGTGCTGTGTGCATGGAGGCAAAGGAAAGGGAATTATTTAAAGGACTTTAAAACCCTTGTCATGGAGCAATGACAGCCTCAGGCATCCAAGTTCAAATCAATAGAGATCTGCCAGACAGGCGAGAATACTCGTGTTCACTGATTAGGGCTGCAGTAGACTGGTTTTAAGGAAATATTTTTATGAAATGTCTTGTAAAGAAAAACAACCATGAGTTACATTTCGAGCGATTATAAGCAATTTTGTAGGAGTTGCAGTTAGAATCTTTACACGATATGTGATTTTAAAATAATTCAAAGCACAATTTTACTTTGCTTTGCTGAAAGGCTATTCTATGAACTCTTTGCAGATACTTACAGAATAATCTGATAACAGCCACTAATTAGACTGCGAAGAAAATTAATGAATCAATTGTGGTTCTCTTGGAACAACAGTCCTCCAGAAGACTGGGTGGGAGGGAGGCTTGCTTAAAATTGCTTACTTCAGAAGCAGTTTAGAGAGTAGAAACAGTAAAATTAAATAAGAAGTCTTGATAGAGGGCAACACGTATTACCAAAGCAAAAGCCAAACTCTTTAGAACTGCCTGTAAATGTGACTTATGGAAAAAGAATAGATTACAACAACAAAAAAAAGATAGTTCATTCAATTAAATTTATTTATATTATTAAAATTAATGGCACAAAAATGTGCCTCAAACTAAAATCTTACATAGTCACTGCAAAATCCCATAATTTTATGTCTGATCAAATCTTTTCATCATTCCTCCAACACAGCTTGGGCCTTTCAAATGTTTTCAATTTTTTCATCTTTCTTACTAAAACAAGCTTCCACTTTACCTAATCTAATACAATGATATAAATATTTATATAAGGTAATGAGGTCTGCTGTCTGCTCATGTTGCCAGGATACCCAATATGCCACATGACTTTAAACTCTGTGGAGGAATTCCTGGGGAACAACGGGTTACAGGTACACTCAATAAATTCCTAGCTTTGCTGCTGTTTCCAAAAGCTTTGGATTTTGCTATGACTTTGACCTTAGAATGTAGCCATCCTCTTATAGATCCTTCTATTCATCTTCATGGTTATTCTTTATAACAGCAATATATTGCCAGGCTGGCCTTTCTGAGCATAGAAAAAAAATGTCTTTATAGCAGGATATATATGTGCATCCAACATATATACATATGATTGTATATGAGTACCTACATATACACATATACAACCACAAAGGAAGGTCTAAGTCATGCTTTGCCCCCCTAAATTAGAAAGAATTCCAGCGTGGTACAGTGACTCGCCCTTGTAATTCTAGCATTTGGGGAGGCAAGGCAGGAAGATCGCTTGGAGCCAGGAGTTCAAGACCAGCCTGAGCAACATAGTGATCTTATCTACACAAAAAATTTACGAAACAGTCAGGCACAGTGGTATATACCTTTAGTCCCAGCTGCACACGAGGGTAGGGTGGCAGGATCCCTTGAGCCCAGGAGTCCAAGGCTGCAGTGAGCTATTTTGACACTACTGCACTCGTCTAGGCAATAAATTGAGGCCCTGTCTCTAAAAAATAGCAAAAGTAAAAAACAAAGAATTCTGACTGTCAAATGAACTCATCATACCATTTTCCTGTTCTGGAATGCTTCTACTTAAAAGTTGGTAGTTTTTCTTTTTCTTTTGTCTTTCCCAACCCATTTTAGAACCTCTCTTAGGTATTCAAACAATTTTTCTATCTTTGATCTCCAATTATTATTTTCCCATTTATCCACCCATATGCCATATAAATAGTTCCTAGGCAATAAGATTGTGCTAGGAATTGGTAACCATATAATGTAAGACATAGTCTCTACTTTCCAAATGCCTATACTCGAAAACAGGTCCACATTAAACAAAAATAGAGATAGTACTAAAATAGATTATATTCCATCAATATCAGCTGAATGCAGGAAGTGCCTCTAGAATTCAGAGACTTTAGTCTGAAGATGGATGTGGGCAAAGGAGGACTTATAGCAGTGCAGGATGGAGCAATGAAAACTTGATTTGAGATGATGGACATTTTAACACTGTCAAATTCTCAGAGAAGAATAGACTATGACCTCTTCTATAATAACTAAAAGACATTAGGCATTATAAAACAAAGGGTAAGAGTCTGAAGTCTAGGGGCCAGATGACCCAGTTCAAATCTGCTACCCTAAAGCTACAGCAAGTAACATAACTTGTCTGTAACTCAGTTTCCTTATCAGTAATATAAAATTGTGCTAAGTATAAGTTAACACATAAAATACTTTTAGTATTGTGCCTTACTCAGAGTAAGCTCCATACAAATATTTTTTGAAAATTTTTTAACCATGTTTTAGTTAATTATTATTTTTTTAATTCTTATTTTTCCATAAGTTATTGGGGTATAGGTGGTATTTGGTTACATGAGTAAGTTCTTTAGTGGTGATTTGTGAGTTTTTGGTGCACCCATCATCCGAGTAGTATACACTGCACCCTACTTGTAGTCTTTTATCCCTCAGCCCCCTCCCACTCTTCCCCCCAAGTCCTTAAAGTCCATTGTGTCATTCTTATGCCTTTGCATCATCATAGCTTAGCTCTCACTTATGAGTGAGAACATACGATGTTTGGTTTTCCATTCCTGAGTTACTTCACTTAGAATGATAGTTTCCAATTTCATCAGGTCACTGCAAATGCCATCAATTCATTCCTTTTTATGGCTGAGCAGTATTCTATCATACATATATGATATATATGATGTGTGTGTGTATATATATACATCTCATATATATATATGCCATCATATATATATATATGCGCCACAGTTTCTTCGTCTACTTGTTGATTGATGGGCATTTGGGTTGGTTCCACACCTTTGCAATTGCAAATTGTGTTGCTACACACATGTATGTGCAAGCATCTTTTTCATATAATGACTTATTTTCCATGGGTAGTAGGACTGCTGGATCAAATGGTAGTTCTACTTTTAGTTATTTAAGGAATCTCCACACTGTTTTCTACAGTGGTTGTACTAGTTTAAATTACCACCAGCAGAATAGAAGTGTTCCCTGATCACTGCATCCATGCCAATATCTACTGTTTATGATTTTTTTATTATGGCCATTCTTGCAGGAGTAAGATGGTATCACATTGTGGTTTGGATTTGCATTTCCCTGATCATTAGTGATGTTGAGCATTTTTTTTCGTATGTTTGTTGGACATTTGTATATCTTCTTTTGAGAATTGTCTATTTATGTTCTTAGCCCACTTTTTGATGGGGTTCTTTGATTTTTCTTGCTGATTTATTTGAGTTTGTTATAAATTCTGGGTATTAGTCCTTTGTCAGATGTATTGATTGTGAAGATTTTCTCCCATTCTGTGGGTTGTCTGTTTACTCTGCTGATTGTTCCTGTTACTGTGCAAAATCTCTTTAGTTTAATTAACAGCTATTTATCTTTGTTTTTATTGCATTTGATTTGGGGTTCTTGGTCATGAAATGCTTGCCTAAGCCAATGTCTAGAAGGGTTTTTCCAATGTTATTTTCTAGAATTTTTACAGTTTCAGGTCTTCAATTTAAGTCCTTAATCCATCTTGAGTTGATTTTTGTATGAGGTGAGAAATGAGGATCCAGTTTTATTATCCTACATGTAGCTAGGCAATTATCCCAGCAACATTTGTTGAAAAGTGCACCCTTTCCCCACTTAAATTTTTCTTTGCTTTTTCAAAGATCAGTTAGCTGTAAGTATTTGGGTATATTTCTGGATTCTCTATTGTGTTCCATTGGTCTATGGGTCTATTTTTATTCTTTTTTCATTGTCTTTTTTAGATCGGGTTAATTCAAAGATCTTGTCCTCAAGCTCCGAGTTCCTTTCTTCTATTTGTTCAATTCTATTGCTGAGACTTTCCAGATCATTTCGCATTTCTATAAGTGAGTCCAATGGTTCCTGAAGTTATGATTGTTTTTCTTTATGCTGTCTATTTCCTTGAATATTTCTCCCTTCACTTCTTATATCATTTTTTGGATTTCCTTGCAACCGGCTTCACCTTTCTCTGGTGCCTCCCTGATTAGCTTAATAACTAACCTCCTGAATTCTTTTTCAGGTAAATCATGGATTTCTTCTTGTTTTGGATCCATTGCTGGTGCCCTAGTGTGATTTTTTTGGTGGGTATTAAAGAGCCTTGTTTTGTCACATTACCAGAGTTGGTCTTCTGGTTCCTTCTCATTTGTGTAGGCTCTGTCAGAGGGAAGGTCTGGGGCTGAAGGCTGTTGTTCAGATTCTTTTGTCCCACAGGGTGTTCCCTTGATGTAATACTCTCCCCCTTTTCCTATGGATGTGGGTTCCTGAGAACCAAGCTGTATTGATTGTTATCCCTCTTCTGGGTCTAGCCATCCAGCAAGTCTACCAGACACCAGGCTGGTACTAGGGGTTGTCCACACAGAGTCCTGTGATGTGAGCCGTGTGTGGGTCTGTCAGCCATGGATACCAGCACCTGTTCTGGTGGAGGTGGCAGGGGGGTGAAATGGTCTCTGTAAGCATTCTCTGTAAGGGTGGTTTAATGCTCTATTTTTGTGCTGGTTGGCCTCCTGCAGGGAGGTGGCACTTTCCAGAAAGCATCAACTGTAGTAGAATGGAGAGGAAGTGGTGGTGGGCAGGGCCCTAGAACTCCCAAGGGTATATGCCCTTTGTGTTCAGTTACCAAGGTGGGGAGGGAAGGACCATCGGGTGGGGGCAGGGCTTGGCGGGTCTGAGTTCAGACTCTTGTTGGGAGGGTTTTGCTGAGGCTGCTATAGAGAGTGGGGTGAGGTTCCCAGGTCAATGGAGTTATGTGCCTAGGACAATTATGGCTGCCTCTGCTGAGTCATGGTGGGAGTCCACATGCAGGATTTGTGCCCTCCCCCCAGTTCTGGCCAGGAGGCTTCTTGACCAGTTCAGATTGTTATGAAGTTCAGCTGGTGGTTTCCTTCTCTCTGTGGCATTTTCCCCACACCTGTGGCCCCCTGCAGCAGGGTCCCTGTGGTACCAGGCAGGAATGACCTGCTTGGGGATGCAGTGAGCTCCCAGGGCCTTTCCCACTGCTTCTTCTACCCCTCTGTTTCGCTCAGTTCTCTAAATTGACTAGCTCCAGGTAAGGTCAGAATCTTCTCCGGCAAACTAGACCTTCAGTTTCTCCAGTGAGGGTGTGTGTTACGGGGTGGAGGATTTCCCTTTTCCGCTTCTGCAGTTTGTGCACTCATGGTATTTGGGGTGTCTCCCAGGTCCTGCAGGAAAAAATTGCTTTATTTAGAGAGTCTGTGGGTCTTCTTGGGTTTCCTGATTTATTTCTGCATTCATTCTGGAGCTAAAATTCATGATGTGAGCCTCCACATGCTGCTCTGTCCATCCAAGTCAGAACTGTAATCTAGTCCTGCCTCCCATTTGCCATGACGCCTCAATAGAGAAGTCCTAAAACAGTCCACATTGCTACTATCTCTGTTCAGGCTGCCATAACAAAATACCATGGGCTGGTTGGCTTCCACAACAGAATTATATTTTCTTACAGCTCTGGAACCTAGATATCCATGATCAAGGTGCCAGTCAATTCGGTTTCTGGTGAGGGCTCTCTTCCTGGCTTCCATATAAATAATTGCTATTATTATTATTTACTGTGATGAGGCCAAAGGCTTCTAAAAGCACATGTAACTTACTAGCAACATTGCTGACCACAAAGATGTGGACCTGTGATTGAATGCACGCTATGCATTGCTCTTCTTTTCAGTAACTAGATTCAAGCCCAGTTGTTGAGGTAAAGGGAGTTTTAAAAAGCATAAGTAGGAGCTAGAAAAGAAAAATAGGTGATAGTGATCAGATCTCCTCCAATTTCAGCCCCTACTTTCAAATCAGATCAAACTCTGATATCAGAATATCAGAATGTGTTGTTAAAAATCCACAAATTTTAAAGCAATTTTCCAAAGTTTTTTTTGGCCTTCATCTTATTTTGTGTACAATAGTAACTTCAGAAGCACAGCTTTTGAAGCACAGCTTGTTTTTCCAAGCACTTTTTCTATTTTCATGTAAAATTCTTACTTTTCATCCTTGATGAGCATCAATAAGATGCTTTAACTTATCATTATAAGTCCCAGAAAAATGCCATATACTTTGCTTTTGCATGCCTTGACTGGCATTTGGAAGTATTGTTGGTGGCAGCTGGGCAAACGCTTTGTTTGCTGGAGTGGGTGAAGATCTTTGATATTTAGCATCATGCCTCAAATTGTGATTTTTATGAAAGCACTTTGAGGGAGAATTTATGAGCTGGGGGGAGCCCATGAGCTAGAAAGACAGAACGTGCTAGATGCAGATGAAAATTGGCATCAATAGTAAATGCTGATGCAGGTGGAGGGAGGCAGTAAGTTGGAAATCAAATCTTTGTTTACTTTAAATATGCATTCCAGCTTCATATTTATGTGTCATTCTGTTTAGGAGACCTAGATACATCAACTAACCTGAAATAATTAGCTTATGCAACACTTCAGAGGAAAGGGAAGACAAAAGTGAAATTATTATTATCATCATCATCCTTATAATAGAGATGGTATCTGTGTTGTATAACAAGTACTTTTAAACAAGTTTCAGATCTTGAGAAAGCTAACATATTTTATAGACAATCACTTAGAAACTCCTTACATAAAGTTATATCATACAGAATCAGAAGAATAGAGTTCACCATAAGAGAGGATGAAGAGACACAGAAATGGGAAGAAGAAAATGGGAAAGGCAAGTTAATAAACACATCAGAAACCGAACAGAACAACACTGTTTTCCTTTGGAGCCGAGTATTACCAGTAGGGAGATCAGAATGAGCTTCTCCTCATTCCCCTTGAAAGCTCACCATTCCTATTCCAATTGTTGGAAACAGATTTTAAAAAGTGAGAACACTATAAATGTTACCATGGTCTTAAAAATTCTGGGGAATAAGACAGAATACAAAATTTAAATCCGGGATTTAGTGGATTCTAGGTGTGTGTGTTGCTCCAGAAAAGTATAATAAATATAAATTAAGAGCATTAGAATAACCAAAAGCCCTAAGATTATTCTAAATTTGCTGGATTCTAGGCATGTATATGGTTCCAGAAAGGTATAATAGAAATTAGGAACATTAGAATGACTGAAAGTCCTGGTGTTATTTAGAAGGACAGTAACAATGTTAATTAATCTGAGACTAAGTATGAGACATGTATGTTAAAACAGCCAGGATAACTACTAAAAGAATACTGTTAAAAGAAAAACTGCAGACAAATTTAATTTAAAAGTTTAATTGAGCAAAGAACAATTGGTGAATAGGGCAGCCTCCTGAGCAAGAGTAGGCTCAGAGTCTCCAGTGCAGCCGCATGGTAGAAGAAGAGTTATGGACAGAAATAGGAAAGTGATGTAACAGAAAACAGAAGTGAGGTAGAGAAACAGGTGGATTGGCCAAAGCTTGGCTTTTGCCTTATTTGAACACAGTTTGAACAGTTGGCCACATTTGATTGGCCAAAACTCAGTGATTGGCAGAAGTGTGGTCTACAGTCTGTTTACAATTCCATTTAGGTTATAGTTCACGATTTACCCAGAAATGTTTAGGCTGAATTTAAAATATGTCAGGAAGTAGCTTTAGGTTAAATTTGATTTAAAAATACACATGAAGTGAATAAATTCAAAAGGGTAAAGAAAGAATATACAGAATGAGAAAAAAGAAAAAAACACAACCGAAAATGTGAAAGGAAAATATCTTGGGCCACTTCAAGCTGGGAACTGCTCAGGGCAAATCTGCCTCCCATTCTATTCAAAGTCATCCCTCTGCTCACATAGATAGATGCATATTCTGATTGCCTCCTTCGGAAAGACTTATCAGAAATTCAAAAGAATGCAACCATCTGTGTATCTGCCATTCTGGGCAGAACTAATGTACTTCTTACATATATTGATTGATGTCTCATGTCTCCCTAAAATGCATAAAACCAAACTGTGCCCCAACTACCTTGGGCACGTGTCATCAGGACTTCCTGAGGCTGTGTCATGGGTGCATCCTCGACCTTGACAAAATAAACTTTCTAAATTAACTGAAACCTGTCTCAAATTTTCTGAGTTCACAAAATGAATATAGAAGGGAAGAAAAAACATTAAAACACACAACAAATAACAATGTACAACTCATAATAATGTACAAAGCAAATGTTAACCAAAAAAGATGTCATTGTACCTATGGCATAAAAGTAGACTTTAAAGCAAAGCACAATATCAGAGATGAAAAATGGCTGCTACATAATAAAATGTTCAGTTTACTTATGTATACCTAATTAAATAGTATATCTACATCATTACCAAACACACTCACAAAATAACTCATTTCCATGTGAATTAGATTTCAATGTGAAATGTAAAACATCTAAAATTTTTCAAATATAGAGAATATCTTTATAACCTTGTAGTATAGAAGTGTTATTTGCAACAAGATTTATAGTTTCCTACATGAAAGTTACCATAAAAAAAGTTAAAACACAAGCCACACCCAAGCTACACAGATCTTTGTAATTTATGTAACCAAAAAAGGATTAGAATCCCAAACATACAAACAACTCCCATAAGTCAAGAAAACAAAAACTCAATAGGGGCAAAAGTTCCAAACAAGTATTTCACAAAATAGAAAATATATTACATATTAATATGAAACATTTTTAAATTGTCAAACTCAGTAATTGGGGAAATGCAAATTAAAATCATGAGACATCATTTCACACCACATTGACAAAAATTAAAAGCCAGTAGTCTTACCAGAAGGCAGGCCTCAAGTGTAAGACATCCAGATTCTTGGCATGTTGAAAAAAGAATTGAACAAAACGCACAAATGAAGTAACAAAGGAATGAAACAAAGCAACAAAACAACAAAAGTAGGGATTTGTTGAAACAAGAAAAGACTCCACAGGGTGGGAGCAGGCTGAGCAAGTGACTCAAGAGCCCAGTTACAAAGTCTTCTGAGGTTTAAGTACCCTCTTTGAGATATTGGTTACTCGCCATGTGGATGACAGAATTGTCATCTTTCTTTGCTGTCACTGCTGTCTAGCTGAGACCAACTTGTCCAGTGATCTTGGTAAAACAAGGTTGGTCCTCCAATAGAGCATACGTGTAAGGACACCACCAAAGCTCTCAGGGTCACTCCACCACATGATTCCCTTGAGTGGGAATCCTGGTGATATAGTTTGACTGTGTCCCCACCCAAATCCCATCTTGAGTTTACATGTGTTGTGGGAGTAACCCAGTCTGAGATAATTGAATCATGGGGACACGTATTCCCCATGCTGTTCTCATGATACTGAATAAATCTCATGAAATCTAATGATTTTATAAAGAAAAGTTCCTCTGCACAAGTTCTCTCCCTTTTTGCCTGCAGCCATCCATGTAAGACATGACTTGCTCCTCCTTGCCTTCTGCCATGATTGTGAGGCCTCCCAGCCATGTGGAAATGTAAGCCCCTTAAACCTCTTTCTTTTGTAATTGCTCAGTCTCGGGTATGTCTTTATCAGCAGCATGAGAACAGACTAATACAGCAAATTGGTACCAAGAGTGGGGTGCTACTGTAGCTACCCCAAAACATGGAAGCAACTTTGGAACTGGGTAACAGGCAGGGATTGGAACAGTTTGGAGAGGGGCGAACTGGAGACAGGAAAATACGGGAAAGTTTGGAACTTCCTAGGGACTTGTTAAATGGTTTTGACAAAAATGCTGATAACAACACGGACAATAAAGTCCAGGCTGAGGTGGTTTCAGATGTAAATGAGGAACTTGTTGAGAACTGGAGCAAAGGTAACACTTGTTATGTTTTAGCAAAGAGACTGGTAGCATTTTGCCTCTTTCCTAGAGATTGGTGGAACTTGGAAATTGAGAGAGATGATTTAGGGTATCTGGTGGAAGAAATTTCTAAGCAGCAAAGCATTCAAGAGGTGACTTGGTTGTTGTTAAAGTCATTCAGTTTTAAAAGGAAAACAGAACATAAAAGCTCAGGAAATTTGCAGCCTGCCAAGGCAATAGAAAAGAAAATCCATTTTCTGAGGATAAATTCAAGCCAGCTTCAAAAATTTGCATAAGTAATGAGGAGCCAAATGTTAATCCCCAAGACAATGGAGAAAATGTCCCCAGGGCACGTTAGAGGTCTTCAAAGCAGCCCCTCCCATCACAGGCCTGGAGGCCTAGGAGGAAAAACTGGTTCCATGGGCTGGGCTCAGGGTCCATCTGCTGTGTACAGTTTAGGGACTTGGTGTCGTGCATTCAGGCTACTCCAACCATGATTAAAAGAGGCCAAGGTACAGCTTGGGTTGTTGCTTCAGAGAGGGAAGCCCCAAGTCTTGGCAGCTTCCACATTATGCACAGAGCCTGCAGATGCACAGAAGTCAAGAATTGAGGTTTGTGAACCTCTGCCTAGATTTCAGAACATGTATGACAATGCTGGATACCTAGGCAAAAGTTTGATGCAGGGGCAAGGTCCTAATGGAGAACCTCTGCTAAGGCAGTGTGTAAAGGAAATGCGGGGTTTGACCTCCCAAACAGAGTCCCTACTGGGGCACCACCTAGGGGAGCTGTGAGAAGAGGGCTGCCATCCTCCAGACCCCAGAATAACAGACCCACCAAGAGCTTGCACCACGCACATGGGAAATCCACAGACATTCAATATCAATTCATGAAAGCAGCCAGGAGGGAGGCTGTACCCTGCCAAGCCACAGGGACAGAGCTTCCCAAGACCATGGGAACCCATATCTTCCATCAGCATGACCCAGATGTGAGACATGGAGTCAAAGGAGATCATTTTGGAGCTTTAAGACTTGACTGCCCTGCTAGATTTCAGACTGTAGCCTCTTTATTTTGGCCAATTTCTCCCATTTGGAATGGTTGTATTTACCCAATGCCCATACCTCCATTGTATCTAAGAAGCAAGTAACTTGATTTTGTTTCTACAGGCTCGTAGGGGGAACAAACTTGCCTTGTCTCAGATAAGACATTGAACTGTGAACTTTTGAGTTAATGCTGAAACGAGTTAAGACTTTGGAGGACTATCGGGAAGACATGATTGGTTTTGAAATGTGAGGACAGTAGATTTGGGAGTGGCTAGGGGCAGAATGATATGGTTTGGCTGTGTGCCTATCCAAATATCATCTTGAATTTTAACTCCCACAATTCCCACATGTTGTGGGAGGAACCCCAGGGGAGATGATTGAATTGTGGGGGTGGATCTTCCTTGTGCTATTCTCATGACAGTGAATGAGTCTCACAACATATAATGGTTTTAAAAATGGGAGTTTCCCTGCACAAGCTCTTCTCTTGTCTGCTGCCATTTAAGACGTGACTTGTTCCTCCTTGTCTTCTGCCATGATTCTGAGGCTTCCCCAGCCACTACAGTGGAACTGTAAGTCCATTAAACCTCTTTTTAAAAAAAAAAAAATTGCCCCATCTTGGGTATGTCTTTATCAGCAGCATGAAAATGAACTAATAAAATCCCCAATGTTAGAGGTGGAGCCTAATGGAAGATGTGTGGGTCATGAGGGCAGATCCCTTGTGAATAGATAGATACCAACCATTAAGAGTGGGTGGGTTCTCTATTCATTCCTACAAAAGTTGGTCATTAAAAAGAGCCTCGCACATTCCCTCTACCCTTTTCTTTCTCTACTGCCATGTGACCTCTGCACACACTGGCTCTCTTTCACCTTCTGTCATGAGTAGAATCAGCTTAAAGCCCTCACCAGAATCCAATAGATATGAGTACCATACTTCTTATATTTACCCAATGTCTGTACCCCATTTTGTCTAGGAAGTAACTAACTTGCTTTCAATTTTACAGAATCATGGGGACTTGCCTTGTCTCAGATGAGACTTTGGACTATGGACTTTTGAGTTAATGCTGAAATGAGTTAAGACTTTGGGGGACTGTTGGAATGGCATGATTGGTTTTGAAATGTGAGGACATGAGATTTGGGAGGGGCCAGGGGCAGAATGATATGGTTTGGCTGTGTCCCCACCCAAATTTCATCTTGTTCCCACATGTTGTGGGAGGGACTCAATGGGAGGTAATTGAATCATGGGGGCAAGTCTTTCCCATGCTGTTCTTGTGACAGTAAATAAGTCTCACAAAATTTGATGGTTTTGTAAAGAGGAAATCCCCTGCAGAAGTTCTCTCTCTTTTTGCCTCCCACCATCTATGTAAGACGTGACTTGCTCCTCCTTGCCTTCCTCCATGATTGTGAGGCCTCCCCAACCATGTGGAACTGTAAGTCCATGAAACCTCTTTCTTTTGAAAATTGCCCAGTCTCAGGTATGTCTTTATCAGTGGCATGAGAACAGACTAATACACCTGGCAACCTCTTCCTATGATGTGATACACCCTATTCCTCTTCTGCTCATAGCCCAGGTGTCTCTGTTGAGAAAATACAGAAAGGGGATCCCAAGTTCTGCTTTCTTCTTGGCTTTCACTTGACTTGGGAACCCCCACATCATTGCTACACCACCCGAGATGTGCAAATCTCACCATTGTTGCCCTCCCTCTTAACCATACGATCTTTCTCCAATTCTCAACTTCTCTGTTCAACAGACATAAAGAGCAGATGAGCAAGTCCACTGCCAAGCTATACCCCACAGGAAAACAAGTTGCCAACCTGCTCTTTCATAACATTGGATATGGTTTCACGCTGGGTCCCCACCCAAATCTCATCTTGGATTGTAATTCTCACATGTCAAGGGAGGGATCTGGTGGAGGGTGACTGGATTATGGTAGTGGTGTTGTCCATGCTGTTCTCATCACCGTGAGTGAATTCTCACAAGAGCTGATGGTTTTAAAGTAGGGCACTTCCTCACTCATTCTCTCTCCTGCTGCCATGTAAGATGTGCCTTGCTTCCCCTTCACCTTCCACCATGATTGTAAGTTTCCTGAGGCCTCTTCAGCTATGCAAAACTGTGAGTCAATTAAATCTTTTGTCGTTATAAATTACCCAGTCTCACGTAGTATATTTATAGCAGTGTGAAAAGGACCGACACAGATTTTGGCACCAGGAGCAGTTCCAGAGGAACATAATTTTAAGGATGGATTTCTTTAGTTGGTTTTGTGGTTTCTGGAGTTAGCTGCTTAATCTAATTAGACTCAAAAATGCTAAGAACACTAATTCTAAGAGTATGGAGAATACTGATAGTCCTTGGCATAAATTGTTTAGAGAGTTATGCAAAATAAATAAATTCAATACTCCTCATTCACTGTTCTTGAGAACCAAGGACTCTATACATAATGCCTTAGGCCACATATGGAGAGCCAAGAAATATAATGAAGTTGGTTGGTTGCTCCTAAGTTCGCTCACTGGACAAAGTGATGAAAGAAAAGGATGAGCTCAGGGATTCTAACTCCCAGTTTCAGAAGCACATACTTAGCCTCAAATCTTCTAAGATTGCCCTGAGTGAGAGCCTTATCTCCTGTAGACAGAGGGCTGAAATTGCTAAAAATCAGACACAAATTCTTATCGTACAAGCAGTTGACCTGCAACAAAAGGTGCATGCTTAGCCTCGCCAGCTGTCTACTGTTAAAGTGTGGGCATTGATTAGAAAAGAATGAGGCCCTGCAACTTGGAATGTGGATGTGTGGGAGGACCCTGATTAAGCTGGCTTGCTGAGTTTTATGTCTTTCATCTTTCTCCCATTCTGGATGCTTCCTGTCCTTGAACATCAGACTCCAGGTTCTTCAGCCTTTGGACTCTCGAACTTATACCTGTGGTTTGGCAGGGGCTCCTAGGCCTTCAGCCACAGACTGAATGCTGCACTGTTGGCTTTCCTACTGTTGAGGCTTTGGAGCTTTGACTGAGGCACCACTAACTTCCCTGCTCCTCAGCTTGCAGATGGCCTGTCGTGGAACTTCTTGTGATCATGTGAGTCAATTTTCCTTCATAAACTCCCTTTTGTATATGAATATATTCTATTAGTTCTGTCCCTCTGGAGAACCCTGACTAATACAGCATCTCACATCTTTATAAAAGATTCTCCTGGGGCTGCTTTTACTCCACAAACACCCTCCCCATGAAGGTACAGGGAAGAGGGAAGAGTCTCTCCCTCCTGCTAAGCCAGCCTCAACACTTACTGAATCCTCTCCAGTCCTCTGCTCACTTGGATATAGAGTGGGAGGAGTAGAAAGCAGGTTTATGGTAACAGGACTGGTCCTTCCACATTTTATACTACCCTCACAGCTATCTGTCCTCCTTCTCCATTAGGCTTAGGAAATCATGGTATCGGCACCTCATTCTCTGTGGGACACAATCTCTGAAAAATAAACCTTTCCATCCTGCCTCATGTTCTTTGGACATAAATGTAAAAGCCATATTAGAAGATCTGTTCCTGATACTTACAGAAGATTTCCACTGTAACAGCTCCTGAGATTAAAGACACACTTTCACTAAGACTCCATCACCTATTAGCAACATACCAATTTCCTTTGGTAGGTGCTTTATGGAATAATTAGGTTGACTCTATAGGTAAGTTGCAACCTGGCTACCAATTAGAAACCCTGGGGAGTTTTTACAAAGTACTGAGGCCCTGGCCCTACCCCACAACAATTGAATCAGTATCTCTGCAGGGGGAGTCCTAAGCATAGGAATTCTTGAATGCTTCCTTGGTGTGGTTTATTATATGTAAATCGTACATCAATAAAGTTGATCTCTTTTAAACTCCCTAACTAATTCTAACAGTTCTTCAATAACTTTTGTATTTGTCATCACTGGCCATATTTCTTATGTTGTAGGCTATACACACTCCCAAAAAAATTACATGTTCCTATTGTTTATGCTAAAATAATCTTAGGAGAAAAAATGGTATCATCATAAAGAATGTTTCAATGTGCCAGACCCGAAATGAGCATGCCCTCATACTATGTATGCATGATGCCTTATGGCTTTAGGAGACTGGCTAGTTTACAGTCTGTGTTCATGAGAACAGGGCACTCCATAATCAGCAGAATTATTTTGCAGTATGTGGCACCATTTTTACATAAAGAGAGAATTGCAATTCCCAAAGTATTTTCTTATCTATCAAAAAACTTTATTTTTATCTTATGTCAGCTGTTGAAAACAGAGACAAGAGTCCTTGATGAAACTAACATTTTAGTTTTGCTGACATGCCTGGCTGGTGGACTAGGTCACTTATGTAGGAACTGTTTCTAAGACACCTAACCACTGGTCAAAAGCTGCAAAATTCAGACCCGATCTGGGCATATATTAGTCTATTTTCACGCTGCTGATAAAGACATACCTGAGACTAGGACATTTACGCAAGAAAGAGGTTTAATGGACTTACATTTCCAAGTGGCTGGGGGTGCCTCACAATCATGGCAGAAAGCCAGGAGGAGCCTTCTTACATGGATGGCAGCAGGCAAAGAGAGAGCTTATGCAGGGAAACTCCACCACATAAAGCCATCAGATCTCATGAGACGTATTCACTATCATGAGAATGGCACAGAAAAGATGAGTTCCCATGATTCAAATACCTCCCACTGGGTCCTTCCCACAACATGTGAGAATTCAAGATGAGATTTGGGTGGGGACACAGCCAAACCATATCAGGGCATCACCTTAAATGAGAAAAGAACAAAAGTAAGTCCATGGCCAATAGCATATCAATTTGATATTAACATGCAAGATTTAGCAACACAAACAGCTAATCCTGGTCTTAATCCACCACTCAATATTCTTCATCTAGATCTTCAACCTATCAGTACCCTGTAGCTAAACCTCCATAGCGAAATACACTCAATATTAGATATGGCTCCTTTTATAACAACACAAAATGAAGCCACTTGTCAAAGATTTGCTATAAAACCTAGTAGAAAATAAAAATTATATCCAAACAATTTATTCTAGAGAATGTTCAGGCAAGAACAAAGGGTAAAATACATTTGTCAAAGTAAATCACAAATATGGCCACTGATTTTTAACAAAAGCACAAAAGTAATGCGTGTTTTCAACAAATGGTACTAAAACAATTGAACATCTATATGCAAAAATAATGAACCACAACATAAACCTCACACCTTATTAAAAAAGTTATCTCAAAATTGATTATAGATCTAAACGTAAAACATAAAATTATAAACTTTCAGAAGAAATCAGTAATGACCTGTGGTTAGGCAGAGTTCTTAGAAATGACTCCAGAAGAAGCATGAGCCACAAAAGAATTGTCAATTTCATTAAAAATTAAAAACTTTTGCTTTGAAAACAATACTGTTAAGAGAATTAAAGGATAAACTGAAGACTTGAAATAAATATTTACAAATGAGTGACCTATCTGGCAAAGAACTCTAATTTAGAATATATAAAGAATTCTCAAAACTCTACTGAAGAAAACAACCCAGTTAATAAATTGGCAAAAGATTTGAACAGACAATTCATCAAAGAGGACATACTGATGCCAAGTATGCACATGAGAATTTGTCCAACATTATGTAGTAAAATTTCTAGAAATATCTTCCCTCTCCCAAATTTTAACATATTACTATAAAATGATATAAATTGTTTAATGTTTTATTTACTTAAATAAAAGCAGAAATAAATCTTCAGAAACATCCACTTCTACACCTCTACAATCTATTCTCCACAAGGCGATAAGAGTGATCCTATTGAAATGCAAATTTAATCACATCATGCCTCTGCTCAAAACATGCAGGGCCTTCCCAACAACCTTAAAATAAAATCCACAATTTACAAGGCCTGAATAATCCTGCCTGTGCTTAGCTGTCTTCTCTCAATCCTGCTCTTTCCCTGGCTCCCTCTACTCCAACCACACTGACCTTGCTATTCCTCAAAGCAGACTCCTACCTCAGACCTCAGGGCCACCACGTTCTCTGTTCCCTTTGCCTAGAATTCCGTTCCTCCAGATATTACAAGTCTTGCTGCCTCATTTCAATCAAGCCTCTGTTCAAATGTCACTTCTTTAGAGAGTCCTTCTGTGACCATCCTAAGATAGCAGTCCCTCATACTGTTTTTTTAAAAACATAGTACTTATTATACTTATGTCAAATGACTGATTCCCTCCTCCTCCTCCTCCTCCTCCTCTCTCTCTCTCTCTCTCTTTTCCTCTCTGTCTCTCCCTCCCTCCCTCCCTCCTCCCTTTCCATTCTATGAAGAGGTGCACTTTTTGTTTTCTTCACTGATGAATCCCCAATACCTAGAATAGTGCCTGGTACAAAATAGGCATTCAGATTATTGTTGCAGCAACTTACAGAATATATTTACTTTTCTCATGCCATTCAGAAAATCACAGGTAACTTTCATTATCTCCTTTGTCCTTGTCAGACTTTTATTTGATCCTGCCTTGTGAATCAGGTGATCAATGTCTATCCAGCCCTTCTCCTGACACTAGTAAATTCTGAAAAAAACTCAACTTCCATCCCCCCAGAAAAATAAGAGGCTTAAGTATGTATTTAAAACTTGCTGGAAGTTATTCACTTTCACATTATTAAAATTACTAAATGTTCTTCCAGATGCCCATTGTTCATTGTCAATGAGGCTTAAATTATTCTCCCAAACTTCCTTTTTGCAACGCTGTTAATTTTATAAAGAGACATCATTTTGAAGTAATATATAGGAGTCACTTCAATATCTGTGTTTTGGGGATAGAAAACGCTTATTCATTTATTTTAGGCAAATTTCACAGAATTCAAGAGAGCTCATTTTAGAAAATCACTGCAGTTTCATCCCATCATATCTTCATTAAATTACTTATGTTTCATTTTATTCTGAAAATAGTTTGTCATAAGGCAATTCTTTGGGACTTAGTACCTACATCTTGCCTCAAAAAAGAATGAATATAAAGCCATATTTGTTAAATGCTAATCTCTTCAATCGGTGGTTTATTGTTTTTTTTTTTTCCAGAATTACAGATGAATGTTAAACTTTGAAATGTCATCTCTTCTTTGCCAAATAGTCAATCCTTTTCCCCAGGAAATTGCTAGTTCTGAGATCACTGATTGTATCTTTGCAATTGCACCATAATCCAAATACGAAATTTTAGTGATTGTTAACTTGGCCAGAATGCAATAGAAAAAGTCTCAAAGCCAGGCATTTTATAAAGAAGAGATGTTTTATATCTTAATTAAAAATAAAGTCTGTTCATCTTCCATGCTTCTAACAAAATACTTCAAAAAATACATTTTAAATCTAATTTTAAAAGATTTTTAAAATACATTTTAAAAAATATTTTGAAAAGGGATTACATATTGATTATAAAGAAAAACCTGAAATAGTTTATTCATGTTATAACATCTCTCAACAATGGGCACATTTTAGAACTGTCTTTCTTTAGACCACTGTTTCAAATAAATTTCTTCTCTTATTTTATCCACAGTGTTGTATCACTATTTGTGGTTATAATTACACTCACACCCAAAAAATGTTACTGTGAGTGACAATTTAGTTCATTAAGTTAAAACTACAGGAGCAGTTTAAAAGAGAACAGAACACAAGGAGGAAGCTCCATGACATTGGACTTGGAATGATCTTCTGGACATGACAACAAAAGTACAGACAACAAAGGCAAAATAGACAAATGGAACTACATCAGATTTTAAAACTTTTGTGCATCAAAGGACACAATCAGAGGGAAAAGATAACATGTGGATTAGGGAACATATTTGCAAATCACATGGGATAATGGGTTAGTCAGAATACATGAAGAATTCTTATAACTCAAAAACAAAAATCTAATATCCTGACTAAAAAAAAGGTAAAGGACATTTCTCCAAAAATGATATACAAATGGCTGACAAGTATATGAAAAGATGCTTAACTTTACTAATCATCAGAGAAATTTAAATTAAAACTGTAGTGAGATATCACCCTACACCGATTAAGACAGCTACTTTCAAAAATAAAAAAGCAAAAAAAAAAAACAGAAAATGGTAAGTGTTGGTGAGAATGTAGAGAAAGTAGTATCCTTGCACACTGTTGGTGGGATTGTAACATGGTGCAACAATTATGGAAAACACTACACACATTCTTCAAAAAGTTAAAAATAGAATTACTATATCGTCCAGCAATCTGACTTTTACTACATATCCCAAAGAGTTTTTAAGAAAAATAAAAGAATTGCAGGATCTTCAAGAGATATTTGCACTATAGTGTTCATAGCAGCACTATTCACAGTAGTCAAAGGTAGACAAAACCCAAATATCCATCAACAAATGAATGGATAAGTAAAATAAAGTATATGCTACATGCAATGGAATATTATTCTGCTTTATAAAGGAGGAAAATCCCAACACATGATGCAACACAAATGAAGCTTGAGGACATTATATTAAGTGAAATAAGTCAGTCACAAAAAAAGACAAATACTACATGATTCCACTTATATGAGGCACTTAAAGTAGGAACATTCATAGAAACATAGGAACATTCATAGAAAAGTAGAAAGGTAGTTACCAGGAGCTAGGAAGGGGTGGGCTAAGGGAGCTGTTACTTAATTGGTAGAGTGTTTCAGATCTGAAAAATGAAAAGTTCTTAGATTTTTACAAAAATGTACATAAACACTAGTGAACTTAAAAATGATAAGTTTTCCGTTATGTATTTTTAACCAAGTTTGTGTTTGTTTGTTTGTTTGTTTTTGAGATGAAGTTTCACTCTTATGCCCCAGGCTGGAGTGCAATGGTGAGATCTCAGCTCACTGCAACCTCCGCCTCCTGGGTTCAAGTGATTCTTCTGCCTCAGTCTCCCAAGTAGCTGGAATTACAGGCACCTGCCAGCATGCCCAGCTAATTTTTATATTTTTAGTAGAGACAGGGTTTCACCATGTTCGAGAGGCTGGTCTCGAACTCCTGACCTCAGGTGATCCACCCGCCTCAGCCTCCCAAAGTGCTGGGATTACAGGCATGGGCGACCACTCCCGGCCAATTTTTAAAATCTACATAAGCAGTTTAGTTGCCCATATTGTCCTAAGAATTGGTAAGTTCCTTCATGAGAGTGAGCTCTAGACACATGTCCAAGAAAGTTCTCAGAGAAGGAGGCCATTGCTGACCTGTCAACACTTGGCCCAGAACTAAACTATATGATGCCAAGAGAGTAGAAAAAGTCACTGGCCACCTATGCAATATTATTTCTCAAAGGTCAGAAAAGTTCTGCACAACTCAAAATGTCTCCCTCACAGTGGTTGAAAATCTCTCTTCTGCCTTCGCATAACGTTTCAAATGCTTTCAGTTAGAAACTAGTATAGTAGTATCTACTTAAAATGGACAATGAGCAGGAATTAATTTGGTCCTATAGCATTTTTCCTTCAACTGGCAGAGATTTGTCACAAGATGTCGTTGAGGAAGAAAGGATAGTAAGTTTGGCTTACTGGATACTTTAATGAAGGCCAGCCCGGGTGGATTGCTATAACTCAGTACTAGGAACATCAGGGCAGTACAAAGCACTGCAGAACCTGGAAGAGACTCAGATCAGCTAATGAATTGTTCAGCTGGACATTTGGAAATTCACTGAGCCTGTTTGGTTCTACATCCAATAATTGAGAAATTTGAAGTACTGAGTTTGATTCCATTTAAACAACCACAGTTTAAATTACAAAATGGGCTGTTTTCATTGCTTAGCTCTTGTGAAAGAGACATCATTTTCATAAGGCAAATAAGTTGATGGATTGCTGGGACAACATTCTTAAGGACATAGATATTAAGGTGAGTTATACTGTAAAAATAGTGACAATAAAATACAGACAAAAATTCAGACATATTAATCTAGATACGTTTTTTAGGGCTATTTCTAAAAGTTTTTTCTGCTAAATTTGCTATACCACCAAACTCTATAGACCAATAGTTTTCTAACTTAAATAGTCATCAGAATGACATGGAGGGCTTGTTAAAGTAGATAGGTGGGCCAAGCTCCAGAGTCTGCTATTCAGTGGGCTTGGGATAAGGCCAGATAATTGCATTTCTGGCATGTTCCCAGGTGGCGCTGCTGCTGCTGGTAGGAAAGCAGAATTTAAGAATGCTTTTATAAAATATTGTTATTTACATACAAGCTAAGCAAATGCCACAAGAGAAAATTTTGGGTGAAATATATCTCTCATTTAAAAATACTGTCTACCTTAAGTTTATTCTTTGTTTATAGATGGCATGGCTGTTTTGTTGCCTAGGTTTACAGCTCAGTAGATAGTCCATGTATCACAGACTTGTTCAGCACAAGGTTATAAGCATTTCCAGAATAGCTCTGCTACTCTAGGAAGGGCTAGTCTGCAGCACATGGGTATACTGGATTTTTGTGTTGGCAGTTCTCTGTTATGAAGGCATATAGAATCCTGATAGATTCATATGTCATTTTCAAAGTCCATAAATGAATGAAGGATAGAACAGAACTAAAGAGCATTTTGGTTCATTGCTGTGAACCAAGACTACACTACTAGTAAGTGGTCTGTTCAACGTTGTATGGAAGCAAACCAAAACAGAAATTTGCATTGATCTCAAAGCTAATACTGAAGTTGTCTGCAGTCTCTTATTTTGTTTGACATGAGGTGGCTTATGGGGGAAAGAGGCCCAAAAAACTGATGTTCTTCATAAATAAGATGCAAGGATAACACTAATTAACATTAATTTTCGGCAAGAGAACCAACATATGTTCATACTGTATCAAGTGCGCGTATATAGTAATTTTAAAAAACAGAAACAAAGCTTTAGCCTGTAAGATTTTATTTTTATCTGACATAATTAAAAAGAAATTATTTGATAATGTACAGCTCACAAATCAACAACACCTCTGTAGGTTATATTTCTCAGCTCTTCCTCTGTTGATAAGGTTAGTAAACTGGCACCTCAGTCAGCTCTGAGATGACTTACTTCTCAGAGCTCTTCCTGACAACCTTCCCGCCTTCTATTCCAAGACAAAGCACAGCTTTCATCATGACACACTCTGTTCAGACCTCTTGACTGGCTTTGCTTTTTGTGTTGTGACTCATTTGAAACAAGGAACTAAAGTCATAAATAATAAGCCTCACATTATGCTAGGTGTTGGGATCAGGTTGCTGAATAAATGGGGTTTCTGCCCTTGTGCATTAGGCTGTGAGGGGTGAGAGCTGGCACTGAGCCTGCAGGGGAAATTCTGCATCTACAGTTGAGCCAACCTGTGGCAGAAAGGGACTTCCATATTGTGCCTAACATGTTCTGGAACATAGTATAGATACCTCTTAAAATATTTGTTGATGAATTCAGTTGTTTTGTGATTAGAAGGAAACTTAAAATGTGCCAGACATAGTTATTTGGAGTCATTCCATCCATAAATATTATATGACTTGCCAAAAAATTTACTCATATGACTTTTATTTCCTTATAAATCTCAAAATTTCCAAGGAAACATTTCAGATGCCAATTTCCCACTTTCCCTCATGATCCAGAATGCATTTTCTCTAATATAAAATGTAAATGTGGTAAAGATATGTGCCATTTTATACCTTTTTAAAAATGTTATTCAACCAACCAGTTTGGCTTATATTTTTCAGAAGCAGACAAACCAACTGACAACTAACTAACAATCTGATCAAATTGCTCAATAAGTCAATTCAGTTATAAACCCAATTTTTTTTTTTTAAGTTCTGGGATACATGTGCAGAACTTGCAGGTTTGTTACATAAGTATGCATGTGCCATGGTGATTTGCTGCACCAGTCAACTCGTCATCTATAAACCCAATAATTTTAAGAGGATGCATTTTTCTCTGTGTAGCTCCAAAATAACATTCAATATTTCAAACTAAAGACTGTATTTCAAGGAGAAATGTTTGTCCCACTTGATTGATGAGAATACTAAGGTATCAACTGATTTTCAGTATCCATCCCCTCAAAGGAAAGTGAAAACTATAACTGCCATATATTTCCGTTTTATCACAGAATGTTGTGAATTTACTTGCTTTAAACTTCTCCTCACCACTCCATCAATCTTAGATTCATTCATCAATTCACTGATTCAACAATATTATTGAACAAAGCTCTAGGCCAAGCACATAGGTACATGTTGGGCATACTGGAATGAGAAAGGTTTCCTTGTCCCCTTCACAGGGCATGTGACAGGGAGAGTGGCTCACTTCTTCAGTGCCCTGCTGCTCAAACTTCTAGGGAAGCATACAGACAGGCAGGTTGTGGGGCTCCAACCCCATGGCAGCATCTAGGGGTGTATGTTTACAGCTCTTGAAGCCCCAGTGGGCATGTGTTATCATGTGCTCTTTCAGTTTTACCATCTATAGGTGGCTTGTGTTAATCAGCTCAATTAGACCCTCTGCCTTATCACAACAGAGGGCTTTCTGTGTCCTGGGTTCTTGCCTAAGTGTACTGGAAAAAATGGATCACATGTGGGCTTGAAGAATGGGTGCAAGGTTTTATTGAGTTTTACTGAGCGGAAGTAGCTCTCAGCAGATGGGGGAGCCAGAAGGGAGATGAAGTGGAAAGGTGGTTTTTGCCCTGGGGTCAGGCCGCCCAGTGGCTGTGCTCCCCTCTGACTGTCCTGACCAAACTCCACGTCATTCTGCTGGTTGATGGACTGCCAGTGTGTCAGCATCTGCCAGTACTTGTCAGTGTGCTCTTCAACTGATGTGTTCCTCTTGACATCCAGCTGCTTGTGTCTCTGCCCACTAGGGTGTCGGGGTTTTTATAGGCACAAGATGGGGGCATGGTGGGCCAGGGTGGTCTTGGAAAATGCAACACTTGGGCATGAAGGCAGAAGCGTCTGTCTTCACCTATGTCCGTGGGCACAGTCCCTAAGGTGAAGCCCGAGCCAGAGACCCACCTTTCTCTACCCAGCACTTCCCTTCCCTCCTCCCATATCAATGCAATGGTGAATGGTAAAAAGGACATAAGCCCTGCCCTCATCATAGAGATGGGTATTAATCAAATTATCAGCAAACCCTGTAAAATCACTATAAGTGGTACATAGGAGAGGAGCATGGTCCCGCAAGAGCATACAATAGGGAAAATTGGTTTCCTTGAAGAAGGCATGATTGGCTGAGATTTAAAGAAGTAATGTGGAAATTGGGGTTATCAAGTTTTGCAGGGGAAAGGTGACTCTTTGCATTACCTATCAGCTGAAAATAAAGCTTAGTGGCTTCAAGTAACATTTTATTATATGTATCACAATTTGGGGGGGGTCATATTTTGACTGAACAAGTTTCCACTCTGTGTGCCGTCAAGTGGGGTCATTCCACAGTACTCAGCTGGCAGGTTAACTAGTCTGGAGGATCCAAGGTAGCACCACAAATACAGCTGGCTTCTGGGCAGGGATGTGTGGAAAACTGGGCTTAACAAGGCCCCTTCTCTCTTTTCATGTAGTCTTGCCACATTATTTTTCCAGACAGATATTCTTCTTCAGTAATAGCTCAAAGCTCTAAAAGACCAAGGTAGAGACTCCCAGTCCAAAAAATTAGGTCCAAAGCTGGCACAATGTCACTTCTACTCTACTTCATTGGTCAAAGAAGTTGTAGTTGAGCCCAGATTCAACAGAACAAGAATAGACCCCATCTCCCAATGGGAGGAGTGTCAAGGAATTTGTGGACATGTTTAATCCACCATGGTGGAAGAAAGAGCATCACGGACAGAGAAGATAGCATGTAAAAATGTCCCATGATAAGAGGGGTCTTGGCATGGCTGTGGAACAAGGAGGTCAATGTGGTTTCAGTGCAGAGATGAGACTGGAGATGTACACACAAGCCAGCCTTTGAGGGCACTCATAAGTTAGGGCAAGGATGTGCTCTTTGTCTTAAAAGCTGTGAGGAGTCATGGAAGGACTTTAAACAGGGAAGGAAAAGACGTTTTGCAGTTCAAAGAGGTAACTCTAAATGAGGAATGGAACACCAGTTTGAGGTAGACTCGGGTGAATGCATGGAGGCCACTTAGGAAAGTCAGGTAAGAAAAGATGACTATGGTGGTGACATGGTTGGCAGTGAATACGGAGAAACATGGTGGCTTCAAGAGCTTTGCCAGGCAGTAAAGTTAATAAAATTTTGGTGATGTATTCAACATGGGGAGTAAAAGAGAGAGAGATGTAGCTCTGAAGAATGATTACTAGGTTTCTGCTTTTTATTCACTGTGATAGAAAGTCTAAAAGAGGATTGTGTTTAGGGGAAATCAATAAGTTCAAATTATCTTGTACATATGGTCTGGAGATCAAACCAGAAATCAGGGCTGGAAATAGAAATCCTGCGCTTGCTTTTAAAAATAGTATTTCTTTTTCTTTTTCTTTTTTTTTGAGAAAAAGTTCTGCTCTGTCGCCCAAGGCTGGAGTGCCATGGCACAATCTCACCTCACTGAAACCTCCACCTCCCGGGTTCAAGTGATTCTCCTGCCTCAGCCTCCTAAGTAGCTGGGATTACAGATGCACACCACCATACCCAGCTAATTTTTGTATTTTTAGCAGAGGCAGGGCCTCACCATGTTAGTCAGGCTGGTCTCCAACTTCTGACCTCAAGCAGTCCGCCTGCCTTGGCCTCCCAAAGAGCTGGAATTACAGGCGAAGAATAATCTTTCTACAGTAAACACATTCATTCCAGTTTCAAGAAACTTCAGCGACTTCCATTGCTTTCCAGGTCAAATATCTAAAGTTGTTACCAAGCACTAAAGTTTATCCTTCCCTGCAATGACACTTGTATGTCTCTCCTGTAATTATTCTCTACGTGATTTTTCCATCATATAAGACTTTACTTATTATGTCTCGTTTAGAAGGTCCTCCCAGTGATCCATCCATCCACTATAATATTAATATATCGGTTTAAGAGGCTCTGACAACTCACCTCTTTTATGAACACTTTGCTGATTAACCCAACTCCCACATACTACATTTGTCATCAGTTTTATTTCATTTGGTGCTGCATCAGGCACACTGTTTTGTCTTGAAGCTGTTTCATGCACATAAATCTTGTTTGTGCATGTAGCACACAAAATTCTATACAGCAGAAACTGTTGTTTCTTCTTTTTCAATCTGTAGCAGTGCTATAAACAGTGCTATGAATATAGCAAGCACATCAAAAATAAATTAAATTGTATTTTCTATTACCTCTCCAATTATGGTAGCTTCTAAGAAATCTTTCTTGAAAATAAAGAGAGAAATAGAAGTCACTATAAAAATAAAGTAATACAATCTGTCTTGATGCTCTAAAATTAAGCAGCGAAAGCAGGTTTAACACTATCACACACTATTTTAATTTTATTGTTCTTGAATTTGACTAAAAGATGACAAGGGTAGTGACATACATGAATAAAAACAAACGTATCATGGTATAACTAAACACAGATTAAAGTCGTTATGATAAACACCTAATATTATACAGACTTCCTTGCTTCCTAAGTTTTTATAATTCTTCCATGTTAGCATATGTCACCAAAAGATTGTGCTTAACAAAACCACAAAATTCTTTAAATCTTTCTAGCCTTTTCACAAATTGAATGCATGCTCTATGCTGTACTGCTAAGTGTTTTATTTTCTTTGAGCTTGCAAACATTAACTTGAAATGCTATCTGTAAACTTTAAAATATAAATTGAATGTACTAAGTTGTTTCCCTAAGTTTTATATTTTTCAATAAATTCCAAATGCGACTCATTTTATGGAGCCTAAGCTCCATCAGAAGCAACTATCAGAAGAATGACCAGTTGTCTTGAATTATCCCAAGTGCCCAGTTTTATCCCCAGGGAAATTTCAGTTACCAACTTTCACTTCAGTCTATAATGGAGTAATAACTGGATTGATTCTTAAAATAATGCCTTGTATAAACTAGAAAACCAGATAAAACAGGAAACCACAGTTTTAAGACATTAGGAAACAGGCAGTAAAGGACAGTGATCCTGAATATAAGGAAAACAAATGAGACTAGTATTACAAATATCATAGCTTACTACCCAGAGAGAATTCCAGCCCACAGTGCAGAGAGAGGGAATCCAAACAGAGCCCAGCAAATTACCTGAATTGAGGAGAGAGAAATGTAAGATCAAGGAGGCAAAGATATCCAGGAATTGTGGGACAAAACAAAATAAGAGAAGAAACTGCATAAAAGTTATCTGAGGAGTTATGGAGGAGATTCCCTAAAGACTCTGTCTGAGTACTATTCTTTTCATGTATAAGAAGAAAGTGCCAAAGGCCTAGGGAATAAACGACCTGGAAGAAATAGGAAAAACAATCTCTAGAGTTCACATAGAACTGGGAATAACTTATCTTCCCACCAGTTTGAGTGGAAATGCCTCCTAATACATAGGGCATTAGGTAGAATCCTCCAAAAGATACTATTTTAATAATGAGGCCAAATTAACCCTTGACTGAGAGCTGATCAGACCTATACTAACAAACCTTTAAAAGTAGCTTTGGAAAGACCACACTAGTTTCAAGTGATTAAACTGTGTCCTAGAACAAAGTTCAACTATATTTAAAATAACACAACAAAATCAGCACTAACAATGTAAAATTCACAAAATTCAGTATTTGATCTCAAATAACCAAGCATGCAAAATTTAGGAAACTCTGACCCATAACCAGGAGAAAAACTCATCAAATTATGACTTACTCTTCAGTTATCATCAGGACATCTTTTTTTAAAAAATACACTAGCATATGCTGGAATTAAAACTAATCCTGAACTTTTAAGCCTTTAAAAGTAGCCAAAGGGGCCAAATAGGAAGAGCTCCAGCCTCCAGCTCCCAGCATGAGCGACACAGAAGACAGATTATTTCTGCATTTTCAACTGAGGTACCAGGTTCATCTCACTGGAGTGTGTCGGACAGTTGGCACTGGTCCACGGGTACAGCCCGACCAGCGAGAGCTGAAGCAGGGCGAGGCGTCACCTCACCTGCGAAGTGCATGGGGGAAGGGAATTCCTTTTCCTAGCCAAAGGAAATTGAGACACACAACACCTGGAAAATCGGGTAATTCCCACCCTAATACTACACTTTACCAAAGGTCTTAGCAAACGGCACATCAGGAGATTATATCCCACACCTGGCCCAGAGGGTCCCACACCCATGAGCCTCCCTCATTGCTAGCACAGCAGTCTGAGATCTAACTGCAAGGTGGCAGTGAGGCTGGTGGAGGGGTGCCCACCATTGCTGAGGCTTAAGTAGGTAAACAAAGCCACCAGGAAGCTTGAATTGGGTGGAGCCCACCAAAGCTCATGGAGGCCGGCCTGCCTCTGTAGACTCCTCCTCTGGGGACAGGACATAGCTAAACAAAAAACAGCAGAAACCTTGGCAGAGGTAAATGTCCCTGTTTGATAGCTTTGAAGAGAGCAGTAGATCTCCCAGCATGGAGGTTGAGATCTGAGAACAGACAGACTGCCTGCTCAAGTGGGTCCCCGACGCCTGAGTGGCCTAACTGGGAGACATCCCACACTAGGTGCAGACCGACACCTCACACCTCACATGATGGGGTACACCCCTGACACAAAGCTTCGAGAGTGAGAATCAGACAGCAACCCTCGTGGTTCAGCAGTATTCTATCTTCTGCAGCCTCCGCTGCTGATATCCAGGCAAACAGGGTCTGGAGTGGACCTCAAGAAAACCCCAACAGACCTACAGCTGAGGGTCCTGACTGTTGGAAAGAAAACTAACAAACAGAAAGGACACTCACACCAAAACCCCATCAGTACGTCACCATGATCAAAGACAAAAGGCAGATAAAACCACAAAGATGGGGAAAAAGCAGGGCAGAAAAGCTGGAAATTCAAACAATCTGAGCACATCTCCCCCTCCAAAGGAACGCAGCTCATCGTCTGCAATGGAACAAAGCTGGACAGAGAATGACTTTGACAAGTTGAGAGGAGAAGGCTTCAGTCGATCAAACTTCTCAGAGCTAAAGGAGGAACTATGTACCCAGCGCAAAGAAACTAAAAACCTTGAAAAAAGAATGGAAGAATGGATAACTAGAATAATCCATGCAGAGAAGACCTTAAAAGAACTAATATATATGAAAACCATAACACGAGAACTACATGACAAATGAACAAGTTTCAGTAACCAACTCGATCAACTGGAAGAAGGAGTGTCAGCAATTGAAGATCAAATGAATGAAATGAAGTGAGAAGGGAAGTGTAGAGAAAAAAAGAGTAAAAGGAAATGAACAAAGCCTCCAAGAAATATGGGATTATGTGAAAAGACCAAATCTACGTCTGATTGGTGAGCCTGAAAGTGACGGGGAAAATGGAACGAAGTTGGAAAACACTCTGCAGGATATGATCCAGGAGAACTTCCCCAACCTAGTAAGGCAGGCCAACATTCAAATTCAGGAAATACAGAGAACAGCACAAAGATACTCTTCAAGAGGTGCAACTCCAAGACACATCATTGTCAGATTCACCAAAGTTGAAATGAAGGAAAAAATGTTAAGGGCAGTCAGAGAGAAAGGTCGGGTTACACAAAAAGGGAGGCCCATCAGACTAACACAGAACTCTCAGCAGAAACTCTCCAAGGCAGAAGAGAGTGGGGGCCAATATTCAACATTCTTAAAGAAAGAATTTTCAACCCAGAATTTCATATCGAGCCAAACTAAGTTTCATCAGTGAAGAAGAAATACAATCCTTTACAGACAAGCAAATGCTTGGAGATTTTGTTACCATCAGGCCTGCCCTAAAATAGATCCTAAAGAAAGCACTAAACATGGAAACGAACAAACAGTACTAGCCATTGCAAAAACATGCCAAAATGTAAAGTCCATCAATGCAAGGAAGAAATTGCATCAACTAGCAAGCAAAATAAACAGCTAATATCATAATGACAGGATCAAGTTCACACATAACAATATTAACCTTAAATGTAAATGGACTAAATAGTCCAATTAAAAGACACAGACTGGCAAATTGGATAGAGTCAAGACCCATCAGTTTGCTGTATTCAGGAGACTCATCTCACATGCAGAGACATATATAGACTCAAAATAAAGGGATGGAGGAAGATCTACCAAGCAAATGGAGAACAAAAAAAAGCAGGGGTTGCAATCCTAGTCTCTGATAAAACAGACTTTAAACCATCAAAGATCAAAAGAGACAAAGATGGCCATTACATAATGGTAAAGGGATCAATTCAACAGGAAGAGCTAACTATCCTAAATATATATGCACCCAATACAGGAGCACCCAGATTCATAAAGCAAGTTCTTAGAGACTTATAAAGAGACTTAGACTCCCACACAATAATAATGGGAGACTTTAACACTGCACTGTCATCATTAGACAGATCATCGAGACAGAAAGTTAACAAGGATATCCAGGAATTGAACTCAACTCTGCAGCAAGCAGACCTAATAGACATCTACAGAACTCTCCACCCAAATCAACAGAATATACATTTTTCTCAGCACCACATCACACTTATTCCAAAATTGACCACATAGTTGGAAGTAAAGCACTCCTAAGCAAATGTAAAAGTACAGAAATGTTAACAAACTGTCTCTCAGACCACAGTGCAATCAAACAAGAATTCAGGACTGAGAAAATCCATCAAAACTGCTCAACTACATGGAAACTGAACAACCTGCTCCTGAATGACTACTGGGTACATAACGAAATGAAGGCAGAAATAAAGATGTTCTTTGAAACCAATGAGAACAAAGATACAACATACCAGAATCTCTGGGACACATTTAAAGCAGTGTGTAGAGGGAAATTTATAGCACTAAATGCCCACAAGAGAAAGCTGGAAAGATCTAAAATTGACACCCTAATATCACAATTAAAAGGATTAGAGAAGCAAGAGCAAACACATTCAAAAGCTAGCAAAAGGCAAGAAATAACTAAGATCAGAGCAGAACTGAAAGAGATAGACATACAAAAAATCCTCCAAAAAATCAATGAATCTAGGAGCTGGTTTTTTGAAAAGATCAACAAAATTGATAGACCGCTAGCTAGACTAATAAAGAAGAAAAGAGAGAAGAATCAAATAGATGCAATAAAAAATGATAAAGGGGAGATCACCACCGACCCCACAGAAATACAAACTACCATCAGAGAATACTATAAACACCTCTACGCAAATAAACTAGAAAATCTAGAAGAAATGGATAACTTCCTGGACACTTACACTCTTCCAAGACTAAACCAGGAAGAAGTTGAATCCCTGAATAGACCAATAGCAGGCTCTGAAATTGAGGCAATAATTAATAGCCTACCAACCAAAAACAGTCCAGGACCAGATGGATTCACAGCTGAATTCTACCAGAGGTACAAGGAGGAGCTGGTACCATTCCTTCTGAAACTATTCCAATCAATAGAAAAAGAGGGAATCCTCCCTAACTCATTTTATGAGGCCAACATCATCCTGATACCAAAGCCTGGCAGAGACACAACAAAAAAAGAGAATTGTAGACCAATATCTCTGATGAACATCGATGCAAAAATCCTCAATAAAATACTGGCAAACCGGATTCAGCAGCACATCAAAAAGCTTATCCACCATGATCAAGTGGGCTTCATCCCTGGGATGCAAGGCTGGTTCAACATTCGCAAATCAATAAACATAATCCAGCATATAAACAGAACCAAAGACAAGAACCACATGATTATCTCAATAATGCAGAAAAGGCTTTTGACAAAATTCAACAGCCCTTCATGCTAAAAACGCTCAATAAATTCGGTATTGTTGGAACGTTATCTCAAAATAATAAGAGCTATTTATGACAAACTCACAGCCAATATCATACTGAATGGGCAAAAACTGGAAGCATTCCCTTTGAAAACTGACACGAGACAGGGATGCCCTCTCTCACCACTCCTATTCAACATAGTGTTGGAAGTTCTGGCTAGGGCTTCAGGCAAGAGAAAGAAATCAAGGATATTCAGTTAGGAAAAGAAGAAGTCAAATTGTCCCTCTTTGCAGATGATATGATTGTCTATTTAGAAAACCCCATTGTCTCAGCCCAAAATCTCCTTAAGCTGATAAGCAACTTCAGCAAAGTCTCAGGATACAAAATTAATGTGCAAAAATCACAAGCATTCGTATACACCAGTAACAGACAAACAGAGAGCCAAATCATGAATGAACTTCCACTCACAATTGCTTCAAAGAGAATAAAATACCTAGGAATCCAACTTACAAGGGATGTAAAGCACCTCTTCAAGGAGAACTACAAACCACTGCTCAGTGAAATAAAAGACGACACAAACAAATGGAAGAACACACTATGCTCATGGATAGGAAGAATCAATATAGTGAAAATGGCCATACTGCCCAAGATTATTTATAGATTCAATGCCATCCCCATTAAGCTAGCAATGAGTTTCTTCACAGAATTGGAAAAAACTGCTTTAAAGTTCATATGGAACCAAAAAAGAGCCCGCATTGCCAAGACAATCCTAAGCAAAAGGAACAAAGCTGGAGGCATCACGCTACCTGACTTCAAACTATACTACAAGGCTACAGTAACCAAAACAGCATGGTACTGGTACCAAAACAGAGATATAGACCAATGGAACAGAACAGAGCTCTCAGAAATAATGCCACACATCTACAGCCATCTGATCTTTGACAAACCTGAGAGAAACAAGAAATGGGGAAAGGATTCCCTATTTAATAAATGGTGCTGGGAAAATTGGCTAGCCATAAGTAGAAAGCTGAAACTGGATCCCTTCCTTAGTCCTTACATAAAAATTAATTCAAGATGGATTAGAGACTTAAATGTTAGACCTAAAACCATAAAAACCCTAGAAGAAAACTTAGGCAATACCATTCAGGACATAGGCATGGACAAGGACTTCATGTCTAAAACACCAAAAGCAATAACAACAAAAGCCAAAGTTGACAAATGGGATCTAAATAAACTAAAGAGCTTCTGCACAGCAAAAGAAACTACCATCAGAGTGAACAGGCAACCTACAGAATGGGAGAAAATGTTTGCAATCTACTCATCTGACAAAGGGCTAATATCCAGAATCTACAAAGAACTCAAATAAATTTACAAGAAAAAAAACAAACAACCCCATCAAAAAGTGGGCAAAGGATATGAACAGACACTTCTCAAAAGAAGACATTTATGCAGTCAACAGACACATGAAAAAATGCTCAGCATCACTAGTCATCAGAGAAATACAAATCAAAACCACAATGAGATACCATCTCACACCAGTTAGAATGGCAATCATTAAAAAGTCAGGAAACAACAGGTGCTGGAGAGGGTGTGGAGAAATAGAAACACTTTTACACTGTTGGTGGGACTATAAACTACTTCAACCATTGTGGAAGACAGTGCGGTGATTCCTCAAGGATCTAAAACTAGAAATACCGTTTGACCCAGCCATCCCACTACTGGGTATATACCCAAAGGATTATAAATCATGCTGCTATAAAGACACAGGCACACATATGTTTATTGTGGCACTATTCACAATAGCAAAGACTTGGAGCCAACCCAAAAGTCCATCACTGACAGACTGGATTAAGAAAATGTGGCACATATACACCGTGGAATACTATGCAGTCATAAAAAAGGATGAGCTTGTGTCCTTTGTAGGGACATGGATGCAGCTGGAAACCATCATTCTCAGCAAACTATCTCAAGAACAGAAAACCAAACACTGTGTGTTCTCACTCATAGGTGGGAATTGAACAATGAGATCGCTTGGACACAGGAAGGGGAACATCACACACTGGGGCCTGTTGTAGGGCGGGGGATAGGGGGAGGGATAGCATTAGGAGATAGATATACCTAATGTAAATGATGAGTTAATGGGTGCAGCACACAAACATGGCACATGTATACATATGTAACAAACCCGCATATTGTGCACATGTACCCTGGAACATAAAGTATACTTTTTTTAAAAAAAGGAAAAAAAGAAAAAAGAAAATGTGTCACATAGACACCATGGAATACTATGCAACCATAAAAAAGAGGAGTTCATTTCCTTTCCAGGGACATGGATGAAGCTGGAAACTATCATTCTCAGCAAACTAACACAGGAATAGGAAACCAAACACCTCATGTTCTCACTTATAAGTGGGAGTTGAACAATGAGAACACATGGACACAGGGAGGGGAACATCACACACTGGGGACTATCAGGGGGTGAGGGGATAAGGGAGGGATAGCATTAGGAGAAATACCTAATGAAAATGATGGTTTGATGGGTTCAGCAAACCACGATGGCACGTGTATACTTATATAACAAACCTGCACGTTCTGCACATGTATCCCAGAACTTAAAGTATGATTTAAAAAAATTTCCACTAGCCACATCTATAAATATGAAAAGAAAAAGTACATATTTTATACTTACATTATGTCTCAGTTTGGACTAGCCACATTTCAAAAGTTCAATTAGCCACATATACTAGATAGCATACTGGACAGCAAAGATACAAGACTCTAACAAAAGACAGAGGTTGTAAGATTGGATATGAAAGCAAGATCCAACAGTATACTTTCAACAGGTATAACAGGTATATGGAAAGGGGCTCAACATCACTAACCATCAGAGAACTGGAAATCAAAACTACAATGAGCTATTACCTCATACCTGTGAGAATGGTTATTATCGAAAAGACAAAAGATAACAAGTATTGGTGAGGATGTATAGAAAAGAGAACCCTTACATTCCCACAGTTAGTGGGAATGTAAATTTGGACAGTCATTATGGAAAACAGTATGAAAGTTTCTCTAAAAATAGAACTACCATATGATCCAGCAGTCTCACTTCTGGATATATATCCAACTGCAATGAAATCAGTACGCCGATGAGCTCTCTGCACTCCCATGTTTATTGCAGCAGTATTCACAATTGTCAAGATATATAAACAATCTAAGTGTCTTAGTCAATGGATGAATGGATAACAAAAATATTATATATATACATAAACATACATCCCACCCCCTGCTTCCAAAAATGCTTCCAAAAATTGAGATACAGACAGCTTAAATCCTAGGATAAAAAGAAGGAAGAAAGTAAATATTTGTAATCAAACAATAAAAGTGTTGTTCTGGAAAGATGTGAAAACAGCCCCTGTGTATTGGGTCCCCTTCAGTGGAGGAGGAACTTGCTCACTTCTTCCTGAAGCATCAGAGAGGGAGTTCCTGAGTCAGTTTGTTTATTGGGGTATTTATGGTAATCACATTCAAAATGTTATGGTGGGTAACGTTACTCAGAGAACTATGTCTGACCCCACAATTTAAAAATTAAGACACATGTACATTTCTATTTCTCCAATTCAAAACATCATTTAATTAGAACTTCAAACTCCATCTTGTCAGACTAAAGCACTGGTCAGATTTGATACCAAAGTGCCTGGAAGATGGTCTATGATTCCCTGGAGACTCGTGGAAAGAACAAAGATCGTTTTTGCACCAGCAAGGCACATAAATTAAACAGACATATTTTCAGGACCTTTCAACCTAGTTCTGAACTCCATGTCATTTGAACAAAGAGTGTCTAAAAAAAAATCAACTGTAAAAGAAACTTGAAGGAAGAAGCAGAGCTTCAAGAGCCAGCAATAGGAGTATACTTTTAATGATATGTCAAGTCCTCAAGTATAAACAAGTTAGATGAAAGAAAAGGTTTAAAAATTCATAACTATGAGCTTCTGACCAAGATGCTGTGTAACAAAGCTAATTATACAGCCAGTAAGGACCAGTATGTTATTAATGTGGACCCAAAGTACTCTAAATAACAGAGGAATCTAAGCCAGGCTCACTGCTTAAAACCAGGAATGGAGTTGCCTGCCCTTTTTCTGAAACGAAGCTGAAATAGTAAAAGCTGAGACTGCTACCTGAGGATGTCTGCACACTCAAGGGACAGAAATAAGCAAAAACAGCTTCCTAACTAGGACCTAACTCCTGTGCCCACAAGCTCAGTGACACTGATTATCAGAGTGAGACAGAAAGTTCAATATAAAGCCTAGAGGTAACCCAAAAATTGCTAGGTAGGAAAGTGTGAATCCAGAGAGAGAGAAAGAAAAAAGTATAATTCCATTTGAGGCTGCAAACTAAAATTCTAATGTACTAAAAAGGATAGTTCAGTGAATAGATAATTGGAAAAATGAATGTAATCCAAGCAATTAACATTTTTTAAATGGGGCAATCTGAATTTGAAATTATGTAGAAATAGAGAGAGCTTTCATTTTGGTCATTCTGTGAAACAAATACACAGGTCCATGCATACGAATGTTTACTGCAGCATTTGTTGCAGGAGGAAGAGTAGAAAGTTAGTCAAGCATCCATGAATTTAGAATGAAAAAGTAAAATGTGGTATACGTGTACAGTTAAAAAAAAAAGATGCATCAGTCAGAAGTAATAGATAGCAACACGGATGGAGCTCAATAATAACTTTGAGTGAAACATAATGAAATTTATGCAGCATTATAATTGTAGATAATATCTAATCATGCACATTAAAACACACACACACCAACACTAAAGTTTTACAAGCATACACAGATATCTAAGTAAATGCAACGTACTGGAGGCTAGTGGGGAAGAATGAATGCATTTGAGGGTCAGGACTGAAGGATAAAATTAATCATTTAAAAAAAAAAACCGTCTGGGCACATTAGCTCACTCTTGTAATCCCAGCACTTTGAGAGGCTGAGGCAGGTGGATTTTTTGAGTTCAGAAGTTCAAGACCAACCTGGGCAACATGGCAAAACCCTGTCTCTACTAAAAAATAAACAAATAAAAATAAAACTGAAGACGGGTTTACATGGATTGATAATAGTGTACCATGACCTAAAAAATATAATCAGCTGATCTCATCCAACTGGGGCACCTGAAAAAGGAACAAGAGCATTAACTAGTCAATCAAAATTTTACCGTTATAAATTTTCTCTCCTATAAAATTTCAACTGAGAATAAATTAGACACAAACACTCGTGACAACACTTTACTTTGGAAAAAAAATCTGATTCAACTACTGAATACAGAATACAATGAAGAAAAAAATAGCACTCTTCAATATGTGGGATGTTATTGACACGTCACTCATTAGTGAATGGGGATACATCACTCAACAACGGTTTAAGACATAACCTTGAATGGCTGGAAATCCCAATTAGAGCTTGAGAACTAAAGTTTCAATGTTATAAAAATAGGACAATTGTCTTTATGAAAGGTTTTATCTGTCACTTTTTTAAAAGCTCGTTTCTTATCCTGTAAGTGTGAGGGAGCTAACCACATTTACTTTCCACTAAGTTTCTCTCTAGGAAAGCTGACATGCATCCTGTGGGCTTCAAAAAATATTTTTTCACTTAAAAAAGTTTAAAAATGATATCCCTAAATACTTGAGTGTGTCTTATTTCAAAATATCTTTCACAATTATTGTGTTCGAAACAATATGCTTCCCAGAACCAAATCCACTGCATATCCCCCCAGTAGCCTAAAATGTGAATCTCTAAACCTCTCAGGAGAGAAAAAACCTCAGTATGGCATTAAAATTTGACAAGCCCATCACACTGCCTTTCAGAATTTCTGTGTAGAAATAATCTCACGAATCACTGAAGCAACTTGGTAAGTACATGTCAGTGCAGCTGCCTAGGAAAAGCAGAAATTGTACCTGAATATTGCAGACTACGGGCTCTGGAGCTTATCCACTGAAAACTGGAAAAATATTTTCACAGGGAATGATCTCATGGCAATGTTTTTGAATACTGTAGTCCTAGGTTGAACTAGCACAGGTCATTGCTTCTGCCAGTTAGACTTAATTGAACAATTGATTTTACAGCATCCTAGTATTGATAGCAAAAAAAACAGACTTTTTTAAATGGTGGAAGTAATTCATTAAGATGAATCTAATTGACAGGATGTTTGAGTAAATTAATCTGACAGTATACTCAAAACCACTGAATCAGTTTGCCTATAGATTCTAATTTAAGTAGTAACCACTTCCATAGTACTAGCATCCTTCAGAGCAAAGCTTGTATATCCAATAAGTTATTCTAGGTCAAATTCCCATGTACAATCTTCTCCCCTAACATTAAATTAGGCTAATAAGTACCAAGAGCAGAGATATAGACCAATGGAGTGGAGACAGGGCTCACCAGAATAGTACACATCTACAGCCATCTGATCTTTAGGCCTAGGAGGCAGGAAGTAGGGGAAAGTTCGTGGTGCTGGGAGGAATTGGCTGGCCATAGAGTGAGAAAGCAGAGCTGGATCCTTTCCCTTACTCATATACGAGAATTAATTCAAGATGGATTAGAGACTTGTGTAGACCTAATGCATAAAACCCTGGAGGAAAGCCACCATTGAAGTACCATTTAGGGACTGGGCATAGGCAAAAGACACATGCAAAACACCAAAAGCAACAGCGTAGAAATAAAATTAGCCGATAGGATATATTAAACTAAAGGAGCTTGCACAACAAAAAAGAAACTACCATCAAGAGTGAACAGGCAGCCTACAGGTGATGTTTGCAATCTACTCATCAGTAAAGGGCTGTACTCCATTGCAAGGGAGCTCAAACAAATTTACAAGAAAAAACAAACAACCCCATCAAAAGTGGGCAAGGATAGCAGACAGACATTTCTCAAAGAAGACATTTATACAGTCAACAGACACATGAAAATGCTCAGCATGCTCTGCATCAGAGAAATACAAATTAAAACCACAATGAGATACCATCTCCCACACCCAGTTAGAATAGCAAGCATTAAAAGTCAGGAAACAACAGGTGCTGGAGAGGGATGTGGAGAAATAGGAACACTTTTGCATATTGGTAGGACTGTAAATAGTTCCACCATTGCTTGGAAACAGTATGGCGATTCCTCAAGGATCTAGAACTACAAATACCATTTGGCCAGCTGTCCCATTACTAGAGTAAATACCCAAAAGAAATATAAATCATGCTGCTATAAAGATACATACACACGTATATTTATTGTGGCACTATTCCTAATGTAAAGACTTAGAATCAACCCAAATGTAATCGTAGACTAGTTAGAAAATGTAAAGCACACATATACACCATGGAATGCTAATACAGTGTAAAGGGATGGATTTGTGTCCTTCAGGGACATGGATGCAGCTAGAACCATCAAATTTCTCATGGGCAGCTATCTCAGAACAGAAACCGAAGCCACACGCATGTTCTCCTCATGGAGTGGGGGTTGAACAATGAAGGATCCCAACCCGGACTGGAGGGTCCTCCTGGGTCCTGTGGCACAGGGAATTAGGAGGGAGGGATGGCATTAGGAGATACACCTGAAGTAAAATGATAGGTTAATGGGTGCAGCACACCAGCTTTGTTACATGTATACATGTAACAAAACTGCCGCGTTATTACACATGTACCCTAGAGACTTAAGAAATTAGATAAAAAAAAAGAATTAGGCTCTATTATTGTTTTCCATTTATTCCTATCCTTTATTTAAAAAAAACAAAAACAAAAAAGCTATATTCCATACCACATGCATAAAGCTCCATTCCTCTATATCCTATCTTCGCTTGTTTACTCTTAAGAGGTTTTCTTAATTTTGAAAATTGCATGTTTTAGTATCATATGTTTGATCATTTGCCGCAAAAAATTGTGTGAAAATAGGTTATAAATGATTATTGTAAAAATCAGTTATAGCAAATTGATTGCTTAGAACCCGCTCCCCACAACTGAAACTGTAACTAAAACTCCATGAGAAACACTGATAAACCAAAACTGCCCTCTCTGTCCTCTGACTTGGCATATGGTGCCATGCCCTGCCTCTGCCTTTATCAACAATTGGGAGTTCCAAACCTGCTCCTTGCCTTGCGTGTATCATTTTGTATTTATCAAAGTGCATTGGTGTCAATTACTCTACAGATTCTTAACAACTAACTCTGAAAGTAGATGCAATATATTCATATCTCATTTGTTAGATAAGGAAATAGACAAGGAACTGATGTATTCATTCATTCATTCAACAAATACCGAAATCTACAAAAGAATACAGAGATCATGCTAAACAACAGAAATACAAATATGCACAAAACCATCCACATTGACTACAGACTGGTAAAGAAAGAGGAAGCAGGTGAACATACAAGAAAGAAAAAGTCAGGAGGCTGAGGTGGAAGGATCACTTGAGCCCAAGAGTTCAGGGTTACAGTGAGCTATGATCATGCTACTGCACTCCAGTTGGGGTAACAGAGAGACCCTGTGTCTAAAACAAAAAGAAAATAAAAACTGACATTTTAGTAGAGCCTCTATATGATGTGTCAAATGCTGTACTAGGTAGTTTACATACATGATCTGCTTTAAATTTCATAACCCAGCAAGGTAATTTTATAGTTTAAAAAAAAGTTGAAATTTGGAGAGTTTAGCAATTAGCACTAAGTCTTACCGCTCAAGATCATATTCAAATCCTCACTGCATGATTCTTAAACATGCCTTTCAGAATAATAATTAGCGCAATAATAAGTTCTATATCCTCTTATAGGATAAGATAAAAGGACAGAGTACAATGAGAACTTGAAGGCAAGAGTTCCAATTATACTTGGGGCGTGGGAGCAAAGCGAACAGAGAAAGGTAAAGAGGTTTTACTGGAAAAGAGCTTAAAGTAGTAGGCAAAATTCTAAAAATGTCCCCAAAATTCTATATCCTAACCCCTAGAACCTGTAATTTTGATCAGATATAGCTCCCATGATTAAATTATGTTATGTGGCACAGCTGCCCTGAGATAGGAAGATTATCCAAATAAGCCAGGTCTAATCAGCAGCGAGCTTTCTCTGGCTTGTGGCAAAGAGGAAGTCAAAGATATGCCAAGCATGAGAGCAATGCAACGTGTCATTGCTGGTTTGAAGATGAAGGGAGCCACATGGGAAGGAACGCGGGAGCCTCTAGGAGCTGAAGGCAGCCCCTGCTGAAAATCAGCAAGCAAATGAGAACTTCAGTCCCATAACCACAAAGAACTGAATTCTACCAATAAACTGAATAAGCCAGCAACAGATTCTTTCCCAGAGCCTCCACTAAAACAGCCTAGACACCTTGATTTCAGCATTTTGACACTCTGAGCATAAAACTCAGCCAAACCCACCCAGACTACTAACCTACAGAACTTTGAGGCAATAAATAGGCATCGTTTTAGGCCACTAAATTCATCATAATTTGTTACACAGCAGTAGCAAAGTAACATATCAAGGAAGTAACTCTTCCTACTTTCATAGGGTTATGAAAATCAGTGGGTGTTCCTCAGATCAACAGAAATAAGCAAAGGACATTTACAATCAGGGTGGGTGGAGCAGATGCCGTAGGTACCTACTCACAACTCTTGGACGTTATCACTCAATGACTTCCAACTGCCAGAATCTGACTCTCTTTGCCTAAAGGCTTTCTCAGAAGTCCAGGAAGGCTACTCTGCCTGGGCATGGCAGATCTAAAGGGCCAAGGAATTAACACTGCCAGGAAACAACCAATGGCTGACAATAGCTGGTATAGAAATGCCTCATTTCCCTCATTTTTGGTGAGACAACCCCAGGATGTGTTCCCCGTGCAATCAAGCTCCGACTGCCCATAGTGGTAGCTGGCTTGAGGGCACAATCTATATTGGTTGCCTTCCCCTCTCTATTTCCCTTCCCTACTTCCCTACGGTGCTTCGCAAATAAACCACTTGCATTTGGTACTTTATCTTAGGGCCTGCTTCTGGAACAATCCAAACTAAAAGAGTGGGAGATGTGAACAAAGGCAGGGAAGTCCACGTAGATGGGACTGAGGTGTAGTGTGCTGATGAATAGATTAGGCCAGAATACAGAGATTCTCACATAGTCTCTTACGGACTGGAAACCACTTTGGAAGTCAATCAATGTGGTGGAAAGTGTCTGACAACTTATTCCTTGTCAGTAGAACCCTGGGTTAAAAGTCCATCTGAAAAACTCCATTTCCCAATCTCCTTTGAAGACAGAGATAAGCCTATGAAAAATAAGCAAAAGCCCTTGCTGGAGCTTCTGAGAAAGCTCTTTTTGCCCCTCTGCACTTCGTCTTTCCTGTTAACTGGAAAGCAAATATAGCTGAAGATCCAGCAGCCTCTTGATCATGAGGGAATATCAAAAGAATTGTAGAGACTTTGGCCAGGACATTCTTGAGCCACTAAACCAAAACCAGTAACTGCCTGCTTCAGAGTTCTTGTTACATGAAATAAAAACAACCTTTCGAGATGCTAAAGTCAGATCTCTATTACTAGCAGCTGAACAAAGTTCATGACTGATAAAGCAAGAGATCTGGAAAAGGATCTTGGATCTTGATTCTTTGCCCATTTCTCTGACACAACCAGGACAGAGAGGCTTACCCTAACTTGCTATGCAATTAGAGAAATACCACCATGAAATCTGAGAACATAGTTTAGAAACAGTAGCAAACCTACCAATAAATCTCAGGACACACTGCAGAAGCATCAGAACAGCCTTCAAAATTTTAATTATGAAACTTCCATGGCAACTTTATATTACCATTTCACATTTACTTAAAAGGAAGCTTTTGAGTGTTTAAAGCCATTTCCGGAAGTGTTAATAAGGCACTAAGGGCCTCTGCATTGCTTGATAATGCCAACAACACAAGTGTCATTTCAACATCATTGAAAAATCTTTCTTACCTATCTTACCAAGTTCTAAACTCTGTAATTACATTGGAAAAAAAACTCCCCAACAAAAACTAAAGCAATATAATTTTGCTACTGCTCTGAAAAATATTAGTTCACTGATTTTTTTTTAGTTCATTGCTTTCTAATGCATGGCAAAAATATTTCTATCATAGCATCTTACTACCACCATCATCACACAAAAGGAGTTGCAATAAGACATAAATTTTGGCACAGGTTACACATGATAGACAGATGATAGATAGATAGATAGATAGATAGATAGATAGATAGATAGATAGATAATATTCATTCCGTGGTATATCTTTAATGTAAAAAATGCTACTATTTCACTAACACTTGCTCAAGTAATTATTCTGCTGCATTAGTGTCATCAAATTAAATAAATGGCTCGCTCCACATCATAGGTTGTTGTCTCCCCTAGTGTATTAATGCTTGTGTTCTGTTACTTGAGAGGGACCTGATAGTAAAAGGAAGAAGGTAAAAATGAGGAGAGAGGCTTTGTGCCACCCAGAGCAGATATCTGGAGCTCCTTAATATTACAAGATATTTCTCAAATATTTGGCACTAGGTTTAGAAGCATACCTACGTAAATATGCTATCTGTTGATTTAAAAGCATTTCTCAAGTGTATGAGATCATTTTATAAATGGCACTTGGGATGGCATAAACACATTTCCTCTCTGCATCTCATATTTATTCAATTTAGAATCTCAATGAGCCTTTATTCTTTTCAACCTTGCAACATTAATATTGATACAGAAAGACATGATGATATTTCCGCTTCATGCTTCAGTCCTAATAAATTGTTCCAGAGTTGTATGAACGTCCCCTATCTTGTTAAATTTGCGACTTTAGATGGCACCAACTAAGGAATGCCAGGCACAATTCAACCTTATATCTTTTAGAGAGCCAAACTAAAGAAAATTCACTGTTTAAGAAGAAGTCACTGTTCTCTAAGGCACAAAGCAATAGCAATCAAATTAAAGAGAGGGAGGAAAAAAGATTCAAAAAGAGATTTGGTAAATGAAATTAAGGCTAAAGGATTTAATTTCTTTGATTCTAAGATAACAATCTTAAGATACCAATATCAATACAATACCACTTTTTGGGGAGGTGGGAACAACTACATTTAATTGTAAGATACACTCTGTTTTTAGGAGAAAAAAAATGTGAGAAAAAAAAGCATAGCTATGAAGAAATATGTTACTTGCCAAACTGTCTTCTCTGGCTGTACTCCATTTCAGGCACTGATATAGCCAACCTGCTCACTCAGCTGCTTGCTGCATTTGGTAGCTGTTAGAATCCTGCATCCCTACCCCAAAGTCTGGGGCGCCCACTGAGCTGTGCATCCCTTTCTCCCAGCTCATGACTATTCTCTCTAAATTTGCCCTCCAATTCCTCTATGTGACATAGAGGCCTTCTCTGAGCTCCATCACAGTTGGCTAAGAACTACTAATAACCTACTGACCCCTTGCTGCCCTCCACTCCCGTGTGTTCTAGGTTGCTGGCCAAGAACCTTATAAACATGGTCCTAACCAACAGCACCAGCATTCGCCAGAAACTTCTTAGAGATGAAAATTCTCACCACGTCCTCTCAACCCCACACAAAATGAGAAATTCTGAGAATGAGAATTTCCCATAGACTGCTCATAACAAGACCTCTAGGTGATTCTGATAGAGGCTCATGTTTGAAAACTACCAATCTAAATCATTTCAGTATTTCCCAGTTTTGCTATCAAACGGGAAATTGTCTCTGTGAAATAAAATGAATAGACTGGTATATACTAGCAATAGCAGCTAACATTTATTGAGGGATTACCATAAGCCAGGTGATGTTGTAAGCTGTTGACAAATTTCAAATTCATTCAGTTCTCACAAGAATCCTATGAGGTAGATACCAGTATTATTATTCCTATTTGCACTTTGAACACTGGAATGAAGAGGTTAAGTAAGTTGCTCAAAGACACAGAGATGTTAAATAAAGACGCAGAATTCAAGTACGTATCTGCTTCAGAGACTGGGCTGTCATCTGCTTTGCCACATGGCCTCTGAATGGCTGCATACCTCACATTCACATCAAAGATTTACATAAAGAAAGGGGAAGGAGCACGCCAACTGTAAGAGATTTTAACATGTACTAAGAAAAATATTTGAGGTAGGTAATTTGTTTTGTGGAGTCTTGGGTCTCACTGGTCTCAAACTGCTGGACTCAAGTGATCCTCCTGCCTCGACTTCCCAAAATGCTGGGATTACAGGAGTGAGCCACCAGGCCCAGTCTTGAGGTAGGTAGTAATGGCTCAATTTTCCAAATGAGTAAAAACAAGGTAAATCTTATTAATCTGAACTTAGTTGACTCAGTTAATAATTTATCTTATATCCAATAATGAATGTGAGGTAATATTTTTGCTTATGAATTTTCAGACTTCTACTCACAAGTAAAAGAACCCAACTGAAAAGCCAATTGCATTTTGCAAACCCAGGACCCCCAAAATAGATATTTCTTCTATGTGTTTTGATCCTAAAAGAATAAGTAAACCTTGAATTGTATGCTATCCATGCTGAGTCAAACACAGCCAAAAGAAGTCACATTAGAAACAATGATCTATGGGGAAGAGATCAGCGGTACCCACGTGAAGACTTAGCTTCTAGTGAATATGTGTTAGAGACCTGTTGGAGGTCAGGTGGCATGGGAGAGCTGTCTGGGCATAAAAGCTGTCAGCTGTTTTAGTTAAAAATCAGTAAGGCAGTGGAAGCAAACTGTGATGACATCAGTACCAACATGGAACATGTTCCTCATTTCTACATGGAACAAAGTGCAGGGCTCCAGGAACACAACGACAGCCTTGCACCAGTGGGGCACAGCAGCACCGAGCAGGAGGAGCACTGTTGCCTGGCAGATGTGACCATGCCCAGTAGGAGACAGTGGTACCCAACAGAAGTGGCTCCTCTGTGAGTGCATCCAGGCAGATCAATTAACAGCAGACACCTAAGCAGCAGGCCTCGCAGAGCAGGAAGAATTGGGTTTCCAATCATTCTGATAGTTATTTTTAAATAATGGTGACTTTTAACTCAGATTAGTGATAAATTGTTGAATTTTTATTACAACATGTAAAGTATGGCATTATCCTTTAATTTGTCTACTTGTTCACCTGATTTTATATCAGCATTATAAAATGATCTGTTTTTTAATGTTTTAAGCTATATTTCATAAAAAGGAAAAAGGAAAATTGGGGTATCTTACAATGACCCATTTGCCTGTTCCCGTCATGCTGTGCTGGAGGAGATTTGAGAATCTTTTTGAAAAGCTGTTTATTTCATAACACAAAAGAAACTTTAACAAATGGGAAGAATAAAATTAAATAGTACAAAATACATTGTATTTTAGCTATTATCTTGTGAGAAGGGGCCATGGAAATTAATTCTAGCATGAAAACTTTTCCTTCACAGCCTATGACCAAGCAAGAAGGTTTGAACTCTATAGTGTTTCAAGTTAATTTGAGTTTCAAGTTAATTTCAAAAATTATATTTTCCGTGTCATTTTTAGTTATATAGACATAATTCCAAAGGGTGTTTCCTAAATAAGACAGGTCTTCTCACACAGAAGCTTCTCTTCTTCAAGGCAGGTTAGACTCTGAAATGTTGTTTTTTAATTAACTCTGCAGGTATGTTAACTTCAAAAGAAGAGAGATTTAAGTTTGCAGTTCCCAGACACATTTCCTCAAAGTAAGAGTACAAATTAGTTCTTTGATGCACTAAAGCCAGTCATGTCTGTCCTCTCCTTGGTGATATATAATCTGTTGTTGTTGTTGTTGTTGTTGTTTAATTTTTCCATAATTGACCAGTTTCATCAGTTGAGGCAGTTTTAGAGGGAACTCCTTGGCACCTAGGAAGGTATACTAATTAACTCACATTAGTTTAAAAATAAATGAGATTTTTAATAATAAGCCTTTATAAGCCTTTTTTGAACAACTTTTTAGCAGCAGCTCTTTCCGATCCTCAGTTTTCAGTTCTCAGACAGTCTCAGAGCCCCTAGCACTCAGCTGACAGGCACTATCTTTGCCACCTCACATTGGCAGTCCCTTCACACCTAGCCAGATTCAGTTGTTTTTTTACTGCCTTGGATTAGTCCTAGCATCTAATTTTCATTTTCTATAATCTAGCCTCATATTGTAGGGCTATTTTATCACTTGACCTTGTCTCTTTTTGAAGGACATCATACATTTTCCATGGTTCATGAGACAGTCTTTTTCTTCTGAATCACTGCCACAATTGAAGAATTTATCTCATATGCATCTCCAACATGTAACATTTCTTATCCCACTTATGATTCAAATTTTTTCTCCACTTTAGTTTCAGTCATCATCATACCCTTCATACAAGGGCATTTAACACTAACAATTGTTGCACTTACTAAACATGAAGAAGTTAGTGCTCCAACTCACCTCAAAATAAAGTTCACACAAAGCAAATGATCATGTCAAAAACAAAATGCAATGATGATGAACAACTAAAATTGCTATTTGCTGATGACTGGCAGAGCTAGTGCACTTTTCCTCTGTACGGTGCTTTATGTCTCTGGAGGTTATGAAGCAGAAAATAAAGTTAAAAAGCTAGAAGTGTGCTGTGATAGGTGCTATGCCATGGACTTTATCTGCGTTCTCTCTTTTAAACTCACCACAGTTCTGAAAAGCAGGCCCTTCTATTGTCAACATTCAACAGAGTTGGAAATGGAAGCATTAAAAAAGCCATTAGCCTTCCTAAGTCACATAGCTAGAAAATGCATTTGATTTGAACCCAGGTGTCTGAATCCAGTACCCAAGCTCTAAATCTTTAAAGGCTGATGTATCACAAACCCTTAAGGATTTTACTTTTATTGTTTTAATCACTATTTTTGTTCTCATTGCCAAATAAAACTCCAAATACTCAAAATATATGGTTTTGATATTACAAAACATATATGTAATACAGTCATTTACATAAAACATCTCATCTGGCAAGTGAAATCTCTAACATAAAAGTCTATTTTATGTTTTAACTCATGAAAAATAATTGGAGACTATAACTTTAAAGAAAACTTCATAACTTTTTGATAACATTCACATTAAAGATGAGAATGTATTTACAAAACTATTAGAGTTGATTAGAAAATTCATGGGTCAAATTATTCTATATTACATTTTACCAAAGAAGTGAGTCAATACAAGGAAAATCTGAAGGCTGAATAAATAAATGAAAATCTATTTCAAGGTAAAACCTTTACATGTGTAAAGCTAAAAATAGTTCAGTCTTCTATGTGCATACAAAGTTTTATCAGAGAGAAAGACTGACTTAAGAACCTTTTAAGAGACAATAGTTAAAAACGTAACAAAAAAGTTGCGTGTCAGGCCCTACCTGTTTATCTGACCTATGCTTCAAACCTGTTAAGCACGTGTGTTTGTATACGTGGGCATGCTCAGAGAGGAACACTTTCGTATGCAGAGTCAGAAGTGCTGGTCATTTGTTTCTACTACTCCCTGTTATACAAATCGTCTCTAAAAAATATATTCTACATGTGGACAGCAGGCACTTGCTTAAAAACCAGTGACACAGAAGCCACCATTTTTAAGACAATTCACTTTTTGACTCTTCTAAAAAGTCTAGTAAAAGTTCCGCCTTATATTTAGCTGAAATTTACTTCCCTGAAACATCCACCTATCCATCCTTGTTCTGCCCTTGGGAGCAGCAGAGTTAGGCTGTTGGGTGGAAAAGAAGCACCCTGTGGTGAACAGAAATAGATTCTGATGAATAAAAACTCCTCCCCGGCAGGGTAAACCTTATGCAGCATGTGATGAGGGCAGTATTGCAGACATCAGCATTACACAGTTGTCTCTGAATTTCTTCCTCTGGGGAACTGCACCATCCCATGTAACTTGGGTGAAAATGTCACAGAATCTTACCTCCCCAACCACAGAAGTAGGAATGTGATCTGAGCTGACTAATCAAAATATTCTGACCCCTAGAGTGCAAGTTCTTTTTAGATACACATGCTGGTAGGGCAAGAGGGAGCCTCTCCCATCCAGAGATTGGAAGCTGTGTGAAATGATGGCTTGCAGAGTCCAGATCTGAATGCAGCATGACAGGAACCTGACCCCTGGATGCCATCAGTTGTGCCTGGTATACCTTCCTTTTGACTCCCTGGTTAAATAAACCAATAAATTCCCTTTTAAACTTAGTTTGGGCTGGGCACGGTGGCTCATGCCCTTAATCCCAGCACTTTGGGAGGCCAAGGTGGGCGGATCACCTGAGGTTGAGAGTTCCAGACCAGCCTGGCCAGCCTGGAGAAACCCCAGCTCTAAAAATTTTGTAAAAATACAAAAATTAGTGGGTGTGGTGGCAGATGCCTGTAATCCCAGTTGCTTGGGAGGCTGAGGCAGGAGAATCACTTGAACCTGGGAGGTGGAGGTTGCCGTGAGCCGAGACTGTGCCACTGCTACTAGTTTCAATCACCTACAACCAAAATAATTTTTGCGAATACATCCAGAAGGATAGATCTTTCTTCACAAGTTTTCCTGGCACTGACTCTAACTGGAAGGAGTGCTGTTGGGTGGAGTCAGCAAAGCACAGAGGAATTAGAAGTTGAATGATTGGCTCAAGAGAAAATTGAAAAGGTAAGAGATGAAGAACCATCTCCTAGACCTATCTTATGTAGAAACTTGTCTACCTGTTTCCCGGAGGATTTCTGGAGTAAGAGGGGCCACTACACCCTACCCCCTAAAATGCTACATTAATAACTCGTGACATTCCAATGTCCCTGTGCAAAGAATGGAGGCTTTCACTACAAAATTAGAAATGAGATGTTAATATCTCCAGGAATCTCAGGTAAGAGAAGGGCAGGAATCACAAAACATTAGGGAGGGGACTGTCCTCAAGGAGCCTTGGCATTGGAGGAGACTCTAGTGACAATCACTGTGCACTTACTGATTTCCTACGAATAGGTCCTTGCTGTCACACTCCAACTCTCCAGAGCAGGCAAAGGGGACTTTGATCTCTAGCTTATCTCCACAAGAGGATTTATATCTGGCTAATGCTATAGTGTTAATTTAAAATGCCCATGAAGATTTCTAGACAGGTTTTCAGGACAAAAGCCATGTCCCCAAATATTTCACTTGCTAGTACCAGAAACTTGCACTATACTATTTAATAAAGATAAACCTGATATATTGAAAACAATTAAATCTAAATGACAGGTAACTAAAAATATGAAGTTGCCGCAAATGCCATGCTCATCTGGCATTATCAGCCTCATTACAGACTGGTTCTTTCCCTGTGCTTCTGCATGCTTTGCTGAAAGCGTTTCATCAGAACAGCTAGGGAGTAAGCCAGTGAGCTAGTGCTGGTAACAAACTGTCTTCTACCTCTCAGACACTTCAGTTTCCTTTCTCACTTTCTGTGTTGAAGTCACGTCTACAAATCTTCTCCATGAAAGGTAGCAAGGAATTGAAATGGCATTTCACTAGCAGCGAAGCAGCATCTCCTCCCATTGAAAGAGCGTAAGTGCTTCAGAAGTCTGACATAAGGGCTGTCATACTGGGGAAATGTAAGACTCTAGGGAATGATGGCAGTCCAAAGGGTGGGAAAGTGGGAAACACATGACATTCTCTCTCTGCTGACTGACCTGCCACTCAACACTTGAGTGTGTTTTCAAATGGAGAAAATTCCTGCACAAGTCTGAGTATAATACAAATATAATACGGCCTTGCTGATAGTCAGAAAGAATCCTTAGGCATTCAAGAGAATTTCCAGAACTGTCAGCTGAATTTCTATCCTCCTGAACATTCTGTATTGAGGACGTACTTTGAGTCAGTCTGTTAGAAGGAATAAAATGAGGAGTAGTTATGTCATAATCTTTGAATGAATGGATGAGATTATTAAAATGATTATTGAGCACTGCCAGGTTCCAGGCCCCATGCAGGCATTGGAGACATTGGGGTGCGCAGCTGTGAAGGGGTCCTTCTCCCTATATAGCGTACATGCTTGCGGAGGGTACCTGCAGACATTAAGCAAAACTTATCCCTTCCTTACAGGGTGTGTCACGCACGTCTGTGTGAAGAGAGTCCACCGGCAGGCTTTGTGTGAGCAACAAGGCTGTTTATTTCACCTGGGTGCAGGTGGACTGAGTCTGAAAAAGGAGTCAGCAAAGGGTGATGGGATTATCATTAGTTCTTAAAGGTTTGGGATAGGCGTACAAAGTACCTTCTTCTTAAGCACAGGGGAGAATATTACAAAGTATCTTCTTAACGGTTGGGCAGAATATATCCTATCAGTTAGGGTGGGGCAGGAACAAATCACAGTGGTGGAATGTCATCAGTTAAGACTATTTTCACTTATTTTGTGGATCTTCAGTTGCTTCAGGCCATCTGGATGTATACGTGCAGGTCACAGGGGATATGATGGCTTATCTTGGGCTCAGAGGACTGACAGGGTGCTGTGGGAACATACGCCCAGTTCAAGAGATCAGGAAGGCTTCTTTCAGAAAATAATAGTGGAGATGAATCTTAAAGGACTAGGGATTAACTAGTTGCAGGGAAGGAGGGGATAGGGAGAGCATTCAGGCCAGAGGGGAAACTGTACCATAGCTGTAGGAAGCAAGGGGGTGCCCGTCGCTCCAGAAAATGAGAGAAAGCAGCATGACTAAACATGGAGTGCAAGAAGCACAGGGTCAGGGGTCAAAGATATGGTTAGGTAAACATGGTTTTTCCATTAGTCAGAGTCTGCCAGAGAAATAGAACCAATAAGATATATAGAGATATAAGCAGTTATTTTTGGGAAATTGGCTCACATAATTCTGGACGCTAAGTCCCACGACAAGCCATCTGCAAGCTGGAGCTGAGAGCATGGCTAAGTCCAGGTCCAAAGGCCTGAGAACCTGGAGGGGCCAACGTGTAGCTCTCAGTCCAAAGCCAAAAGTCTGGGAAACGGGTGTCGCTGCTGCAAGTCTCCGAGTCTCAAGGCCAGAGAACCTGGAACTCTGACACCCAAGGATAGGAGAAGACGGGTGTCTCAGGTCCAGAAGAAAGAACACAAGTTCACCTTTCCTCCGCCTTTTTGTTCCACTCGACCCTCCCCGATTCTACTGAGCCTGCCCACAATGGGTGAAGGTGGATCTTCCCTTCTCAGTTCACTGATTAAATGCCAGCCCCCTCTGGAAACAACCTCACAGACACACCCAGAAATCTGGATATCCATTAATCCAGTCAAATTGACATCTAAAATTAACCATCGTGGTATTCAGGGGCATATTAAAAATTTTTATCTTTAAAATGACAAAACAAAAGTAGCTCAGAGCAGCCTGAACAACATGAAATATGCAAAATGTAGCAGGCCCAGAGAGACGTGAGTCTGGGACTTCAGTCATGACTCAAGCACCCCCTCCACCGTTCCCCACACCCATGCAATTGTTTAAAGGCATTTTGTTCCTGACTAGCTGTCTCAGCCACTATCTTCATGTTCCTGGAATTTGAGATGCAAAAAGCAGTGTATGGTCAATCAATAGTTTGTTATTTTAAGGTAAATTATTGATAACAACTGAGAAACAGTCTCCTTTTTTTCTTAACCCACTTGTGGACAGGTGCGATGGCTCACACCTGTAATCCCAGCACTTTGGGAGGCTGAGGTGGGCGGATCACCTGAGGTCAGGAGTTCAAGACCAGCCTGACCAACATGGAGAAACCCTGTCTCTACTAAAAATACAAAATTAGCTGGGCATGGTGGCTCATGCCTGTAATCCCAGCTACTCGAGAGGCTGAGACAGGAGAATAACTTAAGCCTGGGAGGCAGAGACTGCAGTGAGCCGAGATCACACCGTTGCACTCCAGCCTGGGCAACAAAAGCGAAATTCCATCTCAAAATGAACAAACAAACAAACAACAACGACCAAAAAAAAAAAAAAAAGAAAGAAAGAAAAGAAAACCACTTGTAACTGCTGCTAATTGGAGTGTATATAGAGGGCAACTTGAATCTATGCTTCCGGGTGGCCATCCTCAAGCTTTGGACTCAAATAAACTCTATACTTAATCGCATTTTCTGAATCTCATTATTTTAAGGTTGAAAACATGTCAAAACAACTCTCCTCTAAATCTGTTCTACTGATAGATTCTCTCATCTTGATAAATAGCAACTCGTTCTAGTTACTTGACATCATCTGTGACTCCTCTTTCTTTCATATCCTACATTCAGTTTATCAGTAAAACTTACCAATTCTATCTTCAAAATATATTTTTTACTGAACCACTTATCATCCTTTTTACTATACCATCCTGATCCAAGCCACCCTCTTCCCCCCCCTAGATTATTGTAATAACCATGTAAATGTTCTTTCTATTTCTACCTTTACCCCCGAAGAATGATCCTTCTAAAACATGAGTCAGACCCTAACGCTGCTCTTCTCAAAAGTGAAAATTAAAGTTCTTAAAATGGCCTACAAGTCCAGATCCTGTCTAGTCTGCTGTTAAATCTCTGACTTCATCTCTCATTACTCTTGTCCTCATTCCATATGCCCCAAACCCAGTATCCTGGCTTCCATTGAAGGGCAGGCATGCTTCCCTCTCAGAACTTTTGCACTTGCTGTTCCCTCGGCCAATATCCACATGGCTTACACCCTCACCTACTTCAAATCTTTGTTGTCTTCTCACTGAGGCGTTCCCTAACTGTCCTGTTTAAAACTGAGCCTCCACTTCCTTTACCTGGTTTATTTCTATCATGATAAATATTTGCACTTATTTACTGCTCCTTTCCAACATACACACACACACACACGCACACACAGACACACACACACTAGAATGCATGATTCCATGAGGACTGGAATTTCTTTTTCTTTTTTTTTTTTTTTTAGTTATTTACAATTTTTTTTAATTTACTTTAAGTTCTGGGATACATGTGCAGAGCTTGCGGGTTCGTTACATAGGTATACATGTGCCATGGTGGTTTGCTGCACCTATCAACCTATCATCTAGGTTTTAAGCCCCTCATGTATTAGGTATTTGTCCTAATGTTCTCCCTCTCCTTGCCCCCCACCCCCCAACAGGCCTCAGTGTGTAATTATCCCCTCCTTGTGTCCACGTGTTCTCATTGTTCAACTCCCACTTACGAGTGAGAACATGAGGTATTTGGTTTTTTTGTTCCTGGATTAGTTTGCTGAGAATGATGGTTTCCAGGTTCATCCATGTCCCTGCAAAGGACAGAAACTCATCCTTTTTATGGCTGCATAGTATTCCATGGCATCTATGTGCCACATTTTCTTTATCCAGTCTATCATTGATAGGCATTTGGGTTGTTTCCAAGTCTTTGCTATTGTGAATAGTGCTGCAATAAACATATGTGTGCATGTGTCTTTATAGAATGATTTATAATCCTTTGGGTATATACCCAGTAATGGGATTGCTGGGTCAAATGGTATTTCTTGTTCTAGATCCTTGAGGAATCACCACAATGTCTTCCACAAAGGATGAACTAATTTACACTCCCACCAACAGTGTAAAAGTGTTCCTATTTCTCCACAGCCTCTCCAGCATCTGTTGTTTCCTGACTTTTTAATGATTGCCATTCTAACTGGTGTGATATGGTATCTTATTGTGGTTTTGATTTGCATTTCTCTAATGACCAGTGATAATGAGCTTTTTTTCATGTTTTTTTGGCCACATGAATGTCTTCTGTTGAGAAGTGTCTGTTCATATCCTTCACCCACTTTTTGATGAGGTTGTTTTTTTCTTGTAAATGTGTTTAAGTTCCTTGTAGATTCTGGATATTAGCGCTTTGTCAGATGGGTAGACTGCAAACATTTTCTCCCATTCTGTAGGCTGCCTGTTCACTCTGATGAGAGTTTCTTTTGCTGTGCAGAAGCTCTTTAGTTTAGTTAGATCTCATTTGTCAACTTCGGCTTTTGTTGCAATTGCTCTTGGTGTTTTAGTCATGAAGTCTTTGCCCATGCCTATGGAGGACTGGAATTTCTATCAGTTTTAATCACTACGTTATCCCAGAGGCCTGGAATATTGCCTAAACAGAGTAAGCACTCAGTAAATATTTGTGGAATAAGGGTCTTCATCCTAAGAGCACTAATAAGCCACTGAAAGCTTTAAATGTGAAGAGTCATAATCATACAGAAAAGTTTAAGGTCTCTCTATCTGTCCATGAAAAAGAATGTTGGGGTAGAGTGGGGGTGCAGTGCTTTGGGTAAGAGTGGATACCTGGGAGAAAATGAGCTTATTACCAAGAAGAGTTAGCGCCATGAACTGAAGAAATGGGGTGTACTACTCTTGGTAATGACCCAGCCTCCAAAATGCTCCCACCCCCTTCCCCAGTGAGCCACACCACCCAGTATTCACATCCTTACATGGTCCCCTCCCATGCTGAATGGTGACTGCCCCTGAGGGACCAACCAGATATGACAGAGCCATGCTGCACGACTTCCCATACCGGGTGGGAAAAGGCTCTGCCACTCTGGCCTTCTGGATCACTTACTCTCAGAACCCTGAACTGTTGCATGAGAAGTCTTGCTACTCCAAGACCATGATGCTAGAGGAATCACATGAGGAGGTCACATGGACAAGTCCGACACTACATAAAGGGAAAGATGCCACACTGCTCCCTAGCTGTACAAGTTTCCATCTATTTAAATCATCCCAGCTGAGACTCCAGGCTCTGGGACCACAGACATGACCTCCCCATTCTGCCATGTCTGAATTCCCAAACCTAAAACCAAAAAAAGAAAAAAAAATAGTTTATGCCACCATGTTTGGGGGTGATATGCCAAGCAACCATAGATAACTGGACACTCAGTGAAGCAGCCTCTTTGTACAGTGGGATTTCACCAACCAGGCATGGGTTTAGAGCCAACCAACTTGAAGGACAGAATATCTCAAAGTGCCTTCTGTGTTGAACAGCCTGGTTAGAATAAGCAAATTGGATCACTTTAATAGAAAAATGCAGCTGCTTCCAGGTAGTTCTTAATATAAACTGTCAAAAATTCAACTGCCTGATTTTCTCCAAACAGATTTTTATTGCACCTACGTCCTTCAGGAAGATGACTATTTGTTTGATTCACTAAGGGAGCTGTGGATTACCATGACACTTTCCTCTTCTAACCTTCCGGAGAAGTTTAGCATAATGTATCCTGTTAGAGGACAAACTGGAATCACCACGATCTTCTCTCAGGAACAATGAGTTAATTGCTTGCTCTGAAGTTCCTCAAAGAATTAATTGGAACTGTTATTTCAAGAATATTTGATACCTGAACCTTTTATGCTTTTCTATACAAATCAGAGACTAAATTACGATATCAGAGACTTACATTTATAAAAATGGAAATATTAGCCAAATGACGTCCCCTTTTAAATAATGAACAGGGTATATGAAATACATAGCTTAAAGTAAATGACCAAAAACTAGTGAAAGTACATTGAAATGTGAAGACAGGAAGAGGTCAGAGAGTTTTACAAGGAAATATCAACCTCTGACATAGAATCCAAGCATAGCTATTCTAGGAGTACTAATTAAGATGGCATCTTGGAAAGGCTATATATCTGCTGTAAATCCCACCTTCGATAAGCTTCTGTTAGATTGTTGCTCTGCCCTATGCTCTTGCCCTCTGAAATAAGAAATGTGCCAAAATTCTCAAAAGCCTAATCTTGAGCTACATCCAAACTCAGAAAGGAACACTGATATAAATGGACATATACTCCATACCTTACTTTAAGAACTATGGGCTCTCCAAAGACAATCTCAGGCCTTTAACTGCAGAAGGGTACTTGGGTTTCTAGTGAAAGCCCACGACAGATATAGGCTAATATTAAGAGGTCAGCATCCAAAAGGCTCCCCATCACCTACAGCGTAAAGTTATATTTCTTTTATTTATTTATTTAGAGACAGGGTCTCACTCTGTCATCCAGACCCAAGTGCAGTGATGCTGTATCATGACACTGCAACCTCGATTTCCCAGGCTTATGTGACCCTCCCACTTCAGCCTCCCGAGCAGCTGAGACCACAGGCGCCCGCCATCATGCTCAGCTAATTTTTGTATTTTTTGTAGGGATGGGATTTCACCAAGCTGCCCAGGCTGGTCTTGAGTTCCTGGGCTCAAGCTGCCCACCTGCCTTGGCCTTACAAAGTGCCGGATTACAGGTGTGAGCCACCATGTCTGGCTCTATTTCTTAATGAGACACACAAAGCCCTTTGTGATCTTACCCTTGTTTACATCTCCATCATCATTACTTGTTATACCCTCTCCACTCATTGCCATTCCTACTTTGCCTTCACCAACATACATTTGTGCGCGCGCGCACACACACACACACTATTCTTCAGCAGTACTGAACTGGTAGCAATTCCTAAATGTACTTTACTGTTTCAGATCTCCCCATAGCTCTCTCATTATCTAGCATGTACTTTCCCTTCCTTTAAGAATCCGTTTAAACAATATCTTTGCTGTGTAACCTTTCCTCACTCCTTCCCTCAGGGCAGACTCTGCCCATTCTTTTCTTTGAGCCCTCAGGAGGCCCCATATATCATTCCTTCATTTGGTCTCCTTACATAAAGATGATTCAGAGAAAGATGTCCTACCAGTCCACAGATGAGCACTTGCCTAAATTGTTTGGGAGAGCAAACAGCTTTGTTTGATTATTTCTGTCAGAACCCCCTAAAACACGGGGCTGGAAAAGATGAAAAAGACAGAAGGAAGAACAATATCCCCTCCAAATTAAAGGAGAAGATTTAAGAATATAGCTTTCAGTGACCGTGCTATTAACCTTGTCCTTATGCAAAATAAATCATTTTCCATTTCCTCTCATCAACGTCACTTTTTAAATGAAGCCAATCTAAAGTGGTGACCTGGGTTACCTTCAAATCAACATGACATTTATTAGACAAAATTTTGATGAACAAGCAAATAAAACCATGCCATAGAAGTCTAGGGACCAGAAAAATACCCTATTTTATAAAAAGAAAAAACTCTTCCAAAATTGAAAAAGAACAATTTGCAAGAAAGCAAACTAACCGTTGTTCATTATTCTATTCAGCATGTGTTCTATAACACAGAAGTCTGCTTCCAGATACTCTGCGGGTGTGTGCACAAACATAGTATTTCATTGTGGAGTGTCCTTGAATTATTATGAATCTTTAAGTTGGTCAGAACGGCTGAAAGGATTAGAAATGAAAAATGCCAATCTGATGAGTAAGTAAAAAGAAGAGGTCCAATGCACATTTAGTAAGGAGAAATGGGCTAGAAAGTTATTCACCTCTATCTCTGGGATCAAAACTGAGACTGAAAATACACAGCACAAGAGAAAGGCAATACTTGTTTAGGACTGGCTTTTAGTCTTCATACATTTTAAGCAATGACTATTATCCCAGCTCCCTAAGGATTCTAAAAATTTGAACATTTATAAAAAATTTGCTCCTGAGTAGAAAATGCTATGAAATGCTTAATTCCACAGAAATTTTCAAAGTAATATTATGGTCAACCAACTGTCAACTCAACCTTGAAATGTTGAATATGACGCCCACCATGTAAGAATTATTTATAGCCCATATTATGATGTATTCAATTATTTCAATAAATGCTTTTTTATTCCAGTGGATACATGACCTTGAGAAACTGAATGAGGCTAAAATAAAGTTTTAAACTGATAACTATTAGAAGCCTCTGTCATTTTAGGGAGCCCTATCCCATGAAGTCCATATTAAACAGAGACTGAGCAAAAGCAGTATCTGGGAATCATGGAACAGATCTTCAGGAAATGGGCCTAGTTCTGCTTGAGAGCTTGGAAAAAGAGATGAGTTACTGTCTTATCCTCTTTAATTCTTAATATTGGGCTGTGGTGCCCTGCTGAGAGGAGAGGACAATCAAACGGTGTGAAACAAAAGCAATGCTCACCTTTTCAAAAAACTGTTTGTTCTGGAACTTCTCAAATATATTCAGAAGTAGAAAGAATGGTCAGCCTTCATAGATTCATCCTGCAGCTTTAAGAACTAGCAACTTTCTGTTGTTTTTATTTCATCTATCGATTTTCCAAACTTTTTTCTCTTTTCTGGAGCAAATGCCAGACATTATATCACTCTATATGTAAATACTTCAGAATTTATCTCTAACAGATAAGAACATGTTAAAGTAAACACCATATCATTTTTATAACCAATACGATATATTTCTTTTTTTTAGTTTTGTAGAGACAGGGTCTTGCTTTGTTCCGTGGTTCAGGTAATATCAGCCTAAACCATCCATAATAAAATATCCAATTAACATTTCGCCTAATGATTTTAGCACCTAGATTGCCAGGTCTGTTATTTCATTGGGGGTTGAAAATGGAATTATCTAAATCTTTTATTTCTTTCACTTTTATTTTACTCTATTCTCCTACTGAGAAACAGAAAAGCATCTCCTAAACTCTGAGGGCTGCGAGCTGGTTTGACACTCACAGCTATACTTCAATGTTCTCTTGTTGGACATAAACAATCTCTCAGAACATCAGGTCAGCTTGTGACTTTGAAAAAGTGAGGTTTAAAAAAACAAGACCATTTCATAATATTGTTTAATCACAAGCAAAAACAAGGTCACTATGCAGACCACAAAAATATCAAACATCCTTCTTTTCCAAATAACATGAGTGACTGCTGCTTCTGTAATAATTAGAACTTCAGCCTTGCTCTAGCCTGCCCTACAAGATTTATTGAATACTCAATCATATATGTCATTCTTTAAATAAGATTTATTTAAAATATCCAATCATAGCATTACCCTCCCTTCCTAACAACACTCAATCCAGAGCAAATTCCCTCTTTCTTGAACCATCCCCAATATCATCCAACCGCAACCCAAATTATATATGTTCTTTTTAACACCCTGTTACTGAGATACCCCACAGTTCTCCGTGGCATGCATTTTTCCCTCACTGCAACAAGTAGTACACCTGACTTGCTGAGCTACAGGTGTGTTCTCGGAGGTCTATGACTCAAGACGTGGGGATGTGGTACAAGAACATTTATATCTATTTGGCTATCATGAAATACAGTCTATATAGGAAAAACAGGATACATGCGTAATTCTTTTCCTCTAATTGTTACTCTTCAGAGGAATGAGTTTGTACTCTAGCAACCTACAAAGAATGCCAGTATGGAACACTCTTTTCCTTTTGAAGTACAATTATGAAGGTGTAGATTTTCATTATTTCAATCTATGGCAGCAATTTTTTTTCTGAGACTAATGTGTTTGAAGAGCAAACCCTTTTTTTTTTTTTTTTTTTTGGTGCTCAAATATTCCCATCTTTGGCCAGTAGGAGCTCCCTGAAGTTGACTCCTGTGTCCTATTGCTGTGATCAAAGAAGGCTTTGATAGCTACATACATATGTATAGATACATACATATATACAGAAGCATACATATGTACACATACATATATATACACGTACATATATACACATATGTGTGTATATATGTGTGTGTACATATATACACATAAAATGCTATGATTGAGTATATATGTTCTTTAAATAAGAACAATGTATGAACAATATATGTTTCTTTACTCATATTCTTTAAATAGAGTATATGTTTAAAGACCAGGAAAGCTAATATATATATAGATATATATACACATACATACATATATACACACGTACATATGCATACACATGTGTGTATATATACACACACACATAAAATGCTATGAACAAGTATATATATTCTTTTTTTTTTTTTTTTTTGAGACAGAGTCTCACTCTGTTGCCCAGACTGGAGTGCAGTGGCAGGATCTCGGCTCACTACAACCTCTGCCTCACAGGTTTAAGCGATTCTCCTGCCTCAGCCTCCTGAGTGGCTGGGACTACAGGCATGCACCACCACACTCGGCTAATTTTTATATTGTTAGTAGAGACAGGATTTCATCATGTTGGCCAGGCTGGTCTTAAACTCCTGACCTCAAGTGATCCGCCCCGCCGTGGCCTCCCAAAGTGCTGGGATTATAGGCGTGAGCCACCACACTAGCTATATGTTCTTTAAATAAGAACAATATACGTTTACTTCTATTCTTTAAATAGAACAGTATGTGTTTGAAGACCCAGGAAAGCTGATGGTAAGGTTCAAGTCTGAGTCCAAGTCTGAAGAAGCAGGAGATGACTGATGTCCTAGTTTCAAGGTGGTCAGGCAGAGAAGAAAAATTCTTTGTTAGCCTTTTCTTCTATTCAGGCTTTCAACAGACTGGATGCCCACCCATATTGTGGAGGGCAATCTGTTTTACTCAGTCTAACATTCAGATATTAAGCTCATCCAGAGATATCCTTACAGACACACTCAGAAATCACATTTCACCAAATATCTAGGCATCTTTTGGTCCAGTCAAGTTGACACAAAATTAAACTATTTCTCTATTATATTCACTTTAAGCAAAAACTGAGAATAGTGATATCTAGCCAATAGATCAACTTTGTACTATCCTGAGGCCCATTGAGACCTGTATAAGAACATTATGGGTAGTTTCAGTCATCATACCTTTACAGGAACATAGAGACAAGGCAGAGTTTCAGGGAAGTGCTGTGGAAATGATTAAAGAAATAGAAAATAGGTCCAAAGAGGGAATATTAAGAAATTTGGCTAGAAAAAAAGAAAGCTAAAGAATGATGTAATTATTGTCCTTTATCCAAAGGGAGGTGTTGGGCAGTCAGCACTATGCTTTGGAATACTCTGCTGGAGAAAAGAGATTAAAGCAAGGGATACTGGCTATACCTAAAGAATGTCATTTATCACCCAGTTTTCAATATCTAGAAGCAGCCTGTTCAAGTTTGGAGACTGGTTCTTATTCAGAAATTTACCTAAACACTAAAGCCATATGCCCTCTCAGGATGCTTTTGGGAATGTAATTATCTCTCTGTTGTTTCAATCAAATAGATCCTCTACACCTGTCACTGTAGAAAGCTGATAAGCTTCTCTCTAATCCATCCCAAAAGGCTCCATTGCATGCTGGTTTATGGCTGTGTCCAACCAGAGAGGAGGAAGGCAGTGGATGGTGCCTGTTGCCCCTGCATGGGAGGCAGGCCAGCAACTCTAAACACCACTCTGAAGGTGCAGATGACCAACAAGCTCTTCTATGGGCTAAAAAGCCCAAGAGGAACTGCCCATACTCTTACTCCAGAATGCTTATGTCTTCCTTTATACAATTCCTACAGCCCATTCATGTTCCCATGGGTAAGAACAGGGGCAAAAGAAGTGGATCTAGTCATTGTAGACACTGCTAAATGCTCCACAGACTATGGAATAAACAAGGCCCTTGTTTAATCTAAAATCTAATTAGGCAAACTAGATGTAAACATGAGGACAGTGCTTCTCAAAGAAAAAAAAACTCTGGGGTTTTTAGTCATCCTTGAAGAGACAGTTATTAACAGAACACTTAGAATAATTTCTCTTTTCTAATTTAGTGCACAGGATCTGGGGGTTGGATGACTGGAGGAAAATGCACTGACAAGAGCAGCTATCTAAGAGGAAGATTTCACCAAGAAAGGTTGACGGAAGGACAGCAGTGTAACTGTGCTTTCACAAGCTAAGAGGGCAAAATGAGGGAATTTCACAAAGAACACATAACATAACATCGCAAAGGAAATAACTCCAACAGCCTTAATAAAGCTACAAATATTTTTTCTCATCCTCTTCTAAGCCCAGAAGGTACTTTCTATTTTTATACTCTTTTCCCTTTTTGATTGACAAGAAAGGAGAGCAAGGTAACAGCAGATTGCTTCTTTAATAAATTGATTACATCTCATAAAGCCCAGATTAGATGGAAAAATACCTATATAGTCAATTTCTCTTCCACATGTATTTGTTGGTTCCATCCTGTATGTATAGATGTTCAACAGGAAGAAAACAGGTTTGGTTCAAATGTATTCTTTGGGCACATAACCAAAAGGGTGCCAATTAGTGCTGGTGCTCAGCAGGACTCTCAGTTAATAAATTTAAGTTACCACAAATACTTTTGATGAGATGGTTATTCAGATTGATTCAACACAAATTTTGATTCTAATATTTGTATCTTTTCTCCCAATTCTTATCCTTTAGAAACATATAAAAAGAGGAAAATCCTGAAAAACAGTTTTAAGTTTTCAAGTAGTTTTCCATAGTGCGCTAGATGGTGGTCCCAAAAAAAGATACGTCTACATCCTAATCCCTAGAACCTATGGTGATTACCTGATATGACAAAAGAATGAATATTACCTTATGTGGTGAAAGATGTTTCCTTGCCTCCAATTGTCTTCTCAATCCAATGCAATGAGGACTTTTGTATAAGAGAAACAGCTCTTATTATACTCATAAATGACTGCAAATGTTCTCAGCTTACTGGACCTCTCAGCAGCATTTGATAGAGTTGATATTTCTTCTTGAAATAACTCTTTCACAGATTTATGACTCCAGGCTTCCTCCTACCTTCTTTAGTTTCTCCCTTTATCTCCTTTGCTGGCAAATTTCTTCTAACCACTGTTATGCCTCTGGGATTCTGCCTTTGACTCTCTTCTTATCTCTATATTCTCTTCCTAGATTCTTCCTAGATAGTCTCCTCCAATACCTTTGTTTTCAACACTAAACACATTCTGATAACCCAATTTTTCATTGACAGTCTTAATTTGCTCCTGAACACCACACTCAAATATCCAACTACCTATTCAACATTTTCCCATGGCTCTTTAATAATTACCTCACCTTTACCATGGCCAAAAGAGAATTTTTGATTCCCCATTCCACACCTTCCTAGTCTGCCTCCTTTCAATAAATGGCACCAATATTCACTCAGCCATTCAGGTCATAAATCTTACAAGTCATCCCTAATTCTTCTCCTTCCCTGATTATTCCATATCTAATCCATCAGCAAGTCCAGCAAGTTCAAATTTCAAAACTTATCCTGAATTTGACCACCCCTCACCAATTCTTCACCACCACCTCATCATCATCTCCCAGCACATTTTAGCAACAGCCTTAAAACAATAGTCCATTCTACAAATAGCAGCAAAATTGGCTATTATGCTTATCATTCTTTAATTAATTTCCACTGAGTCCAAATTAAAATTAAAATACGAACTCTTAGCAAGGTGTAAAAGGTCCCACATGATCTGTTCTCGGCTCACTTCCTTGACCTTATCTCTACCCCTCTCCTCAATTCTCACATTTGAACCACCCTTATTTTCATCCTGCATACATTTCAAGTTCAGTTTTGTTTGAAGGCCATTGCACTTATTGTTTCTTCCAGATGGAAGTGTCTTCCCTAAGATCCTTCCCCTGCCTTCCTTTAATAATCCAAATGCCACCTCCTCAGAAAGGCCTTTCCTGACCATCTTAGCCAAAGTAGAACTCCTCCTCCATTACTACCTATCATATTTCCCTATTTTATTTTCTTCACAGCACTTATTAGGATCTGAAAATATTCTATTCATTCATTTGCATGTTTGCTGTCTGAATAGCCTATTGCAATGTCAGTACCTTGAGGTAATGACTTTAAGATTTTTGGTCTCGTGTCTCCAAGTACCTGGTCTATAACAGGTACTTAGTAAATTTTTTTACTTACTGACTATAGGGTCCTCTGAGAATGCTTCGATTTCAATCCCCTAGGCTTGGTAGTATATCATTCCCTATCTTTGAATATATGATACTAATTATTATGTTATTTTAATAATCTCCTTTAACTTGTACAAGGCTGAATTTCTCATCTTTGTGGCCAAAGAGTCTTCGTAAAATTGTTGAAATGATGCTGTATCCTGAATTTGGACATTAATCAAAGATTCCCAATAATAAAGCTAAGGATTTGAGATACAAAAACAATTTCAGTGCCAGCATCCCCTTTGCATACCCTGACCCTGGTTTTGCTGATGCAGGCTTAACATCTGACTTTCAGATTTTGTCTGAGGAGTTAAAAATGATGTCTCCATAAGTTTCCCTGCTTTCCACTGAAAGGATATGTTTTCTCCCCAGGAGAAGAGATGAAACCTTAGAGAGGCATAATCTATTTCAAGACTTGCCAAGGACATTGAACATAAATCAGGTATAAGAGTTTAATTATTAAGTATAAGGCATCATGAAAATAGCACTGGCCTAGAAGACAGAAGTCCTGAATTTCAGGTCTGCCCCTATTTAGTTCAGTGACCTTGGCAGGGGACTTAGCTTCTCTGAGGCTTTCTCCACTGCAAAATAACAAGATTGGATCAGTTGAGCCCAACTCTCCCTTCTATAGCTAATAACCTATTATTACTATCCAACTTTCATGCTTGTTTCTTTTTTGTTGGATCTATTTTAAAAGCTGTTTTTCTCTCTCACTTTCCTAAGAGAGTACAACTCTGAAAAAGCAGGGAACTAAGTTTCACTTGTAACGCATTTCTGATTACACAGAAATGCACACTACTCCCCAGGCAGAGAAATGTGTGATGGTTGATTTGCACCTTACTGATTGGATATGTGGAATAGCAAGTGGGAGTTTTAATGGGTTCATGGCACTGAAGATTGCAGACATTCAATTCCTTTTAGCTCAAGGGTAGTTTTGTTTTCCTGTTTAGTTTGATGGGAAAAAAAACACATTTATTTGGGTGCTCAGTTACCAAGTGAAATGTGGCTCCACAGAACTCAATTCCATGCAGTGAAAATCAAACTGTAAGCCATATACCCCCACACATTTAGACTGAGCAAGCCAAATTCTTACTAAAGATTTTCAAAGATGAAGTAAAATGCAGGTTGCCAAAGCCAATTTGTGTATATATTCAGCAACATATACACGTTTGAACTGATCTTAACACAACTGCAAGTTAAATTGAAGCCCCCAACAGTGAATTTCTCAGTACCAAAGCTCTACTGGGCAGATATCTAAGTCAGTTTTCATTGCCATTGACCACTTTCTGCAGGGAGAGGATGAAGGTAAGGAGGAGATAGCTAATACCAGGTCACTCCCTGTCCACACTCAGACATACCCTTAGCCAGCCCACAATCTCCAATGAGTTCAACCATTTTAACAGAGCAAAGTATCTCCTTCCAACAAAAAAGATGGAATTGCCTGTCAAGCTGCTTGGTGGCTGACAGTCTATGCCAGTGTTTCTCAAAGTGTGATCCTCAGACCAGTAGCAGAAGCATCACTGTTGAACTATTGAGACTTGAAAAGTCTCATGCCCCAGTCCAGACCTACTGAATCAGAAACTTTGAGGGTGGGATCAAGCAATTGTATCTTAACAGACCATGTAGGTGACTAAGGTGACTCTAAAACACATTAAAGTTTGAGAACCACTCATCAAACAGCAATACTATCTGCAGAAATGAAAATGTTTCATTGTTCTCCATAAGCTTATGTGCACAATTAAGAGACAGTAGACAGAAGGTTCATAAGAATACAAGATAGCTGAATATTACTTTTCATTGTTCCACTCAGGTTTTGCAGATACCCTGGAGTTTTTTCCCACCGCCAATTAAGCAATCACTTGCTGAGCCCCTAGTATGTGAGAAGCATGATTCAAGGCACTGGAGATATGTTAATGAAATCCTCTTTCCATCCTCAAACGATTTTTAATCTAGTGGGAAAGACAAACATTACACCCAAAGTTGTACTATTAATTATTTCCATATGGTTCTGAAATGTACAATGAAAAAGAAAGTCGCAATGAAAGAATAAATTTCTTAGATCTTCCTAGATCTAATTTGATCTGAAGGGTTAAAGAAGGCTTCCCCACCAAAGTAAACCAAGCAAGGGATTCATCAAAGAAAGAAGTATTCCAGGCAGAGGAAACAGCACATACAAAGATGTTAAGGAAAAAAGAGATCTTCTTAGGACGTTTGAGGACTGAAGAGGCACCATAGTTAGATGAGACTGGAAAAGTAAGCAGAGGGCCCCTTAAGACAGGTGCTAATAAGAACTTTTCCCTTTGTTCTAAGAGCAACAGAAATCTATGGAAACGTTTTGAACAACAACAACAACAACAAAAAAAAAAACTGGTATAATTAGATTCCCATTTTTAAAAGATCACTCTGCATAGTGGAGAATGAAATGGAGGGAGCTCAGAACAGGTGCAGAGAAACATCTGCAGCATCTGAAAGATACTGCAGCATCTAAAAGAGGAAAAACGTGGCTTGGACTTGGGTCATAGCATAAGAAATGGAGACAAGTGGACAGATTATTTTGGAGGCTGGATCAACACAATTTGGAAATTGATTAAGTATGATGTGAGAGAAAATTTTATGAGTCTCAGGTTTTGGATACAGAAAATTGAATCAACACCACATAAACAGAATTAAAAACAAAAACCATATAATCATCTTATCCCAACAAATGCAGAAAAAGCACTCAATAAAATCCAACATCCCTTCATGATAAAAACCCTCAAGGAACTAGGCATCGAAAGAAGGTACCTCAAAATATTAAGAACCTTCTATGGCAAACCCACAGCCAACATCATAATGAATAGGGAAAAGTTAAAAGCATTCTTCATAAGAACTGGAACAAGACAAGGATGTCCACTCTCACCACTCCTATTCAACAGAGTACTGTAAGTCCTAGCGAAAGCAATCAGGTAAAATAAAGAAATAAGATATACAAATAGAAAAAGAGGAAGTCCAATTATCTGTGTTCACTGATGACATAATCCCATACTTAGAAAACCCTAAAGATTCCTCCAAAAGACTCCTAGACCTGGTAAACAATTCAGAAAAGTTTCAGTATACAAAAATTCACGCACAAAAATCAGTTGTGTTTCTACACACCAACGTTTAAGCAGAGAACCAAATCAAGAATGCAATCCCATCTACAATTGTCACACAAAAAATAAAATCCTAGGAGTACATCTCATCAAGAAAGTAAAACTTCTCCACAAAATGAACTACAAAACACTGATGAAAAAAATCACAGATGACGCTACCATGGAAAAACATCTTATGTTCATGGATAGGAAGAATCGATATTGCTAAAATGATTATACTACCCAAAGCAATCCCAGATTCAACACAATTCCTATCAAATTACCAACATCATTTTTTCACAGAATTAGAAAAAGCATTCTAAAATTCATATGAAACTAAAAACAGAACCTGAATAGCTAAAGCAATCTTAAGTAAAAAGAACAAAGCCAGAGGCATCACATTGCCTGACTTCAAACTATACTACAAGGCCATAGAAACCAAAACAACATGGTACTAATACAGAAATAGACACATAGATCAATGGAACAGAATAAAGAACCCATAAATAAAACCACATACCTACAACCAGCTGATCTTTGATGAAGTAGATAAAGATAAACAATGGGGAAAGACACTCTAGTCAATAAACTGCACTGGGAAAACTGGTTAGCCATGTGCAGAAGAATGAAACTGGACTCTTACCTGTCACAACATAAAAAATTAACTCAAGATGGATTAAAAACTTAAATACAATACTTCAAACTATAATGATTCTAGAAGAAAACCTAAGAAATACTCTTCTGGACATTGGCCTAGACAAAGAATTTATGATTAATACCTCCAAAACAAATGCAACAAAAACAAAAATAGACAAATGGGACTTAATTAAACTAAAGAACTTCTGCACAGCAAAAGAAATAATCAACAGAACAAACGGAAAACCTACGGAATGGCAGAAAATATTTGCAAACATTGCATTTGAAACTAATATTCAGAATCTATAAGAAACAAATCCATGAAAATAATAACAGTAAAAATAATAATAATTCTTATAAAAAGTGCACAAAAGACATGAACAGATACTTCTCAAAAGAAGACCTACAGGCAGCCAATAAACATATGAAAAAATGTTCAACATCACTAAATCATCAGAGAAATGCAAATCAAAACCACAATAAGATACCATCTCACACTAGTCAGAATGGCTGTATTAAAAACTGAAAAAATATTTAATAGCAGATGTTGGGAAGGATGCAGAGAAAAGGGAATGCTTATACACCATTGGTGGGAATGTCAATTAGTTCAACCCCTATGGAAAACAGTATGGAGACTTCTCAAAGAACTAAAAATAGAAGCATCATATGACTCAGCAATCCCACCACTGGGTATCTATCCAAAGGAAAAAAAATCATTCTATCAAAAAGACACCTGCACTTGTGTGTGTATTGCAGCACTATTAACAATAGTAAAGTCATGAAATCAACGTGTGTCCATTGATGATGGACTGGATAAAGAAAATTTGGTATATATATATATATATATACACACCATGGAATATTATGCAGCCATAAAAAAGTATAAATTCATTTTCATCACAGCAACATGGATGGAGCTGGAGGCCATTATCCTAAGTGAAATAACTCACTACAGATAGAAATAGAAAATCAAATACCACATGTTCTCACTTACAAGTGGGAGCTAAACAGTGGGTACACACAGACATAAAGAGGAAATATTAGGCACTGGGGACTACAAAAGCAGGGAAGTTAGGTGGGTATGAGTGTTGAAAACCCACCTATTGGGTACTATGTTCTCTATTTGAGTGATGGACTCACTAGAAGTCCAAACCTCAGCATTATACAATATACCCATGTAACAAACCTCCACATGTACTCCCTGAATCTAAAAATAAAATAAGAAAATTGAATCAACTGTATCTCCATTTACTACAGAAGAAGCAAGTTTGGAAGGGAATAAGGGTAAAACAGTGCCTAACACATAACAGGTGCTGAATAAATAAATATGTGTTGAACTATGAACGAATGAATTTAATTTTCCATGAGCAGAACTTGAAAGACCTGCTTCCTGCATGCCCATTTCAACAATTCAATTCAACCACAAGCATCTGTTAATTAAATAGAAATTTCTGTAGTCAAAAGTGGTGGGGGTAACATGATTAACAGATCTGTGACAGGTATGATACCCCAAAAGGATGTTTTCTGTGATATCATATCCCCTTAAATATGCCTCAAAATCTTGGGAACAGGGCAAGAGAATATTGGGGGGATACTACACTACAGAAACAAAAGGTTTATGGCAAAAAGGAATTTGTAGGTATGATTAAGTTAAAGATTTTGAGACAGGGATGTTCTCCTGTGCTAGCTAGGTGGGCCATATGTAATCACAACAGTCTTTATAAGAAGAATGCAAAAGCAATCAGAGTCAGAGGAAAAGGCAATATAATGACAAGCAGAGTTTGGAGTGATGGACTTTAAAGATGGAGGAAGGAGCCACAAGCAAAGGAATACAGGTGGGCACTATAAACTGAAAGAGGCAAGGAAATAAATTCTCCCCTCACCCTCCAAAGGGAACCAGCCCTGCCAATACCTTGACTTTAGCTCAGTGACACTGGAACTGTAAAAGAATAAATCAATGCTATTATAAGCCATTAAGTTTGTGGTAAATTGTTACAGCAGCAATAGTAAATGAATACAGATTCCAAATAGAACATTAAATGTGTTGGTACAGTTTATTTCCATAAACAGCCCAATATTACTCAACAGTAAATGGGTAAATGAATAACTCTTTGATAAGCACAATGTGCTCACATACCATTCAATTAAACATTTTCTGCCTCAGAGTAACAGCATAGAATTTAGCCTTCAGAATTTTAAAGTTAAAGCAGAGACTACTACACGACCATCCAGTATGTATCCCTCCCTCACTTAACTGAACCCTTCATTTATTCAGAGTAGCAATGTGTCCAGTTTACAGGTACATTTCCCACAACCCTTTGCAGCCAGTATTAGTCAATGATACTCTCATGGAGGATTTTGTGGAATGTCTGTGAAGGCTCCTTAAAGGGAGCTGACTTAGTTGGGAGATATACGTTTTTATACTTTTCCTCATCCCCCTTCTACTGTCTAGCTGTGGGTGTGATGATGGAGCACTCATACTGACCTTGAAGTGACCTTGAATATGATAACCATATGCTAAGGATCTGAGCAGCTTGAATCCATGAAGATACTATGGAGCCACCATAGGAACCCTCAACTGCCTACCTCTATTACATGAAAGAAAAATAAGCCTCTTTCTTGTTTAAGCTACCATTATTTTAGGTTTTCTATTATATGTAAACAAACCTATTCCTAACTCATACATGGATCACACTTCTTTAGGAAGCTAGTGAAAGTTATAGAATACTTGCCCAGACAATGCACATAGGCACACCAAATTTTGCATTTGATTTCATGTTTGTAGAAAACTCCTCCCTGTCATACAAAATTTGAAACATTAACCTCCTGGAAACCCATTGAATCCAGGTTAAAAATTCTTGCCCTAGTAGTGAACAGAATATCCAATCGAGTTATCTTAGCACCAAATCAAATTGCTTTATGCACAGGTAACTCAAAAACAGATGTTGTCAATAGCCTCAATCTGAGAGGGAAAAAAGTATAAAGCTATTATTATACATACATTCTATTTCCACTTGTCTATAAGTAATGAGGGTGAATTATTTGACCATAGAATTTCGAGCTGATAAGTGGCTCAGAGATATCCATCTAATCCTCCCTCTAAAGAGGAAGAAAGGGACCAGAGTCAAGTCACTTTAGGTCATTCATCTAATCTCTGAATCTTTCCATTTTTCTGTTTCATTTTCAGTTACTTTTATTTGCCACATCTACTTTTAATATACTCCTTATACCTTGTAAGCGCCCAAAAAATACTATTTTTTGTTTGACTTTCATAGATCTTATTCAAAGGTTGGCAACTATGGCCTCATGGACCCAATCCAGCCTGGTTTTGTTTGTAAATAAAATCTGATTAGAAGATAGCAACTTCTATTAATTTACACATTGCCTATGACTGCTTTTGCACTGCAACAGCAGACTAGAGACAGAGTAGTCCACAAAACCTAAAATATTTACTATCTCATTCTTTACGGAAAAAAAAATTGCCAACTCTGGTTTTATCCATTATTTGGAGCTTGTTTTTCTAAAAGTTGCAGTCTACACAAACATTTTAAATGAAAAAAATTATATTTGTTTAAGAAAAAGCAGATTATTTTACTCCTGAATAAAGTTATGAGGCTTCACTATACATCTTCCCTTAAACCAGTAAAACCCTGCTGGCACATAGTGCCCAGATCTTGGTTTAAAATATTATTCTCCAATAAAGGGAATTAGAGTTCTTTGGAGAAATGCCTGATTATAGGACTGAGGCAGGAAACACAGATGAGCCTGGAGAATCTTGTGGTGTCGAAGTAAAGAAGTTCTCAAAAAAAAAAAAAAAAAGTTTTAACCAGAAAAATGTTTGTCAAAGAGACACAGGAGCCTACTGAATGAGTTCCCAATAGCCAAACCTGGAATAATTTGGGCAACAAAATAAAGAAGTATTGACGTATAACCCAAAGTATAAAATAAATATCCATGAGCCCATATTGCTATACATAAATGATTGAATAAATAATTACAGGAGAATAAATATATCTCTGCAGAACAATTCCAAATAATTTATATAGATACTCTGCACTCAAGGTGGTAGAATGTAACTCACTACTTCTTTTTTTAAAATTTTTTCATTTTTTTTATTTTTATAATACTTTAAGTTCTAGGGTACATGTGCATAACGTGAACGTTTGTTACAGATATATACTTGTGCCATGTTGGTGTGCTGTACCCATCAACTCGTCAGCACCCATCAACTCGTCATTTACATCAGGTATAACTCCCAATGCAATCCCTCCCCCGTCCCCCTTCCACATGATAGGCCCCGGTGTGTGATGTTCCCCTTCCCGAGTCCAAGTGATCTCATTATTCAGTTCCCACCTATGAGTGAGAACATGCGGTGTTTGGTTTTCTGTTCTTGTGATAGTTTGCTAAGAATGATGGTTTCCAGCTGCATCCATGTCCCTACAAAGGACACAAACTCATCCTTTTTTATGGCTGCATAGTATTCCGTGGTGTATATGTGCCACATTTTCTTAATCCAGTCTGTCACTGATGGACATTTGGGTTGATTCCAAGTCTTTGCTATTGTGAATAGTGCTGCAATAAACATACGTGTGCATGTGTCTTTATAGCAGAGTTATTTATAATCCTTTGGGTATATACCCAGTAATGGGATGGCTGGGTCATATGGTACTTCTAGTTCTAGATCCTTGAGGAATCACCACACTGTTTTCCATAATGGTTGAACTAGTTTACAATCCCACCAACAGTGTAAAAGTGTTCCTATTTCTCCACAGCCTCTCCAGCACCTGTTGTTTCCTCACTTTTTAATGATTGCCATTCTAACTGGTGTGAGATGTTATCTCATTGTGGTTTTGATTTGCATTTCTCTGATGGCCAGTGATGATGAGCATTTTTTCATGTGTCTGTTGGCTGTATGAATGTACTCTTTTGAGAAATGTCTGTTCATATCCGTTGCCCACTTTTTGATGGGGCTGTTTGTTTTTTTCTTGTAAATTTGTTTGAGTTCTTTGTAGGTTCTGGATATTAGCCCTTTGTCTGATGAGTAGATTGCAAAAATTTTCTCCCATTCCGTAGGTTGCCTGTTCACTCTGATGGTAGTTTCTTTTGCTGTGCAGAAGCTCTTCAGCTTAATTAGATTCCATTTGTCAATTTTGGCTTTTGTTGCCATTGCTTTTGGTGTTTTAGACATGAAGTCCTTGCCCATGCCTATGTCCTGAATGGTATTACCTAGGTTTTCTTCTAGGGTTTTTATGGTGTTAGGTCTAACATTTAAGTCTCTAATCCATCTTGAATTAATTTTCGTATAAGGAGTAAGGAAAAGATCCAGTTTCAGCTTTCTATTTATGGCTAGCCAATTTTCCCAGCACCATTTATTATAGGGAATCCTTTCCCCATTTCTTGTTTTTGTCAGGTTTATCAAAGATCAGATGGCTGTAGATGTGTGGTATTATTTCTGAGGACTCTGTTCTGTTCCATTGGTCCATATCTCTGTTTTGATACCAGTACTATGCTGTTTTGGTTACTGTAGCCTTGTAGTATAGTTTGAAGTCAGGTAGCGTGATGCCTCCAGCTTTGTTCTTTTGACTTAGGATTGTCTTGGCAATGCGGGCTCTTTTTTGGTTCCATATGAACTTTAAAGCAGTTTTTTCCAATTCTGTGAAGAAACTCATTGGTAGCTTGATGGGGATGGCATTGACTCTATAAATTACTTTGGGCAGTATGGCCATTTTCACGATATTGATTCTTCCTATCCGTGAGCATGGTATGTTCTTCCATTTGTTTATGTCCTCTTTTATTTCACTGAGCAGTGGTTTGTAGTTCTCCTTGAAGAGGTCCTTAATATCCCTTGTAAGTTGGATTCCTAGGTATTTCATTCTCTTTGAAGCAATTGTGAATGGAAGTTCATTCATGATTTGGCTCTCTGTTTGTCTGTTACTGGTGTATAAGAATGCTTGTGATTTTTGGACATTAATTTTGCATCCTGAGACTTTGCTGAAGTTTCTTATCAGCTTAAGGAGATTTTGGGCTGAAACAATGGGGTTTTCTAAATATACAATCATGTCATCTGCAAACAGGGACAATTTGACTTCTTCTTTTCCTAACTGAATACCCTTGATTTCTCTCTCTTGCCTGATTGCCCTAGCCAGAACTTCCAACACTATGGTGAATAGGAGTGGTGAGGGGGGGTATCCATCTCTTGTGCCAGTTTTCAAAGGGAATTTTTCCAGTTTTTGCCCATTCAGTATGATATTGGCTGTGGGTTTGTCATAAATAGCTCTTATGATTTTGACATACGTTCCATCAATACCGAATTTATTGAGAGTTTTTAGCATGAAGGGCTGTTGAATTTTGTCAAAGGCCTTTTCTGCATCTATTGAGATAATCATGTGGTTTTTTTCTTTGGTTCGGTTTATATGCTGGATTACGTTTATTGATTTGCCTATGTTGAACCAGCCTTGCATCCCAGGGATGAAGCCCACTTGATCATGGTGGATAAGCTTTTTGATGTGCTGCTGAATCCGGTTTGCCAGTATTTTATTGAGGATGTTTGCATCGATGTTCATCAGGGATATTGGTCTAAAATTCTCTTTTTTTGCTGTGTCTCTGCCAGGCTTTGGTATCAGGATGATGTTGGCCTCATAAAATGAGTTAGGGAGGATTCCCTCTTTTTCTATTGATTGGAATAGTTTCAGAAGGAATGGTACCAGCTCCTCCTTGTACCTCTGGCAGAAGTCAGCTGTGAATCCATCTGGTCCTGGACTTTTTTTCGTTGGTAGGCTATTAATTATTGCCTCAATTTCAGAGCCTGCTATAGGTCTATTCAGGGATTCAGCTTCTTCCTGGTTTAGTCTTGGGAGAGTGTAAGTGTCCAGGAAATTATCCATTTCTTCTAGATTTTCTAGTTTATTTGCGTAGAGGTGTTTATAGTATTCTCTGATGGTAGTTTGTATTTCTGTGGGGTCGGTGGTGATCTCCCCTTTATCATTTTTTATTGCATCTATTTGATTCTTCTCTCTTTTCTTCTTTATTAGTCTTGTTAGTGGTCTATCAATTTTGTTGATCTTTTCAAAAAACCAACTCCTGGATTCATTGATTTTTTGGAGCGTTTTTTGTGTCTCTATCTCCTTCAGTTCTGCTCTGATCTTAGTTATTTCTTGCCTTCTGCTAGCTTTTGAATGTGTTTGCTCTTGCTTCTCTAGTCCTTTTAATTGTGATATTAGGGTGTCAATTTTAGATCTTTCCAGCTTTCTCTTGTGGGCATTTAGTGCTATAAATTTCCCTCTACACACTGCTTTAAATGTGTCCCAGAGATTCTGGTATGTTGTATCTTTGTTCTCATTGGTTTCAAAGAACATCTTTATTTCTGCCTTCATTTCGTTATGTACCCAGTAGTCATTCAGGAGCAGGTTGTTCAGTTTCCAGGTAGTTGAGCGGTTTTGATTGAGTTTCTTAGTCCTGAGTTCTAGTTTGATTGCACTGTGGTCTGAGAGACAGTTTGTTACAATTTCTGTTCTTGTACATTTGCTGAGGAGTGCTTTACTTCTAAGTATGTGGTCAATTTTGGAATGAATGAATCTGGGTGCTCCTGTATTGGGTGCATATATATTCAGGATAGTTAGCTCTTCCTGTTGAATTGATCCCTTTACCATTATATAATATCCTTCTTTGTCTCTTTTGATCTTTGATGGTTTAAAGTCTGTTTTATCAGAGACTAGTATTGCAACCCCTGCTTTTTTCTGTTCTCCATTTGCTTTGTAGATCTTCCTCCATCCCTTTATTTTGAGCCTATGTATGTCTCTGCATGTGTAATGGGTCTCCTGAATACAGCAGACTGATGGGTCTTGACTCTTTATCCAATTTGCCAGTCTGTGTCTTTTAATTGGACCACTTAGTCCATTTACATTTCTGGTTAATATTGTTATGTGTGAACTTGATCCTGCCATTATGATATTAACTGGTTATTTTGCTTGGTAGTTGATGCAGTTTCTTCCTAGCCTCGATGGTCTTTATATTTTGGCATGTTTTTGGAATGGCTGGTACCGGTTGTTCCTTTCCATGTTTAGTGCTTCCTTCAGGGTCTCTTGTAAGGCCGGTCAGGTGGTGACAAAATCTCTAAGCATTTGCTTATCTGTAAAGGATTTTATTTCTCCTTCACTTATGAAACTTAGTTTGGCTGGATATGAAATTCTTTGTTGAAAATTCTTTTCTTTAAGAATGTTGAATATTGGCCCCCACTCTCTTCTGGCTTGTGGAGTTTCTGCAGAGAGATCTCTTGTTAGTCTGATGGGCTTTCCTTTGTGGGTAACCAGACTTTCTCTCTGGATGACCTTAAGATTTTTTCCTTCATTTCAACTTTGGTGAATCTGGCAATTATGTGTCTTGGAGTTGCTCTTCTCGAGGAGTATCTTTGTGGCATTCTCTGTATTTCCTGGATTTGAATGTTGGCCTGCCCTACTAGGTTGGGGAAGTTCTCCTGGATGATATCCTGAAGAGTGTTTTCCAACTTGGTTCCATTTTCCCCCTCTCTTTCAGGCACCCCAATTGCAGATGTAGATTTGGTCTTTTTACATAATCCCATACTTCTTGCAGGCTTTGTTCATTTCTTTATCTTCTTTTTTCTTTAGATTTCTCTTCTCACTTCATTTCATTCATTTGATCCTCAATCGCTGATACTCTTTCTTCCAGTTGATCGAGTTGGTTACTGAAGCTTGTGCATTTGTCACATATTTCTCGTGTCATGGTTTTCATCTCTGTCCGTTCGTTTATGGCCTTCTCTTCATTAATTATTCTAGTTATCAATTCTTCCACTCTTTTTTCAAGATTTTTAGTTTCTTTGCGCTGGGTATGTAATTCCTCCTTTAGCTCTGAGAAGTTTGATGGACTGAAGCCTTCTTCTCTCATCTCGTCAAAGTCATTCTCCATCCAGTTTTGATCTGTTGCTGGCGATGAGCTGCATTCCTTTGGAGGGGGAGATGTGCTCTTACTTTTTGAATTTCCAGCTTTTCTGCCCTGCTTTTTCCCCATCTTTGTGGTTGTATCTGCTTCTGGTCTTTGATGATGGTGACGTACTGATGGAATTTTGGTGTGGGTGTCCTTCCTGTTTGTTAGTTTTCCTTCTACAGTCAGGACCCTCAGCTGTAGATCTGTTGGAGATTGCTTGTGGTCCACTCCAGACCCTGTTTGCCTGGGTGTCAGCAGCAGAGGCTGCAGAAGATAGAATACTGCTGAACAGTGAGTGTACCTGTCTGATTCTTACTTTGGAAGCTTCCTCTCAGGGGTGTACTCCACCGTGTGAGGTGTGGGGTGTCAGACTGCCCCTAGTGGACGATATCTCCCAGTTAGGCTACTCAGGGGTCAAGGACCCACTTGAGCAGGCAGTCTGTCTGTTCTCAGATCTCAACCTCCGAGTTGGGAGATCCACCGCTCTCTTCAAAGCTGTCAGAGTCGCTTGCATCTGCAGAGGTTTCTGCTGCTTTGTTGTTGTTGTTGTTGTTGTTGTTGTTTAGCTGTGCCCTGTCCCCAGAGGTGGAGTCTACAGAGACTGGCAGGCCTCCTTGAGCTCCTGTGAGCTCCACCCAGTTCGATATTCCCAGGGCTTTGTTTACCTACTTAAGCCTCAGTAATGGCGGGCGCCCCTCCCCCAGCCTCGCTGCTGCCTTGCCGGTAGATCACAGACTGCTGTGCTAGCAATGAGGGAGGCTCCGTGGGCGTGGGACCCTCCCGGCCAGGTGTGGGATATAATCTCCTGGTGTGCCTGTTTGCTTAAAGCGCAGTATTGGGGTGGGAGTTACCCGATTTTCCAGGTGTTGTATGTCTCAGTTCTCCTGGCTAGAAAAAGGGATTCCCTTCCCCCTTGCGCTTCCCAGGTGAGGCGATGCCTCGCCCTGCTTCAGCTCTCGCTGGTCGGGCTGCAACAGCTGACCAGCACCTATTGTCTGGCACTCCCCAGTGAGATGAACCCAGTACCTCAGTTGATAATGCAGAAATCACCTGTCTACTGTGTCACTCGCGCTGGGAGCTGGAGACTGGAGCTGTTCCTATTCGGCCATCTTGCTCCACCCTCAACTAACTACTTAAGTGTCACTGCATATAGTGACTTCTTTCCAAAGAGTATGGGATGGGGGCAAAAGAATTACTTTACAGTGAACTTAACAGACACAGTAACTCTGCCAGGTGACTGAAGTTTACATCAACGGTGACAGGTGATATTGGTAGTATGCACCCTTGATATGATGGGATGAGAATGGCATTTTATCTCTGTGGCTTTCCTCCCAAAAATTATAACCTAATATAATCATAAGAAAAACATTAGACAAATTCCAGCTGAGGAACATTCTAAAAAATACCTGACTAGTACTCCTTGAAACTGTTAAGGTCATCAAAAACAAGAGAAGTCAGAGAAACTATCACAACCAAGAGGAGCTTAAGGGACATGGACAATTAAATGCCCTGTGGTATCCTGGATGGGATCCTAGAATGGAAAAAAAAAACAGGAAAAAACTTAGAAAATCTGAATAAAGCACAGACTTCAGTTAATAATAATGTGTCAGCATTGGTTAATTAATTGTGATAAATGTACTATACTAATGTAAGATGTTAACAGTTGAGGAAACTAGGTGTGGATTATATGAGAATTCTGTACTATCTTTGCAATGTTTCCATAAATTTAAAACTAATCTAATATCAAGTGCTTTTTAAAAATGAAACGCATTGGTTCCAACTGATTTTTTAAAATAAATGTATAGAATCATTTATTTCTTCTTCAACAATGACTTCCTTTACATCTATTACCCTGGTTACCAAATATTTGAAGTTTACTCTCTGACCTTTTCCAGCAATTTTTTTTTTCTCCTACTCTCTATCTTACTATAGTATTTCATAGAAAGAATTTGATTTTTTCTCCCTTAAGCCTTAACTTTTCTCTTCTCTCCTTTTTGTCAAAGCCCAAAAACCGCACAATTTGTTTTAGTGTTAATATGATTTCATTTGCAGAATCTGACAGCAAGTATAGATTTGCAAGGTCTTCATTTCTCTCTCTCAACATTAACTCTCAGGTGCTCTCACAGACACTTACTCCTCCACTTCAGCTTCTGACTGATTTTCCAGTTTGTTCTCTCCTCTGCTAGTACAGAATCTCTATTGTGGCTCTCCTTAAACACGATGAAGAATTGAGGTCCTTTATTTCTTCAGACTGCCAAATAAAAAGGTCAGTTCTGAAGAATAAATATGGCTTGTGTAGTTAAGGATTTTGCCACCTGGGAAGATCAGCTGATAAAACCATCTTCTAGTGAGAATGGCAGGAAGGGAAGACCTGGTATTTGTCTTTTCTTAATCACTAAATCCTTGACATTTAGTATATTTTCTGGAACCTCTGTGGGACTAGTTTAAGATTACCCTCAATTATTTGCTAACTTTGGAGAAGAATGACCATTAAATTTATACTACAAATTATCAGTGCAAAGTTGTATTTCAGGAATCCCCTCCCCCAACTATACATCTACAAGGGAAAAATTTTCACACATATGTCGTGTAAATATTCATGAGAGCAAGGGAAGTAGCTAATAGCTACTGGCAACTGCTAATATAATATGAATTGAGGGTACATCAAATCCTATTGCTCTTCAAAATCTCTCAACAAGCCAGAGATAATACCGCCTCCTGAAATCTTTAACTAAATCTTCATTTAGTTTAAATGATTTTCCTCATCAGGGTACTAGAGCTTTTTTTTAATATCAAAGGTCTCTTTATAGATCCTACATTTGTCTGAAATACACACACACGTCAAGTTTCTTTTCTTGTGATTTTAGTTGTAGAACTCAATGTGCTGATACTTATTTCAAGCTAAACAGAAACTCTAATAGGAAAAATATATCATTGGCTGCATTTGTTTAGTAGACAAAAATCTTATAAAATTGTGGGGAAAAAATTATAAGAGTGGTTGACAGGTTCGGAAACACTGGGATTTAATCCAGAAAGATGGAATTTGGCCTTCAGAAAGACCCTAGTAAAATTTATAGAATGTGGGGGAACCTGAAGGAGAGTCTTTCAGCTCTTCTTTAAGCTTCTCCTATGAGTACCAGCTCAGTAGACTGATGAGTTAGTACCTCTAGCAAGGACAGAAGGAATATGGGATCCAGAACAGATACTTTTCTGGTGTAAGCCCAAACATCAGGAAAGCCAATATAGTGGTCTATGCAAGAAGATGGAAAGGAAATGGGGAGGAGTAAGACCCCAGGTGACCAGGGTGAGGGCAACATGAGGCAGGATCAGGGCAGTAGGATTCCTAGCACAAATATCTGGAATAGGAAGATTAAAAGAAGGTAGGTGATATGGTTTGGCTCTATGTCCCCACCCAAATCTCATCTCAAATTGTAATACCCACAACTCAGGAAAGGGACTAGGTGGGAGATAATTTGATCTTGGCTGGTGGGGGGAACACCATGCTGTTATCGTGATAGTGAGGGAGTTCTCACAAGATCTGATGGTTGTAAAAGTGGCAGTTTTCCTTCTCTCTCTCCTTCCGCCATGTAAGACATGCCTGCCTTCCCCTTCCACCATGATTGTGTTTCCTAAGGCCTCCCAATGATGCGAAACTGAGTCAATTAAACTTCTTTTCTTTATAAATTATCAGTCTTAGGTAGTATTTATTTGTAGCAGTGTGAAAACAGACTAATATAGTAGGGAAGATGGTAGGAAGTAGAGATATGGTATATTGTTTGAGGAACAGTGAACAACTTTATCATACACACATAAAATCTAAACACATTTACATTTTCACAAGCTTCTGTTTCATTCTAAAATGTGACTTCAGATTTTTTTTTTTTTAAATCTTATTATTTTAGTTATCTTGCTTTGGAAGAGCTTTAGAATCATGCAACTATACAAAATGCCCTAACCATTTCACAGGGTTGAAATAACAGGCATGAAACCCAAAATTATTACAAAATTCTCAGTGGAAAAGTGAAGAATCTTATAAAACATCTTCACTGAGACTTTATTCAGCTTTTCAAGCACTGCCTGAATGCTATTTTCTTCTTCTTCAAACTTTTATTAAATTACTATAATTCATAATCCTCCATAGAAAAAATAGTTGTTTACTGTTTATTCCACAACAAAGTAGAACTTAACACATTATCTTTCTCCTTCCTAGAGTGCCCTCTTCACCCCCTTTTCTACTTATTGAAAGTAGAAAATTTTTATGTCCAATGCGAATCCCACACAGGGAAAGGAAGTATAGCCTACAGGAGAATGGTAGCCTCTGCTGGAAATTTCCTTTTCTTCTCTGTAAAGTCCCACAAAATGTGTGTACCACTGATTTGAATAAACAAATATTTGCTGAGCCCCTAATATGTGCACAGAAGTGCCAGAAATTTCCTTAGAAAGTCATCTTGCCCATTCCCAAGAGAAAAGATCTGAGAAGTCATGCTGTGAAGAAAACAGCTTACTTTGGTCTGCCCTAATGTTTTCTAACTTGACATTGGAATCAATCCTGGGTACCAAACACTTACTTACTAATCTCCCACAAAATCACTTATCTACCTCCAGTGATTTTTAACTTGACTTTGAAACCCTGGCTACTATATGTGAACTCATTTTGATATTATCTCCATTGTTATAAGATGATGAGTTATCATCAAACTTCAAGCCACAGTAAAGGTGTGTAATGCAAAGGGCCTCTCTAACCAGACTGAGGTCAGGAAGCAGGCCTTGTGCACTGTTGTTATCCCTAGTATCTAGCAAGTTCTAGGCACTTGGTAGGAACTCAATGGGTATAATTGGAGTAAAGAGAGGGAGAGTGAAGAAGCAATGTAGGGAAAAAAACAGGCATTTGTTGAGGATCTGTTTTGTCATGCACTGAGCACATGATAACCCACAGATTATTTCATTTGGTCCTTGCAACAAGTCCATAAAATAAACATTGTTATCTGCACTTTGTATAAGAATAAATAGAGTAAAAAATGTTAATTAATTTTTCCAAAACTCACATAACTTATGAGCAAGCAAGTCAGGATATTTGTTTTATATATTGGAGCTCCAGAATATTCCATTTGAAAAATGTTTCTGTTGATTTCAAACAGTTTTAAAACTAGAATCTATTTAAGAAACCTAATAAAAAGGAAAGAATACTAAAATGTTACTAAATTGATTTCTGATCAACAAAACTTTCAAAAATCTTAATAATTAAAATTAAGTTTGGGGGGAAAAGACCTCAACAACCACTATTCAATGTATCTTTAAATTAAAAACAGGAGGCTGGGCCTCAACACCACTTGACTACTCTTTCCAAAATGGCTGTCTAGGTGGAAGATTTCCAGAAAGCTAAGCACATTTCTAACAGAAAAATCAACAGGAACAGTAATAATTAATAATTAAGTTTTTTGAAGTTTTGTTGATCAGAAATCAGTTCAGTAACATTTTAGTATTCTTTCCTTTTTACTAGAAGATTTCCTAAATAGATTCTGGTTATTAAACTATTTGAAACCAGCAGAAACATTTTTCAAATGAAATATTCTGGAGCTCTGGGTGCAGTGGCGCATGCCTGTAATCCCAGCACTTTGGGAGGCTGAGGTGGGTGGATCATGAGGTCAGGAGTTTGAGACCAGCCTGGTCAACATAGTGAAACCCCGTCTCTACCAAAAATACAAAAATTAGCCAAGTGCGGTGGCGGGCACCTGTAATCCCAGCTACTCGGGAGGCTGAGGCAGGAGAACCACTTAAACCCAGCAGGTAGAGGTTGCAGTGAGCCGAGATCATGCCACTGCACTCCAGCCTGGGCCACAGTGTGAGACTCTGTCTAAAAAAAAAAAAAAAAAAATTAAAGTAGCCATCTAATAAAGTATTCTATGTAGCCATTCTAAGAATTTTGAAAAACAAATTTCCACCTGACATTCACTTTTCTAGAATTGCTTTAGGGTTTAAAATAAATGCATTATATTTATCACAGTCACGCACACAACTCACTTGAAGGTGAAATATACAATGAAAGAAAGAACATTTGTTTAATGTGTGATGTTTAACAACTTCTACAAGGCCTAAGAAAAGCATTTAATTGAACATCTAGGAATATTTTTATGGCACTTCAAATCATTTTATAGTCATAGTGCCCAAGATATTCTTCCTTATTTAAAATTTTAAAATTGTCCCCATATAGATAAAACCAAGTTTTCATTTTGCAAGTTTCACCTAAAAATATCATTACACAGAAAGCAAAATGATGCTTTACTTTATGGCTAACAGGCTTATCTTTAAAAAATCTAGTGAGCACAAATGTTATTTTGCCATTTTTGTTTCTATTGCTTGTAAACTAGAGTTTGGGGGAAAGGACCTCAAGAACTACTATTCAATATATCTTTAAATCAAAAACAAGAGGCTGGCTCTCAACACCACTTGGCTACTCTTCCTAAAACGAGCTGTCTAGGTGGAAGATTTCCAGAAAGCTAAGCACATTTCTAACAGAAAACTCAAGTCTTACAGGAACTAGACTGCTGGAACAATGACAGCTCAAAACTGCAGTGGGAGTTGGCCTCTACAGCCCTCCTATACCCTTCCTTCCCTATTCCTTCTGTCGAGATGCTCCTTCAGAGGCCCCATCCTCCCAGCAATTCCCCAGTTCCCACAAGCCTACTCCAGGCCTCGGTAGCCCATACTCTGCCTCTCCCTCTCCTCTCTTATCACAGCTCACCTGCCAAAGCTCTGATGGTTTAGAGTCGGGCCTCTGCTAGATGGCCAGACAGAAAGGACTAATTCATGCCAAGATGATTGGCCAATGAAAGCTTAATGTGATTTTGCTCCAAAATACCACATTGTTATTATAAGAAGCTTCAATATATTAGTGCAAAAGAATGAGAACAGCATGCATTTCTGGCACTGCAGCAGTCCAAAGGCAGGTTTTTCAAAATAAGAATAAATTTGGACCCCTCACACATGAACTCTAATATGCAGAAGTGGGCTTAGTACTATCTTTTACCAGCAATATTCAGAATACAATGTTTCTCAAATGATATTCAGTAAAATACCAGTGTCCTCTGAACAGATATTTCACCAAAAAAACAAAAAAAAAAAGTGTTCTGGGGTCAAATAACGTAGGGAAACAACTTCCTATTGCTGTATCTACTCAGCGATTCCTAGCATACATTAGTAGTTTTAAGTCTGTGTAAGGTGTTGCATCTGCTGTTATTTAGCTAGTATTTCATTCATTCATACAATAAACATTTACGTGCCTGTGCAATGCCAGGCACTGTTCCAAGCTCTTGGTGGTCAAACAACATCCCTGCTTTCAAAAACTTAGACTCTAGGCAGGCTAGGAAGAAGTAACAAACAAATGGACAAGATAATTTATTTTCCAAAAGTGACATAACATAAAACAAGGAGATGTGATACAGCATGTAAGGGTAGGTGGTCTGAGGAGTTGGCTACAAAACAGAGCTCTGAAGGGAGAGCTCTCTGGGCAGGGGGACACAAGGCAAACACACTAAACCAGAAGTGAGACTGTCATATTCAAGGTCAGAACCAAGGCCTACAGAGCCAGAGTGGAGTGAATGGAACAGAATGGAACATGAGAGATGATCAGAGACAGGCAGGAGGGAAAAGGGAGGCATTTGGATTTAAGTACAATGGAAAGCCAAGGAGCAACTGGAGCAGGGGAATTAAGTAATGGGATTTAGCTGTTCCAAGATCAGGCTGGATATGCTCTAGAGAGCACAAAGCATTGGAGCTGACAGGTAAGTTTCTTGGTAGCCTAGAATACACTGTAAGAAGGGATAGCCAAGAAGACATGGATATGCACAGGGTATAACTTGGAAGCAGAGAGAGAAGACTTGTTGGTGAAATGGATACTGTGGGGCAAGGGCAAAAGAGAATTAAAAGATTCCTAGGTTTTTCACTTGAGCAGCCCAAGGCAAAATCCATCCAGTTATTGCAATAACAGAAATTGCCTAAATGTATTTGGCTGCAGAAGTCAAATTCTGTGAAGCACAGAATTGGAAATGCTATTGTAGATGTCTGAATAGGTACCACTTCATCCTGTCCTCCTGAAAGCCCTAACTCATTCCTGTTCCCTAAGTAAAACTGCAAATCAAAATGTGGTACTGTCTGCATAGATTTTACATTTCTTGTGATAGACAATGTATCACTACATACAAGAAAACTAAATGGCCGGTTTCTCAAAAGTCAACAAGTCTCAAATTTGATAATATTTTCATATGACTATCTTCACCATGACTATAATTCTAATGGAACACTCTGACTAGATTAACCCATTACAAAATAATAATAATGAGTGCCATTTAACCAGCCCTTGCTACTTTTCCTATACCATCCTAAAAGCTTTACATGGATCAGAGCATGTCATCAATATTTCAGTCCTGGGAAACAAGTGCCATTGCATTAATTTTACAGAGGGGGAAGCAGCCCAAAATCAGACAAGTGGGAAGGGAGAAGTGTCAATCTGTATTTAATCCTGAGTTACTTTCCCCCAGAAATTTGGCTTTCAGGGCTCCAGAGTTCAAAGTAGACTTTACAATAAAGCAAATAGTAAAGGTAAGTGAGAGACAAAAGCAAAACAACAATTTTGCCTCATCTATTAAAAGATAGCAATAAATGGTTTCAAATGTTATTTTCCTCTAAATTTAGTCTAACTACTGGAAAGAACTGCTTGAGACAGTGTACAGAGGCCACGCACCAAAGAAGCTGCCAGTACTTGATAGCAATATGAACTGGCATATTCCAGAGAGGGACAAAGCAGAACTCTCCTTTAAATAGATGGACCTTCTCTGGTTGTCTGCCAAGGGTCCCTATGAAAAAGATGCCCTTCCACCTACACTCAGCCTTCTGACAATAAATCGTGGTTCTTCACCATCCTCTTCATTCCAGAGCGTCTTGTATATCAATAATTCTAACGGTTGTGTCTACCCCAACTGCGTTCACAGTAAGAGGAAAGAGTGTGGTCCAGAATTACTAAGAGGACTCAGTATTTTCCTGTGCATGAAGCGGATTTTTTGTAAACAAGAAATGGGAAGTAGGTTCTGTACCATCAGTCTCCAAATCTAAATTAAAAGTTATATCAGCATCTCTTATAGCTTCAACTGCATTTTCAGGATAGAAGAGGAAATAAAAGGACTAAAAAGTACACACACTTTTGCTTCTTTGTTGCACTATGAGGGCTTTTGGAGGAGGAGTTGATTTTGCTTTTGTTTTTAGCAACTAGGGCAACTCGCACTGAAGACAGCGCTAACATTACAGTTTACCTAGAGTCTTAACTTTTGGATGCCTTCGTGAACCAGGTTAATGGAAGAGCAGTCTTTTCCGAGTGAATCTTTATTAGGTTAATCCAATTAAACCAACGCCTATGTAATGATTACTCTGTATCAGGCTTCACTAGACACAGTGGATATCATCATCCCAGTCTGCTGCTCTCGCTCACTCTGTCTCTGTCTCTCCCTCTCTCTCTCTCTGCTTATACTAAATGCATAATCATGTCTAACCTTCCTCTATTTATGTGTGACTCATTCTGTAAGATTACCTTAAAATTCAATCTTTTTCTCCCACATACTCAAGCCACTTAACATCATCTAATTTGCACATTTAATGAGATGCTCTCTAGTCCGCCATCCAAATTGAACTATGTAATAAGCCTGGGACAGTGTGACCCTATGAAATGCCACCTGCCATTCAGACAACATTCAAATCATAACTACATGCTCTAATTCACAGAGATCTGGTTTTTAATAAATAGTTGTTATGATTCAATTCGTTCCTATTTCCAGTGAAACTCAACAAAAGATTTGTAATGCTCAACCACATCTCTCTGTGTGTCCACTGAAGAAATTGTCCCCGGAGAAATAGCTTGGAGTGGGGTCAGAGGCTCAGTTGGCCCTTGAGTCACCAAACCTGAGGAAAGCTGCCCAAAAGACCTACAATGTAAGAGAAAAGGAAAGAAAGACCCCAAGGTAAGAAAAATATCGAGAGCATACATTTATACCCAGGAGCATTCAAAGAGGTATAAGCCATTTTGGGAGTTACATGGACATGTGGACTTGACACACAGTTGAACATGCAGTCCTAGGTCAGCCAGCAATTTGTTTTCTAAGCCTTAATATTACAAGCCTTTATCGCCTGCTTTGAATATGCATTGTCCACGTATGCAAATTAGCACTTGTCTATTAACCAAGAACATTAACTAAAGCACTCCTTCTGAAATTCTTAATTTTAATTAAAATTAGACATACAGCCATACAAGTCTCCAGTATATTTCTTTAAGCTATGTATGCTCTGTTCCTATCAGATACTAGCCTAGAGTCTTGGGAAAGCCTGATGAGGCTAAAGTGCTTTTGTTTTGTTTCATTTTGTTTTGCATTTTCTTTTATAAACCTGGGATGCTCACGTGTTTGTCTTGGCTATTAGCCAAATAAGCTTTAGGATTATATTTTAAAATTATTCAAAATTAAATAAAGCATTATAAATGCTATGCTGAATTCCTAGTAAGAATAGAATCTAGCAAAATTTACTAGCATAATAAAAGTTTTTGATGTTATTAAAATCATAAAGGGAAAAGGGAGAATCCCTCTGCAATTTAAAAGCCAGTAACATTTTTACCAATATTACAGTAGTTTCATCACCTTAATAGCTACTGTTAAACAAGTGCTTTACCCTGAGTACAGAGCTTTGTGCTTGTGTGTACTACCTCACCTGTTTTTCCCAATAAACCTATGAAGCAGATATTACTCTCCCAAATCCACAGAAGATAAAAACTAAAACTTAGGGAGGATAAGCAAATTGCCCAAGGTAACACAACTTAGGTAACAGAGCAGAGACAAACCCCAATCTGTCTCACTCCAACACATGTAATAACGAAACACCACATACACACATGCACGCACAGAGAGAGAGAGAGAGAGAGCGAGCACTGGCGTAAGGGGGACAGGTGATTAAATTGCCGTAAGCACTTGAGGTTAAGTAAAGTAGCAAAGCAGCTCACAACTACTCTTTCCTTTAGGAGCTTGTAATTGAAGGCAGATCATCTCCCAGACTATGGGTGAATTTCTAGCTCCAGCTTAAGCCAGAGAAATAGGCACCTGGGCCCTTGGACTTACCACTATGGTCCTTGTACTTGTTTATTTTGGAATTTCACTTTGGCATTATTAACTTGGCTGGTGGACTAATAAGCCGCCATTTGCAAATTTCTATTGTGATTATTGTTGAAATGTGCTGTGGTGTTGAGAATATGAGTCACTATTTCACATGGTTCTCCTTTAGGAAAACTCAGAGCAAAAATTTTCCTCAAGTTTTAATGCCAGGAAAAATGTATGTTTCTTCTAAGCAACAGATATATTTCTGGTGGATATTCTGAGCCTTGTGACTGATAACTACCTCCCTTTGTGCTTAGACAGCCAGGAAGCTTAAGATCAAGCCAAACAGCTGACCATGAAAAGTTCTGCAGAGGCGGGCAAGATGGCTGAATAGGAACAACTCTGGTCTGCAGCTCCCAGCGAGATCAATGCAGAAGGAGGGTGACTTCTGCATTTCCAACTGAGGTACTCTGTTCATCTCAATGGGACGGGTTAGGCAGTGGATACAGCCCACAGAAGGCTATCAGAAGGATGGTGGGGCATTGTCTCACCCAGTAAGTGCAAGGAGCGGGGAGGTCTCCCTTTCCTAGCCAAGGGAAGCAGGGAGGGATTGTGCTATCTGGCCGAGATACTATGCTTTCCCCACGGTTTTTGCAATCTGGAAACCAGGGAATTTCCTCATGTGCCTACACCACTGGGGCCCTGGGTTTCAAGCAAAACACTGGGCAGCTGTTTGGTCAGACACCGAGCTAGCTGCATGAGTTTGTTTGTTTGTTTCATACCCCAGTGGTACCTGGAACCCCAATGAGAGAGAACCGTTCACTACCCTGGAAAGAGGGCTGAAGCCAGGGAGCCAAGTGGTCTTGCTCAGCGGGTCCCATTCCCACAGAGCCCAGCAAGCTAAGAACCACTGGCTTGAAATTCTCACTGCCAGCACAGCAGTCTGAAGTTGACCTGGAACTGGATTGAGCTTGGTAGGGGGAGGGACATCCGCCATTACTGAGGCTTGAGTAGGCGGTTTTCCTCTGAAAGTGCTAAGGAGGCCTGGAAGTTTGGACTGAGTGGAACTCAACACAGTGTGGCAAAGTGGCTGTGGCCAGACTGCCTATCTAGATTCTTCCTCTCTGGGCAAGACATCTCTGAAAGAAAGGCAGCAGCCCCAGTCAGGGGCTTATAGATGAAACTCCCATCTCCCTGGGACAGATCACCTGGGGGAAGGTGCAGCTTCAGCAGACTTAAATGTCCCTACCTGCTAGCTCTGAAAAGAGCAGCAGATCTTGACAAGGAGGGTTCTCCCAGCACAATGCTGGAACTCTGCTAAGAGACAGACTGCCTCCTCAAGTGGGTCCCTAACCTCTGTGCCTCTTGACTGGGAGAGACCTCCGAATGGGGGTTGCCAGACACCTCATACAGGAGAGCTCCAGCTGGCATCAGACTGGTGCCCCTCTGGAACAAACCTTCCAGAGGAAAGAGCAAGCAGTCAGCTTTGCTCTTCCACAGCCTCGGCTGGTGATATCCAAGCAAATAGGGTCTGGAGTGGACCTCCAACAAACTGCAGCAAACCTGTAGAAGAGGGGCCTGATTGTTAGAAGAAAGACCAACAAACAGAAAGCAATAACGTCAACATCAACAAAAATACCCCCAAGCAAAACCCTATCCAAAGTAAATCCACGAAGATGAGGAAAAAACAGTGCAAAAACGCTGAAAATTCCAAAACCTGAAACTCCTCTTCTCCTCCAAAGGATCACAACTCGTCACTAGCAAGGGAACAAAACTGGACAGAGAATGAGTTTGACAAATTGACACAAGTAGGCTTCAGAAGATGGGTAATAACAAACTCCTGTGAGCTAAAGGAGCATGTTCTAACCCAATGCAAGGAACCTAAGAACCTTGAAAAAAAAAAGTGACAGGAACTATTAAATGGAATAACCAGTTTAGGGAAGAACATAAATGACCTGATGGAGCTGAAAAACATAGCATGATGACTTCATGAAGCATACACAAGTATCAATAGCCAAATCAATCAAGCAGAAGAAAGAATATCAGAGATTGAAGATTGACTTACTGAAATACGCCATGAACACAAGATTAGAGAAAAAGGAATGAAAAGGAATGAACAAAGTCTCCAAGAAACATGGGACTAGGCCGGGCGCGGTGGCTCAAGCCTGTAATCCCAGCACTTTGGGAGGCCGAGACGGGCGGATCACAAGGTCAGGAGATCGAGACTATCCTGGCTAACACGGTAAAACCCCGTCTCTACTAAAAATACACACACACAAAAAAAAAATAGCTGGGCGAGGTGGCAGGCGCCTGTAGTCCCAGCTACTCCAGAGGCTGAGGCAGGAAAATGGCATAAACCCGGGAGGCGGAGCTTGCAGTGAGCTGAGATCCGGCCACTGCACTCCAGCCCGGCGACAGAGCAAGACTCCGTCTCAAAAAAAAAAAAAAAAAAAACATGGGACTATGTGAAAAGACCAAACCTATGATTGATTGGGGTCCCCAAAAGTGATGGGGAGAATGGAACCAACTTGGAAAACACACTTCAGGATATTATCCAGGAGAACTTCCCTAACCTAGCAAGACAGGTCAACATTCAAATTCAGGAAATACAGAGAACACCACAAAGATACTCCTCGAGAAGAGCAACCCCAAAACACATAATCTTCAAATTCTCCAAGGCTGAAATGAAGGAAAAAATGTTATGGACAGTCAGAAAGAAAGGTCATGTTACCTACAAAGGAAAGTCCATCAGACTAACAGTGGATCTCTCAGCAGAAACCCTACACGCCAGAAGAGAATGGGGGCCAATATTCAACATTCTTAAAGAATTTCATATCCTGCCAAACTAAGCTTCATAAGTGAAGGAGAAATAAAATCCTTTACACACAAGAAAATGCTGAGGGATTTTGTCACCATCAGACCTGCCTTAAAAGAGCTTCTGAAGGAAGCACTAAATATAGAAAGGAAAAAACAGTATCAGCACTGCAAAAACACACCAAAATATAAAGACCAACGACACTATAAAGAAACTGCTTCAACTAATGTGCAAAACAACCAGCTAGCATCAGGATGACAGGATCAAATTCACATGTAAGTGGGCTAAATGCCCCAATTAAAAGAAACAGACTGGCAAATTGGATAAAGAGATAAGACTCATTGCTGTGCTGTATTCAGGAGACCCATCTCATGTGCAAAGACACACATAGGCTTAAAATACAGGGATGGAGGAAGATTTACCAAGAAAATGGAAAGCAAAAAAAAAGCAGAGGTACCAATCTTAGTCTCTGATAAAACAGACTTTAAACCAACAAAGATTAAAAGAAAAAAAAAAGACAAAGAAGGGCATTACATAATGGTAAAGGGATCAATGCAACAAGAAGAGCTAACTATCCTAAATATATATGCACCCCATAAGGAAGCACTCAGATTCATAAAACAGTTTTTAGAGACCAACAAAGAGACTTAAACTCCCACACAACAATAGTGGGAGACTGTAACACCCCCCACTGTCAATATTAGATAGATCAACAAGACAGAAAATTAATAAGAATATTCAGGATTTGAACTCAGCTCTGGACCAAGCAGACCTAATAGACATCTACAGAACTCTTCACCACAAATCAACAGAATATACACTCTTTTCAGCACCACATAGCACTTATGCTAAAGTTGACCACATAATTGGTAGTAAAACACTCCTCAGCAAATGCATAAGAGTGGAAATCATAACAGTCTCTCAGACCACAGTGCAATCAAATTAGAACTCAGGATTAAGAAACTCACCCAAGCCAGGCGCGGTGGCTCAAGCCTGTAATCCCAGCACTTTGGGAGGCCGAGACGGGCGGATCACGAGGTCAGGAGATCGAAACCATCCTGGCTAACACGGTGAAACCCCGTCTCTACTAAAAAATACAAAAAACTAGCTGGGCGAGGTGGCGGGCGCCTGTAGTCCCAGCTACTCCGGAGGCTGAGGCAGGAGAATGGCGTGAACCCGGGAGGTGGAGCTTGCAGTGAGCTGAGATCGGGCCACTGCACTCCAGCCCAGGCGACAGAGCGAGACTCCGTTTCAAAAAACAAAAAACAAAAAAAAAAAAAAGAAACTCACCCAAAACCACACAATCACATGGAAACTGAACAACCTGCTCCTGAATGATCACTGGGTAAATAATGAAATTAAGGCAAAAATAACAAAGTTCTTTGAAACCAATGAGAACAAATATATGATGTACCAGAATCTCTGGGACACATTTAAAGCAGTGTGTACACAGAAGTTTATAGCACTAAATGCCCGCAAGAGAAAGCAGGAAAGATCTAAAATCGACACCCTAACATCACAATTAAAAGAACTAGAGAAGCAAGAGAAAACAAATTCAAAAGCTAGTAGAAGACAAGAAAAAGATCAGAGCAGAATTGAAGGAGACAGAGGTACAAAAAATCCTTCAAAAAATCACTGAATCCCAGAGCTGGTTTCTTGAAAAGATTAACCAAATAGGTAGACCAATAGGCAGACTAATAAAGAAGAAAAGAGAGAAGCATCAAATAGATGCAATAAAAAATGATAAAGAGAATATCACCACTAATCCTGCAGAAATACAAACTACCATCAGAGAATACCATAAACACCTCTATGCAAATAAACTAGAAAATCTGGAAGAAATGGATAAATTCCTGGAAACATTCCCCCTCCAATACACCAGGAAGAAGTTGAATCCCTGAATAGACCAATAATAAGTTCTGAAATTGAGGCAGTAATTAATAGCCTACCAACCAAAAAAAGCCCATGACCAAATGGATTCATAGCCAATTCTACCAGAGGTACAAAAAGGAGCTGGTACCATTCCTTCTGAAACTATTCCAAACAATAGAAAAAGAGGGACTCCTCCCTAACTCATTTCATGAGGCCAGCATCATCCTGATTCCAAAACCTGGCAGAGACACAACAAAAAAAGAAAATTTCAGACCAGTATCCCCAATGAACATGGATGCGAAAATTCTCAATAAAATACTGTCAAACCAAATCCAGCAGCACATCAAAAAGCTTATCCACCAAGATCAAGTTGGCTCCATCCCTGGGATGCAAGATTGGTTCAACATATGCAAATCAATAAACGTAATCCATCACATAAACAGAACCAATGACAAAAACCAAAAGACTATCTCAATAGATGCAGATAAGGCCTTCAATAAAATTCAAGAGCACTTCATGCTAAAAACTCTCAATAAACTAGGTATTGACGGAACATATCTCAAAATAATAACAGGTATTTATGACAAAGTCATAGCCAATATCATACTGAATGGGAAAAAGCTGGAAATATTCCCTTTGAAAACCAGCACAAGAAAAGGATGCCTTCTCTCACCACTCCTATTCAACATAGTACTGGAAGTTCTGGCCAGGGCAATTAGGCAAGAGAAATAAATAAAGGATATTCAAATAAGAAGAGAGGAAGTCAAATTGTCTCTGTTTGCAGATGACATGATTGTATATTTTAAAAACCCCATCATCTCAGCCCAAAAACTTCTTAAGTGGATAAGCAACTTCAGCAAAGTCTCTGGATACAAAATCAATGTGCAAAAATCACAAGCATTCCTATATACCAATAATATAAAAGCAGAGAGCCAAATCATGAATGAACTCCCATTCACAATTGCTAAAAGAATATAAAATGTCTAGGAACATAACTTACAAGGGATGTGAAGGACCTCTTCAAGAAGAACTACAAACCACTGCTCAAGGAAATAAGACAGGACACAAACAAATGGAAAAAAAAAAAATTCCATGCTCATGGATAGGAAGAATCAATATCATGAAAATGGCCATACTGCCCAAAGTAATTTATAGATTCAATGTTACTCCCATCAAGATACCATTGACTTTCTTCACAGAATTAGAAAAAAACTGCTTTAAATTTCATACGGAACCAAAAAAAGAGTCTGCATTGCCAAGACAATCCTAAGCAAAAAGAACAAAGCTGGAGGCATCAAGCTACCTGACTTCAAACTATACTATAGGGCTACAGTAACCAAAACAGCATGCTACTGGTACCAAAACAGAGATATAGACCAATGGAACAGAACACAGGCTTCAGACATAACACCACACGTCTACAACCACCTGATCTTTGACAAACCTGACAAAAACAAGCAATAGGGAAAGGATTCCCTATTCAATAAATGGTGCTGCTGGGAAAACTGGCTAGTCATATACAGAGAAGTGAAACTGGACCCATTCCTTAAACCTTATACAAAAATTAACCCAAGATAGATTAAAGACTTAAATGTAAAACCTAATACCATAAAAACCCTAGAAGAAAACCTAGGCAATACCATTCAGGACATAGGCATGGGTAAAGACTTCATAACTAAAACACCAAAAGCAATTGCAACAAAAGCCAAAATTGACAAATTGGATCTAATTAAACTAAAGAGCTTCTGCTCAGCAAAAGAAACTATCATCAGAGTGAACAGGCAACCTACAGAATGGGAGAACATTTTTGCAATCTATCCATCTGACAAAGGGCTAACATCCAGAATCTACAAAGAACCTTAAACAAATTTACAAGAAAACAACAAACAACCCCATCAAAAAGTGGGCAAAAGATATGAACAGACACTTCTCAAAAGAAGACATTTATGCAGGCCCACAAACATATGAAGAAAAGCTCATCACCACTGGTCATTAGAGAAATGCAAATCAAACCACAATGAGATACCATCTCACACCAGTTAGAATAGCGATCACTAAAAAGTCTGGAAACAACAGATGCTGGAGACGGTGTGGAGAAACAGGAACGCTTTTACACTGCTGGTGGGAATGTAAATTAGTTCAACCATTGTGGAAGACAGTGTAGCGATTCCTCAAGGATCTGGAACCAGAAACACCATTTGACCCAGCCATCCCATTACTGGGTATATACCCAAAGGATTATAAATCATTCTGCTATAAAGACACATTCACCTGCACTATTTACAATAACAGACTCAGAACCAACCCAAATGCCCATCAATGATAGACTGGATAAAGAAAATGGGGCACATATGCAACATGGAATACTATGCAACCATAAAAAAGAATGAGTTCATGTCCTTTGCAGGTACATGTATGAATCTGGAAGCCATTATTCTCAGCAAACTAATGCAGGAACAGAAAACCAAATACCACAAGTTCTCACTCATATGTGGGAGTTGAACAATGAGAACACATGGACACAGGGAGGGGAACATCACACACCAGGGCCTGTCGGGGGTGGGGAAGGGGAGGGAGAGCATTAGGACAAATACCTAATGCATTTGGGGCTTAAAACCTAGATAACAGGTTGATGGGTGCAGCAAACCACCATGGCACATGTATACCTATGTAACAAACCTGCACTTTCAGCACATGTATCCTGGAACTTAAAGCAAAATAAATTTAAAAAAAGAAAAGTTCTGCAGAATATTAAACTAATTAGAAATATTAGTCTTGTGTACTAATAATTTCTCCAGGATTAATTTCCCTAGTCTAACCTTTTTCCCCTTTTCTTCATTACTTTAAATTTTTCTCTCCTTGGGATTTTATTCTAGGCACTTAATGTAATGCTTTTCAAACCTTATTGGGAATACAGGCATTGATACATTCATCTATCTAGGTGTGTAACAAAATCTCTGTATTTGCAACTGAAACAGATAAATAGTCCCCATTAGACAGACTGAGAGCTCTTCAGGGGCAGAGAAGGTGTCTTACCATCTTTGTATCCTCAGTACATTCTGCTAGGCATATAGTCAGCACTTAATAAACACTTACAGAATTGAATTGAATTGAATTTTGAAATATCCCCAGGAAATCTGTGAGAGAGTCTGAAAAACTATTTAGAACTCTGAATTGCTGTCTTAGCACTTTGGTCTCCATTAGATAAGGGAGCTTTCTGTTTACATTCTGACTCTTGTCATAGGTGAGAGTTGTAATAAAGTCAGTGTCTTAAGATGCCAGTGCCCTTAACGGAGTATACATAACAGAGTGTCCCTAACCCTGCGCCTCTAACACACTATCCCCTCACAGAGCACCCTGCATATTATGGGGGCTTAATAAATGTTTGCTGAATAAATGTTGAAAACTGAGGATCTTGTTGTCTTTTGTGTATAGAAGTAAGAAAATGCTTTTTTCTGACTCCCCTCTCTGATTCTCCCCAGTAATCTCTGTTTAGGTGATGGAGCATTGCATGGGGCTAAAAACTAAGATATTGGGCTCAGACACACTCAGGTTCAAATCCTAACAATGCTACTAACCAGCTTTGCAACCTTATGTTTCAAGTAAGCAAGTTATTAACCCCTCTAAGCTTCCATTTGCTCACCTTTAAATGGTGATTACTGTAATATTTACTCATGATGTTATTGTAAGGATTTAATGATACGATGTGCTTGGTAAACAATGGCTTGTACATCGTGAGTGCTAAGTAAATGGAGGCTGTCTTGCCCATACTTTTATATTCATTCTAACGTTGAACATCAAGTATCAACCTACCCTTAGAGAACTGAATTGAGGATAGCATGCTTGTGACCAAAAGACCCTCTATTTCAATCTTAACATTATCTCAAACTTGCTCAGTCCACCCTCCTTCCCCAAATCCAGGGCCATGTATCAGCCTCCTCCCTGCTGTGGAGAATTACTGTAGGGAAGGACCAGAGGGGAACAGAGCTCATTAATAGTAACTTCAAATCCTCTTACCATACTAGGAATAATTGAAAAATAACAGAGCTTCTTGACTATTTCAAAGAGATACTGAGAAGCGGGATTTGAATTTAAAGCGAGAGTCATTAACAAGATTGAAATATTTGGGAACCTCATGGCTGATTTCTGAGGATTGGAGTTAGAAAAACAAACACTCTTCTAAATGAAGCATGGACCAAATTTATCAGTTAGAGATAATTCTTTGCTTTGAAAGATAAATCTCTCCAAAGTTATGACAATATAAAAATATGTTTGCATTTAATTTAGTGTTCATGAAAGATATTGTATACTTACCTCCATAGAACTCAAGTTTACAGGCCTATGAGTTGGTGATTAATATAATGTCCTACTGAAGCCTTGTCCTTAAGTCACAACAAATACATCTGGGTCCTCTGCATGCTCTATCTGTATGCAGAGGAAACAGAGTGACATTAGCATCATGCCCACATGAAGACCAACATTGCATTTAGAGATAGGATGAGAGGATGACTGAATGCACAATTACCCCATAGGCTTGGAGCCTTTTGAGTACAAAATTTCACTTTCCTCAGAACTTTGACTTCAAGGTCATGAGCAGCATTGCTGGTTCTGCAGCTACCCACACCAGGGCACAAACAGCCCACATTCAGACTCTTCTAGTCTAGCTTATATTTAGGAAGCCTAATTAAGTTTTCTGGATATCTGTCTCCCCACCTCACATTCCCAAATAGAGGCCCATTCTCTAGGCTCAAACACAACACAAACATTGTTGTTTTCCACCCTATAATTATAAATGAGCAAACCAAATGACTACACCAGTTGCACTACACCCTGTACCCACAAGGAGCTGCAACATGAAATGTGAGGACCACTCCTTGAGCTGGCCACTCTCCTCCTGGATAGTGAGTTTTTCAGGACACTAGTCCTTCCTTATTCATGGTTTCACTTTCCAAGGTTCCAGTTACCCTCAGTCAATTGAAGTCCAAAAATAGGTGTGAGTACAGTACATATTTTGAGAGAGAAAGAGAGAGAGAAAGACCACATTCACATAATTTTCTTGCAGTATATTGTTATGTGTTCTATTTTTGTAATTCATTATTGCTGTACATCTTTTACTGTGCCTAATTTAAAAATTAAACTTTATCGCAGGGATGTATGTGTAGGAGAAAACATAGTATATGTAGGATTCAGTACTACAGAGTTTCCAGGCATACCTGGGGGTATTGGAATGTGTCTCCCCATAATAAGTGTGCACTACTCTACTAACAAACAGCTTGTAATTGGAAATTTATACTTGTATCCTCATGTATTGCACAATGGTGAAGAGAATGGGCTTAAAGATTGGCTGCCTGGGTTGGAATCACTGTGTGATCCTGCGCAAATCACTTTCCTCTCCATACCTCAGTTTATTTATCTGTAGAGAGAAGATAATAAGAGAAATTACTTCAGAGGGTTGTGATGGAAAAACGGATTGAATAATATTACTCTGTTCAGACTGCTATAATAAAACACCATAGACTGGGTGGCTTAAACAACAGAAATTTATTTTCTCACAGTTCTGGAGATTAGAGTCCAAGGTCAAAGTTCTGGCAAGATTTCGTTTCTGGTAAGGGCTCTCTTTCTGCCTTACAGATGGCCACCTTCTCATTGTGTCTTCACATTGTGGAGAGAGAGTGGTCTCTCTCTCTCTCTTCCTCTCGTTATAAAGCCACTAATCTCAACAGGGGAGCCACACCCTCATGATGTCATCGAACCCTAATTACCTCCCAAAGACCACAGTCTCCAAATATATTCACATTGGGGTTAAGCCTTCAACATACAAATTTTGAGGCAGGGGGACAATTAAGTCCATAGCAATATGTATAAAGGGTTTAGACCAGTGCCTAGCATGCATCAAGTACTAAACAAACGTTACTTACCATTATTCTCATGCTAGGCATTTCATACGTGGTCTCACTTAAAAATTACAGCAGTGCAAACATAGGCATATCCCTTTCAGCTGAGGCAACTGAGCTCAGAGAGTTACGTGCCTTGACTTTGGGGTGGCAAAGCTGACTTGACCCTAATGTTACACAAAAAGCAATGTGCTTTCTGCTTTACCACACTACATCCTTTAAAAAAAAATTTAAGGCATAACTATAAATTTTCTTTACCATTTTAGTTCTTAAAATATCCACATTTTAAAACATTTTTATAGAAGCATAACGTCTATTCCCACAAATACCCTTCTTTTTGTGGAAGAAAGTTTTCATGGCTTAAAACAAAAAAGGTCAATTTTTTACTCAGACTATATGTCTAGCCACAGATAGACAGAGAAGCTGCTTATCATCATCACTGAGGAACTCAGGCTGACAAAGGAGCCACCATCTCTAACACTGCAGGTCACTTTACAGAGGATGAAAGGAATTCCAATGGTCTCACATCAACAGCTAAATATGACATGCATCACTTTTCATAACTCATTAGCCAGAACCCACTCAACCACAATGTGGCCAAGAAACACAATCCTATCACGGGCCTGGAAGGAAGAAGTTCAGAAATATTTAAAGGCTTCCAAAAAATAGTATCTGGCAGTCAACTGCAGAAGCGTAGTTATTCCAACACTGAAATGGGAGTAAGGACATATCTATAATAAATACAGAAAAAAATTATCCTAGTTCCAAATAATTGGGTGTTTTTTGTCTTTCTCTCTTGGCTAGTAGCTACAAGCAGTGGAATTTTTCTTTTCATTTTTAGCCAAGCTGTCAACTGAGCAAAGGAAAATAACTAACCTTATGGGCGTAGGTAGTTGGTGGGGGGAGGCGTGGGAAAGAAGGCTAGAGGGTGGGTAGGAGTTTAATTTCCTATGTTCAAGGCATGATATGAGAAATTCTCTAAACCCAGGTCCCAAGTAATACCCAGGATTTCCAGATGTTCACAAAAGAAGCAGGTAACTAAGGAGTCTCCATGGATAAAACCAAGATGCTAAACATCAGCCGAGATTTATCCAGCAATAAGTAGCACAAAATAATGAAGTAAAACAAAAATGAAGTTCAGACCAGAGTTGTTATCAACAGCTACTATGAAAAAAATTTGTGAAGATTTTTGTTTTATTTGGCTGAAGGATATCACCACTGGAGTTATGAAGATGTGAATTCCACTGACCATCTATGTGAACTTTGACAAGTTACTTAATGTCTTTGAAACTCAACTATAAAATAGGGAGGATAACTAAAGGTCATTGTGAGGGTTAACTGAGATAATGTATTTAGAGCACTTACAATGTTAAAATATATATATAATAAATATTAGCCATGATTTTTATTTGTATTATTGTTATTATCATGTTGATAAAATGCTAAAAGCCAAAGGAAGCTATTCAGATATTTTTAAATCTATAATATGTATCTTATCATCCAGGTATAATGGCCTTGTTCCTGATTGTAAGCTATAAATATATATGATTTCACCATTAAGTACAGCGGTAACCGTAGGTTTTTCGCAGATGCCCTTTATCTGATTGAAAAAGTTCCCTTCTATTCATGAACAAATGCTGAATTTTGTTCAATGCTTTTAAAAAAAAAAAATCTATTGAAATAATCACACAGTGTTTCCTTTTTGTTAGAATAGTTAATTACATTAATTGATGTAATTAATTGATGTAATTAATTGATGTAATATAATGCTAAACTGACATATTCGTGGGATAAACTTCAGTTGGACATGATGTCTTATTAATTTTATGTATTGTTGGATTCAGTTAGCTTAGAGGTTTTTACCTCTATGTTCACAAGGAATATCTGTCTCAGGTTTACTTCTTGAGAGAAATTGGTAATTAGTGTCTCTCAAGGTCTTTGAATTTGTTGGTATAACGTTATTCCTGAGATTCCCTTGTTATCTTTTTAATATCTATAGAATCTGTGGTGAAGTCTGATATGGGTAATTTGTATCTTTTATTCCTTCTCAGTATGGCTAGAGGTTTATCAGTGTTATTAAATTTCTCAAAGAATCGGCTTCTGGGTTATTTGATTTTCTCTATTGCTTTTCTGTTTTCTAATTCATTGACTTTTGCTGTTTTCATTCATTCCTTTCTTCTGCTTGCTCTGCTTAAAATTTACTCTTCTTTTTCTAGTTTCTTTTATTTTAGATGTGTATTTTTAATATAAGTATTTATAACTACAAATTTCCTTCTGAGTACTATGCTAGTTACTTTAGCAAAAATTTTTACATCTGATGTTCTATTTTTATTCAGTTGAAATTAGTTTCTATTTTACAATGATTGTAATCACTGATGTTGGATTACAACGTATCACCTTCCTATCTGTTTTCTATTTCCCCATTTGTTCTTCAGTCCCATGTACCTCTTTTCTTCCCTCTTTAATATCAAGTATATTTTTATTTCATTTTATCTCTATTGTTAACTTATTAGCTATAACTTTTTTGTGTTAATTTACTGATTACTTTAATGTTTATAGTATACATCTTTAACTTACCATAGTCTACTTTCAAGTAATATTGCTTTTTATTCTTGCCTTATCACCACAAATTCAACTTATATAAAATGCTTTCCTCTAACAGAAAATGCAAGATTGAATTAAACTGGGAAGTTTGTCCCTCAGAAAATTAATTCAATTTTTAGTTTCGGCCGGGCACGGTGGCTCAAGCCTGTAATCCCAGCACTTTGGGAGGCCGAGACGGGCGGATCACGAGGTCAGGAGATCGAGACCATCCTGGCTAACACAGTGAAACCCCATCTCTACTAAAAAACAAAACACACACACACACACACAAAAACTAGCCGGGCGAGGTGGCGGGCGCCTGTAGTCCCAGCTACTCCGGAGGTTGAGGCAGGAGAATGGCGTAAACCCGGCAGGCGGAGCTTGCAGTGAGCTGAGATCCGGCCACTGCACTCCAGCCTGGGCGACAGAGCGAGACTCCGTCTCAAGAAAAAAAAAAAAATGTTTAGTTTCATACATTGGAAGCCCTACTTATATTTTGAAACTATCTTTTATTTGTAACTTTTATTTTTCAGTTATCCTTATTTTCACTAATTTCAATCACCATGGGATGTTATTAACATTCTAATATATTTCTGGTATGTATATATTGTATTTTTAGTATATTCTCATAGAATTTTCAAACTAGAAAAAGTCTTAGCCACCCCATAGTGAAATCTCTTATTTTTCTACATGACAAGTACACTAGTGCCAGGCACCGCTCTAGACATTTCCTGCAATGCCACTTTCTTCTCTATCCTGGTGATGTGTCTGACAGTGGTGACGTCATAACAGATGATTAGAATACAATGTGGAAAACGTAACAGTGGAGGTGTGCATGGAAGCAGTGGGAATAGGATGGGCATGATTTTGTTGCTGCTGTTATCAAAGCTGTAACTGTATTTTCCTCTTAAATTTTAGACAACAAGATTTTAAAAAACTTTTAAAAGTGTTACATACAGCATAAGTATACAAATCATTTTCATAAAATGAACACACCTGTGTAATCAGCACCACCATCCAAAACCAGCACCTGAGAAGCCTCCCTCAGTCATACCACCCCTCAAGGTTAACAATACTGTGATTAATTTTGCCTGAGAAAATAGGAAAAAAATCACCCTCAGAAGAGGCCACAGACCAACTCCCAGTTCATTGCACTCTTCACTACACAAAATGTCTCTCTTATTAAAACTCCCCAAAATCCTCTAAAATTCATAGATTCCACAGAAGGTGCTTCTGCATGATTAAATGAGATATCATTATACTATAAAATGTACACATTTGGATAATTTGGATGACATGTTCAAATGCTTTAAAAATACTATCAGGAAGTTTTCACTTTACAGCTTTCCCTAAAGCACATACGATAGGTAATCTTTTGATATCGGCAGGGGATTGGTTCCAGAACCTCCCTCAAATCCCAAAATCTATCAATGCTTAAGTCCCTGATATAAAATGACACAGTATTTGTATATTACCCAGCACATCCTTCTGTATGCTTTAAATCACCTCTACATTACTTATGATACCTAATACAATGTAAATGTTATGTAAATAGTTGTTATACTGTATTGTTTCGGGAATCATGACAAGAAAGTCTGTACATGTTCCGTACAAACACATTTTTTTCTGGATATTTTCAATCCAAACTTGGTTGAATCCACAGATGCAGAACTCACAGATATGAAGGACCAACTGTGTACATTTTAGAAACACTTCATGGATTATTCTTTAAACAATAGCAAATGCAACATCTAAAAGTTTGAAGGTACGACACTGGCAACTCTTATTATCAGACATAAACAGAGTCTTACCTCATGTGAAGATAAAATATGTAATCCTCTCTTTATCTTTCACAATATTTAAAATCAAAAAATCGATGAATACAATGAGGAAAACAGAAAGCTATCATACTGGTTAATTCCATAATTTTTTTTCTGTCCCCGCCCCAAACCTCAAAAAATGTCAGCTGTAACAGGAGAATGGGAAAATATGTATGTTCCTTGGGGAAAATGATGCTGACAGTAAACATTTTGAACAGACTACTTTGAGAGTAGTGACAGTGGCTTCTTTTTTCCTGACTTATCATCTTTTTTATAGTATGCTGGAGTTTCTTTTGAGTTACATAAATAACTTTTGTCCTTGGGTTTATCTTTACTACTTAAGGGACTTTTAAAAAGAAAAAGAAAAGAAAAGAAAGGTAAATAGAAGGATTATCTAATGCTATAAAAATGCCTATGCCCAAAAATAACTGGAATACTTAAATATCCACTCTAATGAATGTATTATAGGCTTGCCATGAACACCAACCCAAATTAATTATTAATTTTACCTTTTTTGAGACAGTCTCACTCTGTCACCCAGGCCGGAGTACAGTGGAACAATCATGGCTCACTGCAGCCTCAAACTCCTAGGCACAAGGGATCCTCTCACCTTGGCCTCTCAATTACCTGGGACTATAGGCATGCACCACCACACTCAGCTAACTTTTATTTTTATAATTGTAAAGACTGATCTTGCTATTTGACCAGGCTAGTCTCGAACTCTTGGCCTCAAGTGATCCTCCCACCTTAGCCTTCCAAATTGCTAGGATTACAGGCATGAGCCACCATGCCTGGTCTTAAATTCATTCTTATTGTAGCTAAATTTTCTTTTAAATTAGCACTGAAAAATGAACATGTAAAATGCTAGGAGGGATGAAAGTACAAGAAATGAAATATTTCTAAAGAGGATTCAGTTTGATTTACACTACTTGTCCCTTGGTTATATTTTACAGAAACAAATTTGCATTTTATTCCATCATTAGACCTTTTCCAATAAAATCAAATCTTTACTGCTTCACACATTTTGTAATCCTGCAACTCAATTAGCTAACATGTCATCAAAACAAGATACTATGACATCAAAGTTATGTACAAAATCTAGTCAATGCCTAATATTATATCACTCTAAAAGCCCCAGAGAGTAAGGTTATTATGACTGAGAATAATATAATATGTTTGTGGGTCTGATAAACATGCAAATCTTGATAGGTCCTCCAAGGTAGGTCTAGCTTTTCTACATGTCTAGTACCAAATGTATTTTGAGGTCATTAGATTATCTCAGAAAGACAGTCTGTGGTGCTTTAAACTCTAGAAAAACATTTTTTTTTTCTTGAGATGGAGTCTTGCTGTTGCCCAGGCTGGAGTGCAGTGACACAAACTCAGCTCACTGCAGCCTCAATTCCCCGTGCTCAAGTGATCCTCCCACCTCAGCCTCCCAAGTAACTGGGACTACAGGCACATGCCACCACACCTGGCTAATTTTTTTATTGTTTATAGAGACAGGTTCCACTATATTGCCCAAGCTGGTCTCGAGCTGGTGGACTTAAAACAATCCTCCCACCTCAGCCTCCCCAAAGTGCTGGGATTATAGATGTGAGCCATCTCACCAGCCTGTTCTCCTATCTTTAAACAGTGTATCTATTTTTTTCCCAGATGCTCCAGCTCAGGAAAGAATATTTGGCAATTCCTTCTTCAAGTTAAAATTTATACCAAACTTTTACCTCTAGAACACAGTACTAGACAAAAATAAACCCGTGAACTATGACTGTTTAAAACAAGACAGATTTTAACACAACTTAACCATAGATCTTTCGTTGTGTTCTCACCACTTCTCTCCAGCATTTGGCCCAATCAATGGCTTCAGAACCCATTACCAAAATCTTCCTTCCTGGGCATAAAATCAATGATTCCCAAAGTTATAATTTGACATGTGTGCTGCTGCTTCTTCAGTGTTATTCCAATATCTTGGCTATATGTAAACTCTACTGAGCATAACATGAGACCTTCTGAGACTAATGCAGAGAGCTCTAAGGCCAACCCTGCCAGGTAGCTGCTGCCTCTCAGTCTTCTTCCTCAGCCTTCTCTGTTAGGGAAGTGTCTTCTAAAATCCTTTTTAACCCCAGTTTTCAGGTACAAGCACCGCACTTCCAGACTTTTAAAAGTCTCACTTGTGAGTATGATGGCAAAAACTCATCTTTGAATTAATCCCACAACTGGGAGGCCACAATTTGAAAAATGAACTATTCAATCAGATCACTTCATCATTCTCAGCCATGGTTATTAATTAGTACAATAAGCACCTTAGCACATATGTACTCTTGGCAGGTGGAATTGAGAACAAATAATTCTGCAATAAGTGGTCTAAAATTAATGGCTGCAAAAGTGACTAATTGCACACTAAGGACCTATTCACAGAGTAAAGTCCTGTGCAGAATCTGGAAAGTCTTTAGTTCTCTTAAAATAAGGATCAAATGGTCTATTATACTAGAGTTTAGTAGGCACAGTTTTAAATGGGCTGATTAGAGCTGGAGACCCTCTGTGCTTTTCAAGCTTTGCCAAATATATATGTATGTATCTATGTATGTGTGTGTGTGTGTGTGTGTATATATATATATATAAACATGGCCTTTATGAAGTCCCTTTGCACAGTTATAATTTTACAGTTCACTTAGGAATTCTCAACTCAGTCCGGATTAGCTCTGTTGAAGGTTATTTTTCTTTCTGTGAGATGATTACTTGACTCAACCCACAGTCCTACTAAGACTTGCATTTTGTACTGAGCCATCTCCTCAGAAGTTGCATCAGCTTTCTCTTCCTAGGACCTTGCAAATTCTGAGATATCGATAAGAAGGAAAAAGGCACGATTCTGATAGAGGCCATTCCTCCCAACATCTCACTTTCCTTTCTATTGACTTCCCTCTCTACTAACAATGAATATAAATGAGGAATTCCTATACGGAAGGGATTCTCTGTCAGGTTTCATCCAAGTGCCTTGATGAACTCACACAGTACCACTTACTCCTCTCCACCTAAAAGGCCAATCATAGTAAATTAGATGCAGCAGAGAATAAGGAGAAGCAGGTACACTGCCCACAATGTCCTATACTATTTCACCCCATATCTCCATTTCTACCTTGACTTTTACCTATCAGGGTCACCTAATTCAAGGTATCTGGGATACAGTCAAAAATCACATCTGGCCAAGTGCGGTGGCTCACACCTGTTATCCCAGCAGTTTGGGAGGCCGAGGCATTCGGATCACGAGGTCAAAAGATCGAGACCATCCTATCCTGACCAATATGGTGAAACCCTGTCTCTACTAAAAATACAAAACTTAGCTGGGTGTGGTGGGATGTACCTGTAGTCCAAGCTATTCGTGGGGCTGAGGTAGGAGAATCACTTAAACCTGGGAGGCAGAGGTTGCAGTGAACTGAGATCACGCCACTGAATTCCAGCCTGGCAACAGAGACTCCATCTCAAAAAAAAAAAAAAAAAAATCACATTAGAATCACCTACAGATCTGGCTAAAGATGCAAGTCCCTGTGTCCTACTGAAGACCTACTGAATCAGAAGCACAGGGCATGGTGGACAGGAATCAACATCTTGAACAAGCTCCTTCTACTGCTCTTGTCACAATGACCTTTTAAAACCAGGGAAGCAGTGAAAACACAAAACAAGTAGCTCAGGTCTCCCGCCTGACAATCCAGAGCCCAAAATAATTGGGTTTCCTAGGGTGCAGTGGCTCTTGCCTGTAATCCCATCACTTTGGGAGGCCAAGGCGGGCAGATTGCTTGAGGTCAGGAGTTGGAGACTAGCCTAGCCAACATGGTGAAATCCCATCTGTACAAAAATAAAAACAAAAAATAAACAAAAAAACAAATAATTGGGTTTCCCATGCATCATAGACACTATCAAGTCCTTTATTCTCTCTCTACCACAGAGGGAGAGCTGAGGGCAGGGCATGAGGGGTGCCCAAGGTAGAGAAGGCATGCAAGCATAACTCCCTTTAAGTGTACCACACAGCCCCAGCCAGCACAGCACCCCTCCACCCACCCCTGGTTTTAAAGCCTGGCTCTGCCTGCCTTGGTCTTACCTGACTTCCCTTCTGCCTGAATCAAGAAGAGATTTTTATTAGTGTAGGTACGTTGCTTTGACTAATTCAAGAGAGAGCTTGTCCACAATGCTGTTTTCTCAAATAAGAAGTATCATACTGAATTCTCCTTTTCTCTCCTTCCCTCTAGCCTTACTCTTTATTAACTCCCTCTCACAGCTGTAAGTAGCTTTAGAGAAAAAGTCTAAAGTGACCTCAGAAAGTGCACTTAATAACTGACTGGAGTTTTGCTCATCAGCAGAGTTTTTCCTTAACATGGCCATCCTTTCAATTAAAGCACTAGGAATTGGTTACTTTAAAAGAAAGGGGTCAAGTACTATAAATTTCTTTTTAGATCATCCTGTCATTATTTAGGAAAATTAATTTATTTTGTAGCACTGTGGCAAATAAATAACACAATTACATTGGATATGATCATCAGTGCTAGTATCTGCCTTTGAAACATTATTAAAGGACAATCGCATATCTTCAGACAGTAAATCAGAATCCATCTCCAAGGTGGAGGTTCACTTTCTTCAACAAGGACAGTGTCAAGGCCTGTGAACTTCATTTTGTTTATTTAAAAGATAAAATAAATTGAATTTGGAACATCTTGTTTTATTCCAGGTGGTTGAGTAGTCACAAGATTACTCCTTCAAAATTTGCTCATAGAAGTATCTGTGATGCTTTGATAAATGAACGGCACCTTTCCAGTGTGTTAAAATGTTTGAAATATATTGAACAAATGCTGAATCTCATTCTGAACTAGCACCCACACTTATCTACCATGATTTTTTTTTTTTTTTAATGCAGCAGAATGAATTGACATATGATGGGCAAACTGTTATGCAAATTTTGATATTTTCTCAACAGTGCAAATTGAAATGTGGCTTACTGTTGTGGTAATCAATTTACAGGTGATGGTATTAGGGAATCTAGTAATCACAGATTATGACATGTATTTAAACTAATAATTTAACCAGACTTCACCAGTACACTATATATCCATGTAACACAGCTGCCCTTGTGCCCCTGAATCTATAAAAATAAAAGACAATTTTTAAAATAAGTAATTTATAGTTTTATCTATTATAGAAGATATAGAGAAAACATAAAATTAGAAAACAAGAAAGATAAGATAAAAGAAGAAAATAAAAATAATATTTTTATTATCCAGCATTATCTAACCACTCAATAGTAACCACAATTAATATTTTGGTGACTATTGTTACAATCGTTTTTGTAACATGGTTTAATAAATATCTACCAATATATTTGTAGACTACTTTCTAACTATCTGTTAAACTACTTATGAAGATAAATGGGTTCTCCCTTTCCTTCTAACTAGTTTTCACTGGTATATAATAGAGCTGCTGATATTTCACATACTTATTTTATCATTGAACATCTTGCTGAACTCTTATTAGTTGTAATTTTATTTCAGTTACTTTACTTGAGTTTTCCAAATATGCAGTTACATCATTTAAAAAAATATTTTTCTTCCCTGTTTATGTTTATATTTCTTATTATTGAAATATGCAGAATCTTGTCAAGTAAGAATAGTGGATATCCTTTGAGATCCTTGGCATATTCTTATATTTTACAAATTTCAAAGAAATTATTCTAGAGGTTTCTGTTAAGTATGATATTGGCTAGTGGGTTCAGAGAGTTAATCACAAGAGTTAGTGAGATATTCTTCTACATCTACTAATACATTTTAAAATCAACGTTGACATCCATCTAGTCTTTAGGACATCTACTAAGATGGTCAAATCTACTTTTCCTTTGACTTTTTCACATATTGTAAATATATTCTCTAATACTAAAACATCCTTGGATTCCTGAAGTTATCCTTTATTATCATATTGTAGTTTATTATATTATCATTTAATCTTTTCAATATAATGCTGAGTATCCACTTGTGAACATTTATTTGGTGTTATTATTCTGTTTAAATAATTGTGAGGCTTTTCTAAAAGTAATTTTTTATATCTTAATTATTTTTCTTATTGTAAAAGTACTACTTTTCTATGGGAAAGATTAAAATGAAGGCACATAAAAAGAAAAAAGAAACTGGAATTCTCCCATGACCCTCCAACTCCTCCTGTGAAAGTCATTACTATTAATTCTTGGGCTTATTTTGAATTTAACTAGTACCCCATTGTAATATTAAAATGTTACAATATTCATTCCAATATTGTTTGTAATAGCAAAAAGTCTGCAAGTTTTTTGCTACTATAAACAATATTGCAATGAATAATGTTCTATATTTACATATCTTTGCATACATGTAGGAATATTTCTTTTAAAGGGATTCCCGGATGTAGATGTGTTATATTTTAATAAATGTTGCTAAATTGTCACTTTAAAGTATTGCACCAATATGAGCTGCCACTAAGTAATAATGCGTAAAAGAGTAATTTTCTCTCCACATTTTGGCACACTGGTATTATTCAATATTTTAATCATTGACAATGTGATAGTTACAAAAACTATGGCATTGTTTTAATTTGTATTGCTTTAATTAGTAGGAATAAAGATCCTTTCATATATTTACCAGTTATCTGAGTTCCTAATTGTGTGAACTGTTCTTTCATGGAATTTGCCTGTCTTTATTATTTATCAGTTATCTGTGTTCCTAATTGTGTGAATTATCCCTTCATGGAATTTGCCTGTCTTTATATTAAATGGGTATCTTTTTTAAATTATTTTTTAAGTGTTAATTTTGTGTTAGGCACATTGACCTTCAGCTGGTGGCAGATAATTGTATTACTAGCAATTTGCTGTTTGCTATTTTTCTTTTGATTTTATACTGATCTTTTGCTGTACACCTTTTTTTTTTTTTTTTTTTTTTGAGACAGAGTCTCACTCTGTCACCCAGGCTGGAGTTCAGTGGCACGATCTTGGCCCACTACAACCTCCACCTCCCAGGTTCCAGTGATTCTCCTGCCTCAGCCTCCCAAGTAGCTGGGACCACAGGCGCACGCCACCACACCCAGCTAATTTTTGTATTTTTTAGTAGCGACAGGGTTTCACCATATTGACCAGGCTGGTCTCAAACTCCTGACTTTGTGATCTGCCCACCTCGGCCACCCTGCTGTACACATTTTTATGTTATCTAGGGTAGCTGTATTAGGATTTTCGAGAAACAGATTTATGAAGAAATTCATTATAAGTACTGGCTTGCGCACTTACGAAGGCTGGGTATCTATCCATTTTCTGCAAGCTAGAGACCCAGAAAATCCAGTGATGTAGTTTGGAGGCCTGAGAGCCAGTTGTGTAGGTTCCAGTCTAGGTCTGAAGGCTGAAGAACTAGAAGCACCAACGGCAAGAGGAGATTGATGTCCTAACTCAAGCAGTCAGCCAGAGTGAATGCAACGTTCCTCTCTGCCTTTTCATTTTATTCAGACCCTGAACAGACTGGATGAGGCCCATCCATATTGGGTAGAGCAGTCTGCTTTGTCCAGTCCACCAATTCAAATGCTAATCTCTTTCAGAAATACCCTCACAGAGTCACCCAGACAAAATGCTTAAACACTTAACTGGGCATCCATGGTCCAGAAAAGATAATACAAAAAATTAACCATTGCAGCAGTGGTGTGCAACACAGTGCCTAGGGCAAATCTGGGTCTGAAATCCAACTGTGTTCAGAATCCCTGCTTTACCTCTTGCTGTGTGAACCTGACCAGTTACTTAACCTCCATCTGCCTCTGTATTCGAATTATATATTCAAAAAATATATAGTTTTTTAAAAAGAACTCAAAACAGTGCCTAGCACTTAGAAAACATTGCTTTTATAGTTTTTATTTAGTCTATTAGTTTTTTGGGGTTTTTTGTTTGTATGTATACACTAAGTCTGTGGTCTACTTAGAATTTACATTAGTGAACTCAGATTCACTATTTTCCAAATAACTAGAAAATTTTCCCAGCACCAATTTTTTTCTAGATAATCCATCTTTATTTCATTGATTTAAAATGACATCATGATATAAATTTCCATACATTGTAAAATTTATTTTCACAGTACCTTAAAATTATGTCATAACCCATTTTAATATTTGACAAGCAAAACCCTGTTTATATTTCCCTGTTTTAGAATTTCCTATCCATTTTTGCATGTACATACTTTTAGAAATCATTAGAATCATTTTTGTCAAGTTGCAAAAAAAGCTATTGATAATTTGAAACTGGACTGTTTTTAAGTTTAGAAAGAATTTATATTTTTACAATATTGATTGACCTAAAGCCAAGTTCTTGCAGTTTTTCAAAAGCATTTTTTAATCTGGATTTTCTAGTCATGCCAATAAAGAGTAAAATAGCCCTTAAATGGGTTTAAATGTCTATTTAAGATAAAGATTTTTGGCTGGGCACGGTGGCTCATGCCTGTAATCCAGCACTTTGGGAGGCCAAGGCAGGCGGACCACGAGGTCAAGAGTTCGAGACCACCCTGGCCAACGTGGCGAAACCCCATCTCTGCTAAAAATACAAAAATTAGCTGGGTGTGGTGTTGTGTGCCTGTAGTCCCAGCTGCTTGGGAGGCTGCTACTTGGGAGGCTTCATCTCAAAAAAAAGATAAAGATTTTAGAATAGTTTTATCCTCTTCATTACTTAATCCATATTATACCTATTTCCCAGTCTTCTTACTATGTTTAATCTCAAGATTATAATCTTGAAAATAATGTAATATTAATCTTTTAAAAGTAATTCTGTATTTTACTTCCATAACCAGACTTAAAATCATAATTAGTTTCCATATATACAGGCTGGAATTTATTTGACTGAATTTCTGTTGTTATTTTTTTAAATAGACATTTCAATTTTTAGAGCAGATTTAGATTCACAGCAAAATTGAGTGAAAAGTACAGAGAGATCCCCCGCTCCCACACAGACATAGCTTTCCTATTATCAACATCCAACACTAAAGTGGTACACTTGTTACAATCAATAAATCTCCACTGACAAACCATTATCACCCAAAATTCATAGTTTACGTTAGGACTCTAAGTGTTGCACATCCTATGAATTTTGACAAACATATACTGATCTGTATCCATCATTATGATAGCATACAAAATACATTCTGTGCCATAAAATTTCCTCTATTCATCCCTCCCTCCACAGGCAGCCACTGATCTTTTTACTGTCTCTGTAGTTTTGCCTTTTCCACAATGTCACATAGCTGAAATTATACAGTATGTAGCCTTTTTTGCTAGGCTTCTTTCACTTATTAAAATGCACTTAAGATGTTGGATAGGGTGGAGCAAGATGGCCGAATAGGAACAGCTCCAGTCTCCAACTCCCAGCGCGAGCGACACAGAAGACCGATGATTTCTGCATTTTTTAAATTTATTTATTATTATTATACTGTAAGTTGTAGGGTACATGTGCATAACGTGCAGGTTTGTTACATATGTATACTTGTGCCTTGTTGGTGTGCTGCACCCATCAACTCGTCATTTACATCAGGTATAACTATGCCTCGCCCTGCTTCAGTTTCGTTGGAAACGGGCAGCACGGCCCTCGGGTGCGGGTCTCTTTATTTAGGTCCCAGTACCAGGCTGAAACGCAGAAACTATCACAAGGATTTCTGCATTTTCAACTGAGGTACTGTCTTATCTCATCAGAGTGCCGGACGACGTGCTGGGTCAGCTGCTGCAGCCCGACCAGCGAGAGCTGAAGCAGGGCAAGGCACCGACGGAGCTGCAAGGGGAAGGGAATCCCTTTCCTAGCCAGGGAACTGAGACACACAAACACCTGGAAAATCAGGTAACTCCCACCCCAGCCACTGGGCGCTTTAAGCAAACAGGGCACACCAGGAGAGTATATCCCACACCTGGCCGGGAGGGTGTCCCATGCCCACGAGCCTCCCTCATTGCTAGCAGCAGTCTGTGATCTACCAGCGCAGCAGCAAGGCTGGGTATATGCCCACACAAGCGAGGCTTCTTAAGCAAACAAAGCCGCTGGGAAGCTCAACTGGGTGGAGCTCTCACAGCAGCTCAAGGAAACCTGGCTCGTCTCTGTAGACTCCACCTCTGGGACAGGGCACAGTAAACAATAACAAAAGCAGCAGAAACCCTGTAGACGCAAACTAATTCTGTCTGGACAGCTTTGAAGAGAGCAGTGATCTCCCAACACGGAGCTGAGACCTCGAGAAGGACAGGACGTTCTGCCTCAAGTGGGTCCCCGACTCCCCCGAGTGCCTAACTGGGAGACAGACATCCCCCACTAGGGGCAGTCTGACACCCCACACCTCACAGGGTGGAGTACACCCCGAGAGGAAGCTTCCAGCAAGAATCAGACAGGTACACTCACCGTTCAGCAATATCTCTATCTCCGCAAGCTCCCGCTGCTGATAAATCTGGCAGGCAAACAGGTTCCGGAGGGACCTCAAAGCAATCTCCAACAGACCTGAGCAGCTTGAAAATGGGTCCTGACTGTCAGGAAGGAAAACTATCAAACAGGAAGGACACCACACCAAAACCCCATCAGTACATCACCATCATCAAAGACCAGAGGCAGATACAACCACAAAGATGGGGAAAGTAGGCAGAAAAAAGCTGGAAATTCAAAAATAAGAGCCCATCTCCCCGCAAAGGAGCGCAGCTCATCGCCAGCAACGGATCAAAGCTGGACGGAGAATGACTTCTTTGACGAGATGAGAGAAGAAGGCTTCAGTCCATCAAATTTCAGAGCTAAAAGGAGGAATTACGAGCCAGTGCAAAGAAACTAAATATCTTGGAAAAAGTGGAAGAATTGATGGCTAGAGAATTAACGCAGAGAAGGTCATAAATGAAATTTCAGCAGATGAAACCATGACACTCCAGAAATATGACAAATGCACAAGCTTCAGTAACCGAATTCGATCAACAACTGGAAGAAAGAGTATCAGTGATTGAGAATCAAATGAATGAAATGTGAAGCGAAGAGAAAACAAAAGAAAAGAAGAAAAAGAAATGAAATAAAGCCTTGCAAGAAGTATGGATTATGTAAAAGACCAAATCTACGCCTGATTGGGGTGCCTGGCGTGGGAGAAAATGAACCAACTTGGAAAACACTCTTTCAGGATATCATCCAGTAGGGCAGGCCAACATTCAAATCCAGGAAATACACACAATGCCACCAAGATACCCCTCGAAGAGCAACCCAAGACACATAATTGCTGATTCACCAAAGCTGAAATGAAGGAAAAAGACCCCGGCGGCAGCCAGAGAAAGGTCGGGTTACCCACAAAGGGAAGCCCATCAGACTAACAGAAAGCACATCTCTCTCGGCAGAAACTCTACAAGCCAGAAGAGAGTGGGGGCCAATATTCAACATTCTTAAAGAAAAGAATTTTAAACCCAGAATTTCACATCTAGCCAAACTAAGTTTCATAAGTGAAGGATAAAATAAAAATCCTTTACAGATAAGCAAATGCTTAGAGATTTTGTCACCAACAGGCCTGCCTTATAAGAGACCCTGAAGGAAGCACTCAACATGGAAAGGAACAACCGGGTACCAGCCATTGCAAAAACATGCCAAAATGTAAAGACCATCGAGGCTAGGAAGAAACTGCATCAACTAATCCAGCAAAATAACCAGTTAATATCATAATGGCAGGATCAAGTTCACACATAACAATCTTAACCTTAAAATGTAAATGGACTAAATGTCTACCGAAAAGACATTACCAGACTGGCAAACTGGATAAAGAGTCAAAGACCCATCAGTCTGCTGTATTCAGGGAGACCCATCTCACGCAGAGACATACATAGGCTCAAAATAAAGGGATGGAGGAAGATTTTACTCAAGCAAATGGAGAACAAAAAGCATGCTGCAATCCTAGTCTCTCTGATAAAACAACAGACTTTAAACCATCAAAGATCAAAGAGACAGAAGACTTCATTACATAATGGAAGGATCAATTCAACAGGAAGAGTTAACTATCCTAAATATATATATGCACCCAATACAGGAGCACCTAGATTCATAAAGCAAGTCCTTAGGAGACTTACAAAGAGACTTAGACTCCCATACAATAATAATGAGACTTCAACACCCCAGTGTCAACATTAGACAGATCAACGGATGAAAGTTAACAAGGATATCCAGGAATTGAACTCATCTCTGCAGCAAGCAGACCTTAATAGACATCTATAGGAACTCCCCAAATCAACAGAATATACATTCTTCAAGTGAGCACCACATCGTACTTACTCCAAAAATCTCGACCACATAATTAAAAGCAGTTCCCCAGCAAATGCTGAACAGAAATTATAACAAACTGTCTCTCAGACCACAGTGCAATCAAACTAGACTCAGGACTAAGAAACCCAATCAAACCGCCGCAACCATGGAAACTGAACAACCTGCTCCTGAATGACCTCATCAAGTACATAACGAATGAAGGCAGAAATAAAGTTGTTCTTTGAAACCAATGAGAACAAACATACAACATACCTGGTGAATCTCTGGGGATTACATTTAAAGCAGTGTGTGTGTAGAGGGAAATTTGAGCACTAAATACCTCACAAGAGAAAAGCAGGAAAGATCTAAAATTGATGACTCTAACATCGCGAATTGAAAGCGAACTAGAGAAGCAAGAGAAACACATTCAAAGCTAGCAGAAGGCAAGAAATAACTAAGATCAGAGCAGAACTGAAGAGATAGAGACATTACAAAAACGCCCAAAAAAACTGCAAATGAATCCAGGAGTTATTTTTGAAAAGATCAACAAAATTGACAGACCGCTTAGCAAGACTAATAAAGAAGAAAAGAGAGAAGAATCAACCGGGATGCAATTAAAATGATAAAGGGATATCACCACCGACCCTACCAGAAATACAAAGTACCATCAGAGAATACTATAAACACCTCTATGCAAATAAACTGAAAATCTTAGAAGAAATGGATAATTTCCTGACACTTACACCTTCCAAGACTAGACCGAAGAAGTTGAATCCCCACCAGACCAACAGCAGGCTCTGGAAATTGAGGCAATAATTACCAGCCTACCCAACCAAAGTTCCTTCTGAACTATTCCAATCAATAGAAAGAGGAATCCTCCTAACTCATTTCTCTTATGAGGCCAACATCATCCTGATACCAAAGCCTGGCAGAGACATTAATAACAAAAAGAGTAATTTAGAACAATATCCCTGATGAACATCGATGCAAAAACTCTCACAAAATACTGGCAAACCGATTCAGCAACACATCCAAAAAAAGCTTATCCACCATGATCAAGTGGCTTCATCCCTGATGTAAGTATTGGTTCAACATTCGCAAATCAATAAACATAATCCAGTATATAAACAGAACCAAAGACAAGAACCACATGATTATCTCAATAGATGCAGAAAAGGCTTTTGACAAAATTCAACAGCCCTTCATGCTAAAAACGTAGCCAATAAATTTGCATTGATGGAACGCACTGAAAATAATAAGAGCTATTATGACCAACCCACAGCCAATAATATCATACTGAATGGGCAAAAACTGGAAAAAATTCCCTTTTGGAAAAACTGGCATTAAGATAGGATGCCTCTCTCATCACCCTATTCAACATAGTGTTGGAAGTTCTGGCTAGGGCAATCAGGCAAGAGAAAGTGAAATCAAGGAAAGTTAGGAAAAGAAGAAGTCAAATTGTCCCTCTTTGCAGATGACATGATTGTATATTTAGAAAAACCCCATTGTCTCAGCCCAAAAATCTCCTTAAGCTGATAAGCAAGTTCAGCAAAGTCTCAGGATACAAAAATTAATGTGCAAAAATCACAAGCATTCTTATACACCAGTAGTAGACAAACAGAGAGCCAAATCAGGAATGAACTTCCCATTCACAATTGCTTCAAAGAGAATAAAATACCTAGGGATCCAACTTACAAGGATGTAAAGGACCTCTTCAAAGAAGAACTACAAACCACTGCTCAGTGAAATAAAAGAGGACACCAACAAATGGAAGCAACATACCATGCCCATGGATAGGAAGAAATCACACACGGAAATGGCCATACTGCCCAAGGTAATTATAGATTCAATGCCATCCCCATCAAGCTACCAATGAGTTTCTTCACAGAATTGGAAAACTGCTTTAAAGTTCATATGGAACCGAAAAGAGCCCGCATCTCCAAGACAACTCTAAGTCAAAAGAACAAAGCTGGAGGCATCACGCCACCTGGACTTCAAACTATACTCTACAAGGCTACAGTAACCAAAACAGTACGGTACTGGTACCAAAACAGAGATATATAGACCAATGGAAATTATGAACAGAGTCCCCAAAAATAATACCACATCTACAGCCATCTGATCTTTGACAAACCTGAGAGAAACAAGAAACGGGAAAGGATTCCTATTTAATAAATGGTGCTGGGAAAATTGGCTAGCCATAAGTAGAAAGTTGGAACTGGATCCTTTCCTTACCTTTTATAGGAAAACAATTCAAGATGGATTAGAGACTTAAATGTTAACCTAATAATACCATAAAATCCTAGTGAAAACCTAGGTAGTACCCACGACATAGGTATTGGGCAAAGACTTCATGTCTGAAAACACCAAAAGCAACGGGCAGCAAAAGCCAAAATTGACAAATGGGATCTCATTAACCAAAGAGTTTCTGCACAGCAAAAGAAACTACTATCAGAGTAAACAGACCTGACAGAATGGGAGAGAAAATTCTTGCAATCTACCATCTGACAAAGGGCTAATATCCAGAAACCTACAAAGAACTCAAACAAATTTACAAGAAAAAACAAACAACCCCATCAAAAAGTGGGCAAAAGATATGAAATGAGACATTTCGCAAAAGAAGACATTCATACAGCCAACACACATGAAAAAAATGCTCATCATCACTGGCCATCAGAGAAATGCAAATCAAAACCACAATGAGATACCATCTCACACCAAAGGAATGGCAATCATTAAAAAGTCAGGAAACAACAGGTGCTGGAGAGGATGTGGAGAAATAGGAACACTTTACACTGTTGGTGGATTGTAAACTAGGTTCAACCATTGTGAAAACAGTATGGAGATTCCTAAGGATCTAGAACTAGATGTACCATATGACCCAGCTATCCCATTACTGGGGATATACCAAAGGATTATAAATCATGCTGCTATAAAGACACATGCACACGCATGTTTATTAAGTGCACTATTCACAATAGCAAAGACTTGGAATCAACCCAAATGTCCATCAGTGACAGACTGAATAAGAAAATGTGGCACATATACACCATGGAATACTATGCAATACAAAAAGGATGAGCTTCAACCTTTGTAGGGACATGGATGCAGCTGGAAACCATCATTCTTAGCAAACTATCACAAGAACAGAAAACCAAACACCGTGATGTTCTCACTCCTCTATAGGTGGGAACTGAACAATGAGATCACTTGGACTTGGGAAGGGGAACATCACACACCAGGGCCTAATCATGGGGAGGTGGGAGGGGGAGGGATTGCCTGGGGAGTTATAATGATGTAAATGACTTGTGCTGATGGGTGCTGACGAGTTGATGGGTGCAGCACACCAACATGGCACAAGAATACATATGTAACAAACCTGCACGTTATGTACATGTACCCTAGAACTTAAAGTATAATAATAATAAATATTTTTTTTTAAATGCACTTAAGTTTCTTCCATGTCTTTTTTCATGACTTGATAGCTCATTTCTTGTTAATAATAAATAATGTTCCATAGTCTGGATATATTACAATTTATTTATCCATCCACCTACTGAACAACATCTTGGTTGCTTCAGGTTTTGGTAATCATGGATAAAATTGCTATTAATATAAACATCTGTGAGAAGGTTTTTGTGTAGATGTAAGTTTTCAACTCATTTGGGTAAATATCAAGGAGCATGATTGTTAAGCTGCATGGTAAAACTACGTTTCATTTTGTGAGAAACTGCTAAACTGTTTTCCAAAATGAATACACCATTTAGCATTCACATCAGCAATGAAGGAGACTTCCTGTCACTCCACATCCTTGTCAGCATTTGATCTTGTCAGTGTTTTGGATTTTGGCCATTCCAGTAAGTGGGTAGTGGTATCTCACTGTTTTAATTTGCAGTTCCCTAATGACATACGGTGTTGAACATCTTTTCATAAGTTTACATGCCATCTATACATCTTCTTTGGTGAGGTGTCTTTTCAGGTCTTTTGCTCATTTTTTAGTCAGGTTTTTTATTTTCTTTTTGTTGGGGTTTAAGAGTTCTTTGTATCTTTTGGATAAATATTCTTTAACAAATACGTATTTGCAGACATCTTCTCCCATTCTGTGGCTTGTCTTATTCTCTTGATAATGTCTTTTACAGAGAAGTTTTTCATTTTAATGAAGTCCAGCTTAGCAGTTATTTCTTTTGTGGACTGTGCCTTTGGTGTCATATATAAAAAGTCATTAGCATAACCAAGGTCATCTAGCTTTTCTCCTATGTTATCTTCTAAAAGTTTCAAACACGTGGGACTGTGATTCATTTTCAGTTAATTTTTGTGAAGGGTGTAAGGTCTAAGTCCAGATTCATTTTTTTTACATGTGAATGTCCAGTTGCTCCAGTACCATTTGTTGAAAAGACTACATTTTCTTTTTTGTATTGCTCTTGCTATTTTGTCAAAAATCAATTGACTCGATTTATGAAGGCCTACTTCTTGTCTCTCCATTGTGTTCCATTGACCTATTTGTCTATTATTTTGTTATCTATTTTAATTTTATTGGATTTTGGTCAGAGGTCGTGTCTATGAGATAACTTTAATTTTATTTGCAGAAACTTGTTTTGTAAACTAACAATTTTTGTATATGTTTTATGCATGTTTTTTAAAGTATCCTCTTTGTTGGATTCAGAATTTGATTAATAAATCTTATTTATTGTTCAAGATTTTTTAATTCTTATTAGTTTTCTTCTCCAGGTGATTTTTCAATGAGAGGTTTACTTAAAACTCCCATTATTATTGTAGGATTATCATCTTCTTTTGTGATTCTTTTGATTTTTAATGTATAAAATTTGAAAATATGTTAAGAGTTTAAAAGTTCAAGATTATTTAATCTTCATGGTAAATTTTTTAATCATTATATAGTAACTCTCTTTACTCCTATTAATGTTTTTATACCCTAGTGGATTTTGGCTGATGTTAATTTGGCTATTTTTGCTGTTTTTGAGGTAGCATTTGCCTTTTACATCTTTTCAAACTTTTTATAACTCTTTTTATATAAGCATAAGCTGAACATGGCAGGGTTATATTTTTTATCCAATTTACTAATATATTTTTATTTACTTTTACCATTTTACTTTATGTCTTCTATTTAATATTCTTTTGTTGGAGGGGAGATGCTTTTTTTCTTCTTTCTTGCCTTCTGTTTGATTTTTTTTCTATTTTCCTTCCCCCTTCTTTTCCTCTTCACTGATTGGAAGTTATTTTATTTCCTTGCATAAAATGATTATTCTTACATTTTTAACACAAATATTTGAATTGACAAAATCAATATCTCTAACCTCCTCTTGAGCAGTACAAGGACCTTCCATGCATTCTGGTGTCTAATATTTTCATTCGATGTTGTTTTTATGACCCTCCAAATTAGTCATCATTATTAGTTTTTAGTCAATATTTATTCAGATTGCCTACATATTTAGCAATTCCTTTGCTTATCCTTTCTTTTTTAAACAATTGAACACTTTCTAGATTGAATTTCATTCTTCTTGATGTCTGTCCTTTAGTATTCCTTTCAGCAATGATGTGCTGGTGATAAACTCTCAGTGTCTTTGTCTGAAAATATTTTTATTTTTTTCCTCACTCTAATAATAACTTAACCTGGTATATAATTCTAATTTTACAATTGTTTTGCTCTGCAGTTAAGGATATTATTTCTTTGTCTTCTGGCCTCTAATATTTTTGTTGTAATTTAATTACTCTTATACAAGTAAAATATTTTTTCTCTGGTTACATCTAAAATGTTTCTCTGTGTCCTTGATATTCTGCAGGTTTGTATAATTTTTCTAGGTATTAATTTGTCTTTATTTTTCCTCCTTCAGACTTGAATGAGGGATATGAAACTTTTTCAGATATCATCTTTTTGTGAGCTTTTTAAAAGCTCATAAGTCCTAGGAGCTTTGCTTATAGTTCATCATGAACATATGTTTAATTAGTGCCTATGAGAGAGTAAATCAAACAATTTTACAGATAGCAATATGAGAAAAGTACCACAAAATAATTCCAAAGTACTGGCTCACAAAGGACTGAGAAAGTTCAGAGGAGGGACATTGTCATCAGTAGAGATGGCAGTTGAAAGAGGATTTAAAGAATCAGTAGGTTTTGACTAAAGAGGAGGAGAAAATTATGGAAATTACTAAGAAGAAGGAATACACAGGGAATAATCATGCACTGGCCATTTGGATGTCATTTAAAATAATTAGAATAGGGAGAGATAAGGCTGTGAAAATAGTGTGAGGTATGAGAGCGACGTCCTTGAAGCCAAGGCTAAATATGAGGAGTTGTTGAAAGTTCTAGAATAGTGGGGTGGCTTAATTGACTATTTACTTTGGCAAAACCAATCTGATTACAGAGCTACGAAGAGCTGAAGGAAAAAGGTGATGGAAAGTAGGGAGGCCACTAAAAAGTTTATCCAAATTGTAAGACCAAGAAATAATGAGAATCTGTGTCATAGAAGTGTGGCCTTGGATTGCAAAGAGCATGCCAATCAAAGGTGGTTTTACAGAAATAAATTTCTACAGGATATTTTATTTCTACAGTTCTTACAGGTCATCTGGCTATGCCCATGTGCCTGGACTCTGCATTTCTGATTTTGTATGATGTCTAGTTGCTGTATTTTCCTGGGTTTTGTTAGTCCGAGTGGTTTCTTACAAACAGTTGTTGCTGACCTATACTCTGAAATGAAAACAGGACTCTGGCTTGCCTGCCTAGCTCTGATTCATGGCCTTGCCCTGGTCCCTGAGAACTTTCAGCCCTTAAATTTGGATTCTTAGAGTCACCCACACTCCCAACAAGACAATGAATCACAATAAATTGGCAGGTGAAAAATATTCCAAAAGGAAATGAGAGAGAAATAGGTGGAAATGATGGGAATAGAAAAAAATATTTTGGAGGTGCACTGACTAAATATTTGTGGACCCCCACATGGGCATTTGGCAGGTGATTAGTTCATGAGGGTGGAGCCCTCACAAACTGGATTAATGCCCTTATTAAAGGAACCCCAGAGCACTCTCTTGTCTTCTGAGGCTACAATGTGGAGGCAATCAGCAACCTGGAAAAGAACCCTCACCAGAACCCAGAATGGACCATTCGGGCATCCTAATACCCTGAGCTCAGACTTCCAACCCATAGAAATGTGAGAAATAAAACATTGTTTATATGCCACCCAATCTGTAATAATTTGTTATAGCAGCCCAAACTAGCAAAGGCAGAAGATTTATACATGTTATATTTATTTAAGTACAGGATCTATAAACTTCCACATGCATAAATTTGACCTTTTCCAAAAGATGCTGGGTGTCTGATTAATCCAACTGGCTGTGCCTATTTTATTCAGGATTCTTTTAGGCAGGATTCACATGCCAGAAAATGCCAATAAGCTTCAGATATTGGTATGTTTCCATGATCATAGTCAGTTCTTTTTCAGAGTCATTAACACTTGACAACAGAGTGCAAATCAGCATGTCCCACTTGCCCTCTCTGTAGGTGAGTGGAGTGTGATGCCAGAGCAATTTTTTTTTTTTTTTTTTTGGAGAGAGTCTCACTCTGTCACCCCTGCTGGAGTGCAATGGCAATCATGACTCACTGCAACCTCCGCTTCCTGGTTTCAAGCAATTCTCCTGCCTCAGCCTCCTGAGTAGCTAGGATTACAGGTGCATGCCACCATGCCAGGCTAATTTTTATATTTTTAGTGGAGATGGTGTTTCACCATGTTGGTCAGGCTGGTCTCAAACTCCTGACCTCAGGTGATCCACCTGCCTCGGCCTCCCAAAGTGCTGGGATTACAGGTGTGAGTCACTGTGCCTGGCCTGCCAGAGTAATTTTTAAACCAATTAGGATCTTCCCACTTGGGGTTACACAAATGGGGATATAACAGACCTCTTTTTATATAAGCCATGTGGTAAATTTTCTGAAAATATATTCAACATTATTGTGACAAATTATTTAAAAGAAATCCCAGCCTGTCAATGAAAACTGCTCATAGAATTTATTTTTTGAAATTTACCATTACTTCTATAGTAAACCTTTTTGCCTAAACCACAATGATAAATGAAAGGGTCAGATGTGAACCTCAATCCAGTCAAGTATATTATACTTCATAGCTAACATAATAAATATTCATAATTTTCATACATTCAATTTTTATTATAAGGTAGTTTTTACTTCTTATGAAAAAAAAACATGCTTTCCACTCTAGGGCATATTTAATTTGATTATTCTCACTTTTAGCAAAAAAAAAAATATATTCTATGAAGCTATAAGTATAATTATTTTCTTCTTAGATACTAGAATAATGCTCCAAAATCAGAAATCTCCCACACACCAGAATAACAATAATTCTAAAAGTAAAGGTATTCAGGCTCCAGATATGAATAAAGATATGAGTACCTGATTGAAGATTCAAAATACAGGCATGAAAAAATGGAATGTTAAATACAGGACCTCTGAATCATTGATAAATTAGCATAATTCTAACTTTAAAAAAATAGGCAAAAGCACAGGAATGAAACAAACAAACCTCATGAAAATGAAAAATTTTGTATGTCAAAGGACATCATCAACAGAGAGAAAAGGCAACTCCCAGAATGAAAGAAAATATTTGCAATTGTATATCTGATAAGGGGTTAATATCCAGGATATAAAATGAACACCTACAACTCAACAACAAAAACACAAACAACCCAATTTTAAAATGAGCAAGACTTAAATAGACATTTTTCCAAAGATGATACATGGATGGTCAATAAAAGCATGAAAAGAAGGACAGAATCACCAATCACTGTGATGACAGCAGAACAGGCAGGAAATCTGCCCTTCCCCAGGTGCTGCTGTAGCTGCCCTGGCTCAGCCCAAGACCTGGGTGTCTCTGCGCTCTTGGGGGCCCAGGAAGGCCTCCCTGCCTTCCGCAGGCTTGGAAGTGCCTGATCTCACTGCCTGGCTTAGCCCTGCTGTCAGCACCTGCTCCAGTCTTGGAGGTGTGGCCAGAGCTGCATGCTCCATGAAGCCGTCAGGAGCCAGGGACAAGCAGGAGCTCCACCCCTTTTGAGCTGGTGGGGAGGGTGTTCCCTGGGTGCATCTGCAGCCACCCAAGCCTGGCTGCAGACTGGGCATCTCTGTGCTCTTGGGGTCCTGGGAAGGCCCCACTGCCCCCTGCAGGTTCAGAAGTGCCTGGTCTCTCCCCACTCCCGGTGCCCACTCTGCTCATGGAGCAAGGTTGGGGCCAAACCCAGGCTCTACAGCAGCCCAGCTGGGTGGGCACATGCTTGGGCCAGCGCTGACACACCAGCCATCTGCCACCTCAGCCCCCTTTGGACTTTGGGTGCTGAGGGGCACAGGAGGAAAGCTGAGGTGGCACTGAGGGCAGCTCATTGCTGGCCTGCAGATTCCCCTTGGCACAAACAGCCTGGGCAGCCATCAACAGCTGGAGGGGATAGACAGGCTCCTGGGTGGAAGGGGACAGATCCCAGGTGAAGCACCACCTCCAGACTGAGGAAGGCCTGCAACCTGGGGCCAGGGAATTCATGGTACTTTTTCCTGGGCCCACCATGGCAGCCCATAGACCAATCACCACATACTTTCCCCCTCTGAAGACCATAAAAATCCCAGACTCAGCCAGAGCAGAGCAGATCTAGGGATGACCAGCTGCAGAGAGGAGCTACCGTCTTGAGGGACTCCTCTCTGCTGAAAGCTGCAGACAACAGGATGACCAGCTGCAGAGAGGAGCTACCCTCTGCTGAGAGCTGAACACCTGTCAAGATGACTTGCCTGCAGAGAGAAGCCACCCACTCCAGGGCTTCCATTCTGCTGAGAACTGAACACTCAAACAGAATGACCTGCCTACAGAGAGGAGTTTTGACACTGAACTCAGTGCTACCCTGTCATAGCAGACAGCAAAGCCATGCTGGGCTCAGCCAGCACTCATGCATGGAGGGACATTTCAACCAGACATAGCCAGAGGAGAATCACCCATCCCAGTGGTCATAACTTGAGGCTTCTCAGCAAGCCTGTCCACTGCAGGCCAAAGTACACTGGGGTCCTAGGTAAACTTGAGAGACAGTCTAGGGCACAAGGGCTACAATTCCTTGGCAACTCCTAGTGCTGAACTGGGCTCAGTGCCAGAGAACTGGGGTGGCACAAGACATAGGGACACATCAGCTGGAATGGCTAAGGGACTGCTTGCACCATCTCTCCCTCAACCCCAGGCAGCTCAGCTTGCAGCAACAAAAGTGACCCCTTCTGTCCACTTAAGGAGAGAAACATGAAGAGTAAAGAGGACTTTGTCTTGCATCTTGTATACCAGTTCAGCCACAGTAGGATAAGTCACCAGGCAGAGTTGTGAGGACCCGACTCCAGGCCTTAGTTAATGGACATTTTTACACACACCCAGGACCAAAAGGGAACCTGCTACCTTGAAAGGAAGGACCCAATCCTGGCAGAATTCATCACCTGTTAACTAAAGACCCCTTAAACCCTGAATAATAAGCATTAATATCCAGGTAAAATGCCATTGGTCTTGGACTCTGACACATACTGACTATAGGTGTGACCCAGCAATTTCCAGCTGTGGTGGCTACAGTAAAAGACTCTTCCTGTTTGAGAAAAGCAGAAGGAAAAGTGAAGGGGACTTTGCCTTGCACCTTAGGTACCAGCTCAGCCACAAGGGGTTGAGTAACAAGCAGCCTCCTGGGGTCTCCAAGTCCAGGTCTAGGTTCTTGAACAGTATTCATAGACCTGCTCTAGGCCACAGGAGAGCCCACTGCCTTGAAGGTTGAGTCCCAGGGCTGGCAACATTCACCATCAGCTGACCGAAGAGCCCTTGGGATTTAACTGAACATCAGCAGTAGCCTGGCAAGACCTCCCCAACCATGGCCTAGTGGTGGTGTGGCCACAGGGAGAGGCTACTCTGCCAGTGGAAAAGGGAGTGAAGAGCTAGAAGGACTTTGTATTGTGGTTTGAGGACCAGCTTAGCCACAGTAGAATAGAACATCAGACAAATTTCTCAGATATTTGATTCCAATGTCTGGCTCCCAGACAATGTCTCTGGACTTGCCCAGGGCCTGGGGAAACTCACTGCCCTGAAGGGAGGAACACAAACCTAGGGACTTGAGTGAACATAAGAGATAGGTAGGTAGTGGTTATAGCAGGCTTTGGGTGAGACCCAGTGCTTGGGTGAGACCCAGTGTTGTGCTGGCTTCAGGTCCGACCTAGGGCAATGCCAGGGGTGGTGGCCACAAGGGTGCTTGCATCACCACACCCCAGTTCCATGTAGCTCAGCAAAGACAGAGAGACTCCATTTGTTTGAGAGAAAGTAACGGGAAAAAAAAAAAAAAAGAATCTCTGTCTGGTAATACAGAGAATTCTTCTGGATCTTATCCAAGACCATCAAGGTGGTACCTCTACAAAAATCACAGGGATGTTGGGCTTGGGGCCCAAATCCTTTTTAATACCTGGAAAGCTTTCTCAAGAAGGTTGGGCACAAAAACCCTGGATTGGGAAGACTAAAATAAATATCCAACTCTTCAATGCCCAGGCACTGAAGAATATCTACAAGCATCAAGATCATCCAGGAAAACATAACCTCGCCCAATGAACTAAATAAGGCACAAGGGACCAATCCTGGAGAAACAGAGACATGTGACATTTCAAAGAGATAATTCAAAATAGCTGTGTTGAGGAAACTCAAATAAATTGAAGATAATACAAAGAAGGAATTCGGAATTCTATCAGATGAATTTAACAAAGAGAATGAAATAATTAAAAAGAATCAAGCAGAAATTCTGTAGTTGGAAAATGCAATTGACATACTGAAGAATTCATTAGAATCTCTTAATAGCAGAATTGATCAATCAGAAGAAAGAATTAGTGAGCTTGAAGACAAACTATTTGAAAACACCTAGTCAGAGTAGACAAAAAGGAATAACAAACAATGAAGCATGCCTACAAGATCTAGAAAATAGCCTTAAAAGGGCAAATATAAGAGTTATTGGCATTAAAGAGAAGGTAGAGAAAGAGAAAGGGTAGAAGGTTTATTCAAAGGGATAATATCAGAGAACTTTCCAAACCTAGAGAAAGATATCAACATTCAAGTACAAGAATGTTATATAACACCAAGAAGATTTATCCCAAAGAAGACTACCTCAGGGCATCTAATAATAAACTCCCAGAGGTCAAAGATATAGAAAGCATTCTTAAAGCAGTAAGAGAAAAGAAACAAATAATATACAATGGAGCTCCAATACACCTGGCAGCAGACTTTTCAGTGGAAACCTTACAGGCCTAGGGAGAGTGGCATGACATACATAAAATGCTGAAGGAAAAAATGTTTACTCTAGGATAGTATATTTAGGGAAAATATCCTTCAAACATAAAGGAAAAATAAAGACTCTCCTAGACAAAAGTTGAGGGGTATCATCACAAGATCTGTTTTACAAGAAATACTAAAGAGAGTTCTTCAATCTGAAAGAAAAGTATGTTAATGACCAAGTAGAAATCATCTGAAGACTCACTGGTAATAATAAGCACACTGAAAAACACAGAATACTATTACACTGTAATTGTTGTGGGTAAACTAATCTTGTCTTAAATAGAAATACTAAAGGATAAACCAATCAAAAATAATAATACGACAATTTTTTAACACATAGACAGTAAAAGAATACATAAATAACAAAAAGTTAAAAAGCAGGAGGATGAAGTTAAGGTGTGTCAAGTTTTTATTAATTCTCTTTTTATGTGTTTTTTTATGCAACTGTAAACGAGGATTGTTAAGTCATTATCAGTTTAAAATAATGAGTTTTATAGTGTTTGCAAGCCTCATGGTAACCTCAAGCCAAATAAACACACAATAAATGGACAAAAAATTAAAAACAAAAAATTAAATCATACTACCAGAGAAAATCACCTTCACTAAAAGGAGAACAGGAAGAAAGAAAAGACCACAAAGCAACCAGAAAACAAGTAACAAAATGGGATTCCTACTTATCAATAGTAATATTGAATGTAAATGAACTAAACTCTCCAATCAAAAGACATAGGGCAGCTACAGGAATTAAAAAACAAGACCCAGTGATCTGTTGCCTACAAAAACAGATTCATCTATAAAGAGGAACATAGACTGAAAATAAAAAAATACAAAAGGATATTCCATGTGAAGGGAAACCAAAAAAGAGCAGGAGTAGCTATACTTAAATCAGGCAAATAGACTTCCAGACAAAAACTATAAGAAGAGACAAAGAAGGTCATTATATAACAATAAAAAGGTCAATCTAGCAATAGAATGTAATGATCATAAATACATATGCACTCAGACTGGAGCACTCAGATTTACAAAGCAGACATTACAGCTAAAGAGATAGACCTCAATACAGTTATGACTGGAGAATTTGACACCCCACTTTCAGCATTAAACTGATTTCCCAGACAGAAACTCAACTAAGAAACAGTAGATTTAATCTGCACTACAGAGTATGTAGACCTAATACATATTTACAGAACATTTCCTCCAAAGGCTGTAGAATATACATTCTTCTTTTTCTTTTTTCTTCTTTATTATTATTATACTTTAAGTTCTAGGGTACATGTGCATAATGTGCAGGTTTGTTACATATGTATACTTGTGCCATGTTGGTGTGCTGCACCATCAACTGCCAGCACCCATCAACTCATTATACATCAGGTATAACTCCCAAGGCAATCGCACCTCCCTACCCCCTCCACATGATAGGCCCCAGTGTGTGATGTTCCCCTTCCCAAGTCCAGCTGATCTCATTGTCTCAGTTCCCACCTATGAGTGAGAACATGCGTGTTTGGTTTTCTGTCTGTGATAGTTTGCTAAGAATGATGGCTCTAGCTGCATCCATGTCCCTACAAAGGACATAAACCATCCCTCTTTATGGCTGCATAGTATTCCATGGTGTATATGTGCCACATTTTCCTAATCCAGTCTGTCACTGATGGACATTTGGGTTGATTCCTAAGTCTTTATATTGTGAATAGTGCCATTGTGTAAACATATGTGTGCATGTGTCTTTATAGCAGCATGATTTATAATCCTTGGGTATATACCAGTAATGGGGATGGCTGGGTCATATGTGGTACTTCTAGTTCTAGATCCTTGAGGAATCTCCATACTGTTTTCCACAATGGTTGAAACCAGTTTACAATCCCACTAACAGTGTAAAAGTGTTCTATTTCTCCACATCCCTCTCCAGCACCTGCTGTTTCCTGACTTTTAATGATTTCAAAGCTATTCTAACTGGTGTGAGATGGTATCTCATTGTGGTTTTGATTTGCATTTCACTGATGGCCAGTGATGATGAGCATTTTTTCATGTGTCTGTTGGCTGTATGAATGCCCTTTTGAGAAATGTCTGTTCATACCCCTTGCCCACTTTTTGATGTAGTTGTTTTTTCATGTAAATTTGTTTGAGTTCTTCTCAGAGGTTCTGGATATTAGCCTCTCTGTCAGGTGAGTAGACTGCAAAATTTTCTCCCATTCTGTATAAGCTGCCTGTTCACTCTGATGGTAGTTTCTTTGCTGTGCAGAAGCCTTTTAGTTTAATTAGATCCCATTTGTCACCTTGGCTTTGTTGCCATTGCTTTTGGTGTTTTAGACATGAAGTCCTTTTGCCCATGCCTGTGTCCTGAATGGTATTACCTAGGTTTTTCTCTAGGGTTTTATGGTATTAGGTCTAATATTTAAATCTCTAATCCATCTTGAATTAATTTTTGTGTAAGGAGTAAGGAAAGGATCCCAGTTTCAGCTTTCTACTCTATGGCTAGCCAATTTTCCCAGCACCATTTATTAAATAGGGAATCCTTTTCCCCCATTTCTTGTTCTCTCTAGGTTTGTCAAAGATCAGATGGCTGTAGATGTGTGGTATTATTTCTGAGGACTCTGTTTTGTTCCATTTGGTCTTAAATATCTCTGTTTCTTTGGTACTCATGCCATGCTGTTTTGGTTACTGTGGCCTTGTAGTATAATTCTGTGTCGGCAGCGTGGATGCTCCAGCTTTGTTCTTTTGCTTAGATTGTCTTGAGATGCGGGCTCTGGTTCCATATGAACTTTAAAGCAGTTTTTTCCAATTCTGTGAATAAACTCGTTGGTAGCTTGATGAGGATGGCATTGAATCTATAAATTACGTTGGGCAGTATAGCCTGATTCTTCCTATCCTTGAGCATTGTATGTTCTTCCATTGTTTGTGTCCTCTTTTATTTCACTAAGCATTGGTTTGTAGTTCTCCTTGAAGAGGTCCTTTACATCCCTTGTAAGTTGGATTCCTAGGTATTTTACTCTCTTTGAAGCAATTGTGAATGGAAGTTCATTCATGATTTGGCTCTCTGTTTGTCTGTTACCGGTATATAAGAATGCTTGTGATTTTTGCACATTGATTTTGTATCCTGAGACTTTGCTGAAGGTTCTTTTTTATTATTTTTTTTTATTTTTTATTATTACTATACTTTAAGTTCTAGGGTACATGTGCATAATGTGCAGATTTGTTACATATGTATACTTGTGCCATGTTGCTGTGCTGCACCCATCAACTCGTCAGCACCCATCAACTCATCATTTACATCAGGTATAACTCCCAATGCAATCCCTCCCTCCTCCCCCTTCCCCATGATAGGCCCCGGTGTGTGATGTTCCCTTTCCCGAGTCCAAGTGATCTCATTGTTCAGTTCCTACCTATGAGTGAGAACATGCGGTGTTTAGTTTTCTGTTCTTCTGATAGTTTGCTAAGAATGATGGTTTCCAGCTGCATCCATGTCCCTACAAAGGACACAAACTCATCCTTTTTGATGGCTGCATATATTCCATGGTGTATATGTGCCACATTTTCTTAATCCAGTCTGTCACTGATAGACATTTGGGTTGATTCCAAGTCTTTGCTATTGC